>NC_132815.1:5354100-5655600 GCF_048594095.1 Paramormyrops kingsleyae | reverse complement strand
TATTAGGTTCATATTACATTGTGGGGAGCAAATATAAATATATATGTATCTATGTATGAAATAGTCTTTTAAACCGCCATTCGTATTAACAGAGCCAACCATTACCTATGGAAGAGCTTGTACCAGTTTTGTTAGGGTCGTACACCAGGCAGGAAGGGAATCGACCGGCTTTATTGCATACCTGTCCCTCAGGATAGCGGCAGAGACCGTCAGAGACACATGTTACAATCAGAGCTTTTTTTTTGTTTGAGCTTAGTGCGCAGGGTATCACTAGGTAGCCACACGCTGGGTTAATTATTATCATACATGAAAAAAATTGAGACCACAGCATAATCACTATTTAAATTTCAATTATTTCTCCGTTTATGGGAATGTGTCTGTGTAAAATACACATTTTTTGCAAACTCCAGCCTGACTCTTCCCTGCTTCTCACTAATGAAGGGCTTCTTCCCTGCTTTATGGGACTTCAGTTCTGCTTCTAGGAGCCTGATATGAACTGTCCTTGCAGTGCACTTCACACCTGCACATGCACTGCTTTTGAAGGTCACTTTATGTCATCTTATGATTCATGAGAAACTGTCGGATAAGTTAACGGTCATCTCTGGCATTAGAAACTTGCTTCTGCCCTCTATCTGGCTGGTTTCTGGTCGTTCCCAGCGTCTCCTGCTTCACCATATTCTTGTGTTCTGCTGTCTTAGAAATTTTGAACCTGGAAGCAACCTGCTGCTCAGTGTAGCCTCTGCCAGCAGAACCAGGATTAAACCGGGATTTAAAAATGCAGATTTGTTTATATAGAGTAGTCTTCTAATTTTTTCCAGAGTTGCATATACATTTTATTATTAATTAAGATGTTCCCTCCTAGTGCCCATGGAGACAGGACGTTTCCAGAAAGTTCTGTCTTGCGTCATATACCTGGTGGTCTGGTATGACGAGTCTGTCGACGATATTCGGAGAATGTGAATATCTGTGTGGTGGGGGGGTGGGCAGGTCCCCGCATCCTGTCAGTCACAGGCCACTCCAGCGGGGACACGGGGCCCCTTCGCCGAATGCCGAAAGGGACACAGCAAGGCCATGTGTGCGTATGCAGAACCATGAGGTCTCCCCGCAGGAAACCGGGGAGTCATCTCATCTGGATTTTAGAAAACTGCATGGTTTGCACACAGAAATCTCACTGCAAGAACCGCTTGTAACATTAAAGCACATCGTTTTTGCATCGCAGTTGATCTGACCTATGATCATTTCGGCATCACTGCAGAATAAGAAAATCCTCAGTAGGCTGGTAAGGATAATTACTGATATGAGGGATGGCAGCTCATTATTATGCGGAATATAGCTGCCTGTAGTGTTCATGTGACAGTAAAGGTCACTATACTGTATTGGAAACTGTAGCCAAATACAGCACTACACAGTAAACATGGGAACAATAGCAGCAATAACAACATCCAATAAAAGTGGAGGCAGGAAAGAATGCCAGACTTTTTTCCTACATAGGATACTTGGCAAAATGGATGAACTGCATAGCTACGACCAAAACATGGAAGAAAACTATCCACGGCCTCCAGTCATTTGCGTCAATATTGTCGCACATCAGGATACTGTCAACATCCCGAAGATGTGGATCCATTCCTGTAGGCGGACCTTGCTCAGTAGCAGGTAGCTCAATTTGGCGACGCTGGAATGATTTGCGCACGTTTTCCGTTTTCTGCACGGCGGTCGCTTTTGTGAAGTCTCCTCTGCGGACCGATCCTGTCGGCATTATTTTCCGGCCGGATCCCCTGGAATACCAGAGAAGGGTTCAGGTTATGCTCTCAGGCCTGTGGGGCGATAGAAAGGCAGCCACGAGGGGCGGGTATTCAAAGGGTATTTTCAGGAGAATCAATGGAGAGATGTCTGAATGCATTATAGAAAACACAGGGCAATTATGCCTCTAGTTGGAAGAGCTGACTTTTCCAGTGGGCGATCAATCCCCTTACAGTGGATGTGAGGTCTTAGAGCCACATAATGAATTATTACCAAGCCAATGCCAGGAATGTCTGCTAATCTAATGAGGTTTTGCCACCGGAGGAGTTCGGTGTCAACGTGGAGGCCTGTGAACAGCAGATACGCAAGTAGAAGAAGGCCGTGACCGTGAGTCGTAGCTGGGGCAGTCTGGATGCAGTGGATGGCCTTTCTGTTGGTCGGTTGTCAATGGTAGCGACTGTCCCAAGGACACAGCACTGGGCTCCGGCATCTCTCCCAGTTCAACCATAAAGAGAAGTTTGTGCTTCAAGCCTTTGGGAGTCACATGACATGCAGCCTCTGATCCCGCGTGTGGAAATGACCAGGTGGGCCGTACGCCCGGCCTACGCCATCCCACTCCCTTCTAGGTGTCCTGTCAGATCAAGATCAATCACGTACAGGCATGTTCAGAGCGTGTCACTGCGTAGGCCAACACCCCCCATAGCCACTGGTTGTTGTAACCGTGTACAGGCTGAGCAAGCAGGGAGCAGGGAAATCAGGATCGGGCACACGGAAATCCCAAAGACGGGGTTTATTGTAGACGGACCACTACTACACAGTAAAACATCAATGACAGACCTGGGGAAACAGACTTGAACGCAGACTGAAGTACACAAGACAAGCCGAAATAACAGGAAACAGGTGATCACAATCGGGGTAGTGCACGTGGGTAATGAGGGGGCGTGGCACACACGAGGACTGGACGCACAGGTCATGACACTGGTCTGCAGAATTTGTGAATTTGAAAAATTTGGTTTTATTTGTGTTGATTAAAAATCAGACCCCCCCCCCCCCCCTCCACACACACACACACACACACACACAGAGTCGTGTAGTCATATCTTTTTGGGGGCCGGTCATTCATTTCTATGGGAAAAATGCTAACGCTAACTATGACAACCTTAACCCCTACCCAGCCCTAATCTTAACCATAAGTGACCAAACAAAATACAATTTTTTGCAGTTTTTTCACCGCAGTCACAGATTTTTATAAAATAGAATTTTCCCATATGGGGACCAGGAAAATGAGTGTCCATCAGGTAAGGTTTACCTGGAGCACACACACACACACACACACACACACACACACAGTCAGTGAATTGGTTAATTTATCAAGCCTCCACAGTTGCTGTACTGAGTATATTTATTACTTGTTACTGATTCTAATGAGAAACATGACATGCAGACAATAGCAAATTAAGACTATGGTTCGGACAGCTTCAGATCCCATTCTGGTGATTACATCTGTCAGAAAACACACATCAGACATTTTCCCGTTCACTTCCGGTTTTCCTGCTATTATTAATCATCGTGTCAGGCTCACCCCAGGAGTCAATGCTAAAATGTTATTACCACATATTTATTCATATTAACTATGAAACTTGCAGTGTCGAGAAGATCCACATTTCTGTTACACGACAAGCAGTAAACATCTTCATGATGAATTTAGGATGATCTCTTATCATGACTGAAAGGTCTCATTCCAGCTTGCTGAGACCTGGAAGTACAAGCAGACTGTCAGCGTAGACTTTAGGTGAAGCATGATGAAATTTGTGACATCTGTGCTGAAATACCCGCAGAAGAATATGTGCTGAGATCTCGCTTGCCGAATCCTGACAATGTTCTCTGTGTCACAGCGTCAGTGCTTTATAAATTATATCGACATGGCAGCACAGCAAATGCGGGATCGACTCTTTGTTGGAGCCTTAGCCGCTGCGGCTAAATTGCTTGCTAAATATCCTCACCATAGGGCAGCGGGTACGACCAGCGCCTTTGGGCTGGTCTTTCTTCCAAGAAGTGAGGACTCGGTGAACGAGTCAATGAAGTCGTCCTCCAGCCATGATCAGACACTCGTGGGGCTTCACTTAGCACTCTAATCGGACCGGTGCCAACATGTGAGTTTCACAAACTAGCCGTGATCCATGGGTGCCGCGGTTTCTCACAGCGACACACCGAGACGGATTCAGACGAGGCCTTTCCGCTAAGCCGCCGCCTGCCTAACACAGCGCCGATTCCCTTCCTGCTTCTGGCAGTCGGCCAAAACTTGAAGCGGTTTGTTTTGATTACGCTAAAGAATGGTCCTTCACAGTCATGGACAGGACAGCGCGTTATTAATGATCGTCATTCTGGCCGTATTAAATCAAAAGTACCTGAAACGGGTTTCTATCAGCTGCTTGAGGCCGCTTTCGCGGAAGCCTGTGCCTGTGAATTCACACGGTAGGACAAGGTGTGGCTCAGACAGCACCACTGATAGTTCTGTCTGTGGCACAATAGCAATCTGAGAATAGCCAGTCAGGCGCATGTCTGTCGGACCCCTGAACGACGCCCTTAAGCTCCCAGAATGCACCAGGGACACCGGATAAATGGCCTGACCCTGCGCTTGGACCCCAGGCTTCGCTCTCAACCGTATGTGTGTGCAGAGAGCATGATGGGATATGTAAAAAGAGGCATTCCAGTGTACATGTACTTGTGCAAACAGCAAATAAAGCATCAATTCATTTTTTCATTTCATTATATCAAATTTATCACTGAATAATCAACAAAGATCTCTTACTTTAAGCCATTCTTCACCAGACGAGGTCATCACTATCCAGCATTATAACTGACACCTTTTCATGTAGAGTATATTCAAGGGTCTTTGAAAGCCAGGATGCTTTATAGCATACAATAACCGTCGCAATCTATACAAAGCAGCCGTGTTCCTGCAGATGCTGAAATGCGGCGAAACTTTACTGCGACGGGCAGTAAAACACAACCTGTCCTGCTTAGCAGAGTTACCACAAATGCATGTAATCAGCGCCTCTGCGCATGCAGGCATCCAGACTCACCGGCGGTGGATTCATCTGAGTCTTTTTTTTTTGTGTGTGTCTGTGCAATAAAGCGTTTTAAATTTGGCAAAAGAAGATGCCGACGCACTGGACCAGTGCTTAGAAGAAAAAAAAGAAGAAATAAAATCTGCGCATGGGAGCCGCAGGAGGAAGTGATGCGTCGCTGGTATGTAAATCGCAAAAGACGCGTGCTGTAAACACCCAGATTGGGGACCACCTGCCGGGGGAAGTGATGAAGGCAAAAACAGTCAAGGACACGGGAATTATGCTCCTGCGTCTCTGGCGGCGCAAACCAAACGCGGTGCTCCAATTAAGCTACGGTAACAACGGCAGTCGTCAGCCTCCGTTACTCCGATTTCTAAACCTGGAGCTCGCAGGTACCGGGCACGTTACCAGAAAGGAGTCGACGCGAGCCGATAAAGCGTCTCTGATCTCCTGACAGAATGCCAGCAGAGTGAGTCACGTCTCCATAACTTGTTCATTCAGAAGTCATGCTGAGAGGAGACCGAAGGGTCATATTAAAGAGTCCTCATGCTTCTAGATGCACACAGCAAACAATGGTCCCTTAACATTATTTATATTGGCGATTGAACTCTTCTAATAATCATAGTCTTTTCTGTAAACGGCATAATCGCAGACTACGTATTTACGTATGTACACAAGGCCGATGAATGCTAACGGAGGATGTCAGCCGCCTCTTGGCTCGCACGAAGATTAAATGGGTTGTGAAATGACACATTTCGCCGGAGTGCCTTTCTCGAGGGTGCGGCACCTTCCCGGAGCACGAGCCGCCAATCATCCGGCTGCCCCGCTGAGTTTTAGTTTCCAAGGTTCCCAAAGGGCACGGCAGAGCCGCGGTAACGGCTCCGCCCACGCCTGACCGTAATTAGCCCTCTCTCCCCTCCGAACGGCGGTGTTGGTGCCAATTAGCGGACATCTCACTCCGCTCTCTGTCCTAAGGGGCACATGGACATTAACACTGCGTTGACCTTGTATCGAATTAGTGGTTCTGTGGGTCAGTTAAGAAAAACACTCACACACGCTGGAGAAAGGAGCAATAAACTAATGTATTTTTGATTACACTTTGGGGACAGATGTGCGTGCCCAAGCTTTCATTTAACCGACGACACCGTGATGGTGTGGCTATTAAGACAGTTAGCGGTAGCAAAGCTAACAGTGCGCTGTGGTGATTATCCTGGCTGCTCTGTCAATGGTGTGGAAAACAAATGAGCGGAATAGCAGTAAATATTCACAGGAGGCTACAATGACAGTCGTGAGCAGAGCTGTCACATGTCCAGACCCCCGGAAATTACTTTGGAAGGGTTGCGTCGGAGAAGGGGGATTTGTAGGCTTCTTTTTATGTGAACCGAGTTCTCATTTTTTTGTGGGGGGGGGGGAGGGTAAAAGAGATGAAGGTGCTTTAATAACGGGGGCAGCAGATATACTTTCTGTCTCCATTTGTCACTTTTTTGTCAATATTTCACACTTCTGGAGAAGAAAAATGGCAGTAGCACAGACGAATGGGCATCTTTGAATGAGTGTCGTCGTGCAGCACTTCCCGACTCAAAAGGGTATGCCATTTATTATCGTGTTACAAAGGCGTGTGATCATGAGTGTGCATGCAAGCCGCACGTTTCTGTAAACGCGTCCCTTTCGAGAGGTTCGGATTTAGCACCATGAGAGCATGAAGCTCTTTTAAACA
This sequence comes from Paramormyrops kingsleyae, assembly GCF_048594095.1. NCBI lineage: Eukaryota > Metazoa > Chordata > Actinopteri > Osteoglossiformes > Mormyridae > Paramormyrops > Paramormyrops kingsleyae. Next base: position 5,649,072 of record NC_132815.1, on the reverse strand, counting down.
TCCTCATTCATCTCACTGCCCGCTCGATGATGTCACGCACGCCACCTGAGACGCGGTGTGGGGCCGCACCGCACGCGTCAGAAGCAGAGCTGTGTGGCGGAGGGTTTCCGTGAGGCCGTGTCGCAATGCATGGTGGGGGTTTCCATGGGCAGCCTGCAGCGGGACTTACGGTGCCTCTGTAAATATTAATAATCTGTGCATTTCATATATCGGTAAATGTCAGCCGGACCGATGCCAATAAACAGCTAGCGGTCTGTGGCGCCGTGGCCCCTCCATGGTCCTGAATGACACGGACTCAGTGCTTATTAGGTTTCAGACAGCAGACAGTCCTGTGGCCATGAAGCCATTATTTCAGGTCATTTGCTTGGACGGTCTCGCAAATCCCCTCGGGATTTAAGGCGGCGCGGTAACATTGAGGTTGAACGCCGCAACGGAAGAAAAACCGCATCGTAATGCCGGGGCAGTGGAGATCAAAGTGCTTACAGCACCGCTACTCGCTCCGCGAGGTCAGCGCCTCCCTGCGGTGACAGGAAGGGTCCGGCGGTGAGTAGCATTCGACCATGACCCTGTCGCCTCAGAGTTTGGACGTCGTGCTGCCACTTAACTAATAACCTGCTGACTGCGCTGTCGCAGCTCAACGTGGACGAGTCGTCTCCTTGGCCGCGCTGCAGCACACACATGTCACCCGCGTGTCGCGCTGGCTCACGTGAGCAGCACCAGACACAGCAGACCCCCCGCCGCGTTAGCCGAATCGATAGCATCACACGGGCATTTATATCTGCCCTTCCCTGCCCTTGACCATGCCCACAGCACTCACGGACCCCAGAATATCCCATCGAGCCGCCCCTCACATCTGCGAGCCTCACGCAGAGTCACGAATGAGCGGGCGGCTGTGAGACCGTAATATTCTCGTTGGGCTCCGCTGTCTCGTTGCGGTGAGACAGTAGAGTCTGGATGCAGTCCAGATTCTCTCTAACGAGGCAGTCATTCGGTAACGAGGATAATAGACAGACCTCCTGGTAAGACTGAAAAATGAAAGTACTACCACACATGGCCATGTGGATATGAACACAAGTACGAAATGGTGGTCGAGCAGGAATGCATGTTGCTAAGCTTACCGCGCCAAGTAAAACATTTAAATACTCGCGTTAAGATCAATTGCGTTCCCAGACTCTTAAATTATTCATGTTGCCTCCTTAGAAATTCTACATGTATTATTTAGATGTATATAATCTTATTTTAACAATTAATCAAGAGCTCGGTCACGTCAACCTGAAGGAATTTCATGCACAAAGGCTCTTCATCATGTAAAAAAAAACAAAAAACACATTTACAGCAAACAAATTGGTTCTACATTCTGTCGCACAATAGACACGAGATACCATCGGGTAATCAGAGGAGTGGTGCGCGCAACATAATTGTGTCCATTCTCAGCCAGGGCTTGTGGGCGCCCCTTGAACAAGTGCTTTTGTTTCAGCAGGGGAGGGAGTCAGCGCAGCTGAAGGTGGGGGGGGGGGGCAAAGAAGGGAGTCCTCTTTCAGGCGATCTGGAGAGGGTCCTTTGTAATCTACGTCCTCCACGTCGGGGATCAGTTTTATGTAAATGCCCCGCATGGAGACGTATCGCATCTCTGCGCGTGCCGACTGCCCCCTCAGCGTCTCCGTGCTGCAGGAATGCGAGGAAGCAGCGCATTATTCACTCTAAATGAGGGCAGGACCTTGAAGTATTCCCAGAATCTTAAATCTGTTTTTCCCTGGATTTACAGCTTCTTCCCTTCGTATCGCCAGCCTGCGTGCCGTAAACACAAATTAAACACAAAACACTCTGTGTTTTTATTCATTTTGTTAAAGGAGTCCGCTAAGTGGCTTTTATGGGACGAGTCTTTTTCTGTGGAGATTCTTCCGGAGCTCCCTTCGAGGAAGCTAATTGGCGGAGTTGTTCGCCTGTCCCTTTAATTCACTCCCCGCCATAATGAAGGACGTTCTGTCTCCACAGCGCTCCTGTTGTCAGCCGCTACAGCCAGCCTACTCGCCTCTCACAGCCCATCGGCCCCGAGTCGGGCGATTTCATTCTCATTTTTCCACCCACAGCAGCAGACTGACCTCTGACCACGCTCTCTGACTCCTTCGATCGTTCAATTTAATCTGAGTCCTCCAGTACTCATGCCCCCATACAGATCTAATGTGGCAAAGTATACTCTGGTCCACAGGATTGAAAAAGTTGCCTTCCTAACACCGTGGCTTTAACATATCCCTCAACACGGGATTTTAGCCTTAAACAGCCTGAAGAACTGATCCATTAGTCGCTCACCCTACCATAACTCTTCCTGTTATTTCCCAGCAGCACCATTAATCAGTATCTACTTCTTCACCTTGCAGTCACACCCTCTGCTCTCGCAAACGGAAATATGCCCGTAAGACTCGCCTCCCTCGGGATGAGGCGGACAGGTGCACGGGGCATGGCGACGGAGAACAGGGCGGGCAATTCATTGGGACTTTATAATATAATTTTTGTATCGCAGACGTTGAGAACAAAAGACGGCTGTTTCTCCTAACGGGAAGAAGGAGAGGAAACCAAACCGATGAGGAGACGCGTGACCGGGTCTGGCTCTGGGGGAGAAAGAGAAAATACGGGACTTATATATCACGAGGGAAATGGCAGCAGGTCACCTGACTTCACGTCCCACCCCCCCCCCCCAGATGAAATGTATATTAGTCACTGGCACACATACGACGATTTCTGATCAGGAGTAAATAGAGGGGAATAACCACAGGGGCACTGGCTCCAGCTGAAAGCTGATTGGCCCTTGGAGTGCTCCCTCCCCTGTCACCCACTAAGGTTGGTGGAGGCTCCTCTGAAGCTCCGAGCAGGTACTACACGAGATATGAGGTGTACATAGTACTACTAGCTGACGTTAGACTACTCCTCCATGAAACACTGGGTACTTGCTATGGGTATTTCATATCAGTACTTGCTATGGGTACTTGCTATGAATACTTGATATGGGTACTTGCTATGGGTCTCCCTTCATATCACTGTCTACTGTAAGTCTTCAACAGACCCATAGTCTAACTGTATCTGAGTCTTACACGACGTCATCAGCTATGTCCAGCGATGGTCTGGTGATCAATATTTTCTGGGTGGAAGTAAAGCAATTACTTGATCCACCCCAATAAAAACATGCCGTACATAATAACGCTGTGGACGCCGTCCTCTGCGGCCTCTTAGCCAGCCTCTGCCGTGCACCGTGATCCACGTTTGCTTTCTTCTTTATTCCAGCTCGCTGGCTTCATCTACGCCTGTTACGTGGTGAAGCTCATCTCAGAAGAAGAGGACAGCTGTGAGTATCAGTCGCCAGGATCAGTCCACAGATTCTCCCTGTATGCCAATATAACCCTAAACCTAACCCTAAACCTAACCCTAACCCTCTTCTCGCAGTTTAGTCTTAAACGTGAGATGCAAAATAAGCTGTATGTTCCTTTCTCAGTCATGTAGGTGGCATAGCGGTTCAGTGGGTGACAGCAAGACGACACCCACTGTGTGCGTGTGGACTGGCATCCCGTCTAAAGTGTACCCCACCCCTGCGTACTATGCATACTGTGTAATTTTATTCTGTGCCATGCTTAGGATAGACTGTCTCACTGCAGTTCCTACAACCCTGACCGGGATAAGCTGTTGGAAGATAGATGGATAGATGTATTAATAACCACACCTTAGATAAAGTTATTATAATATCTATCCGTCTCGCTAATGTTTGCTCCGGTACAGGTCTGCGCCGCACCATCATCCTGAAATGCAACACTAATGTAGCAAAGTTACAGCATAGGAGCTAAATTTCAGGTTTGACACAGCATTTTTTTTCCAGAGGCTGCTTAAGAGACTGCCTGCTTTTATTGGGATGCATTATCGATGTCGACCGCCTTCAGCGTTTTGTAACTCTTACCTGTGGAAGGCTCTGGAAAAGCAGCCGGTGGCTGCGAGATGCATAAGCAAATAGGAGCAGCATGCCAAATCAATACCATCCTCCTTTCTGCTATCTCTCTGCCCCCCCCCATTTGTTGCGAAGGGAGGGATGTCTGCATATCAAATATAATTGATTGACTGCTGCGGGTCCCTGAGGTTTTATTTCGATTACTTTTCCCTTTGAAAATGTAGTTTTATTGTGCCTAAGCCATACGGGGAAAAAGTCTGTTTCATAATCACAGCCATTAACGATCCTGTTTGAATACATTTAGACACACCCTCATTCCCAGGCAGGGCTGCAGTAGGGGCCAGGATGCCCTGGCAGATTCTGGGGGGCCAATACTTCACAGGGGCCCTTGAATATATAAATTTATATGGAAATATTGGGTAGGGGTGCTCAAGGTGATATTTTTTCAGGGGGCCCCGAATTTTTAGCCAAGTCCCTGTTCCCGGGTGATCATTCTCGGTGTCAAGCTCTCTCTGATAGAAAATAGACATTCTTGATAGAGATGCCATTTTTCTCGTTGGGATCAAGAGCCTGGTTAACGTCGCCCTGCAGATTGGTCCATTTCGTCAGAGAGAATGAGATTTGTCCTGGGGAGCCGTTTGTTTGTCTTGCAAGTGGACAGCGCGAACTGAGCTGTGTCACCACAGTGCGACTAGCCGGGCCTACTGGCGGAAGCGAGAACATAATTCCTGTACCGTATGACCACGGCTCTCTGCCAATAGGAATGTGCTGACCGATGCCGGGTCTTCCCCTATTGGCTAAAGCTTAAAGCAGGGATGTTGGGCAAGCTGAGTGTTTTTTTTTTCACTAGCAGAAGATTAAGGCCCATTAAAATAGAATTACAGTTTAATTAGACTGTGTCGACCTGTCATGTTTATTATGTACGGCAAAACTGAATAAATACTTCCACTTAAGCAGTACAGAAAAACAGTAGTGGCAGGTGATTTTTTTAGTTTGATCTTTCGTAGAGGAACTCAAAGATGCTACTTAATTTGAGCAAATAGAGTGATGATATTCTGGAATTGCTGACCTTTCCTTTTCTGGTTAAGAAACACATTGATGATGCAATCCCCAATGCATACAGAGACCCTAAGCTAAATGCTGTATTAGCCATTACTGCAGTAATTAATACAGTGCATGGAACACCTCGATGTAGGTAATGGAGATCACAAGCGCCCTCATGCTGTGATTATACTTAACATCAAGGCTAATGTCCCCAGCTCCACTTATTGAAGGACTGTTTGGGCTTTAGATAAATCAAAGCGCCGTATTGGAGCTGAACAAGATGAAAGGAACTGGGTCTTCCATCAATCAGGGTGGGGACCAAGAGAAATGTCTTCTTCAGGAATCTCCACCAGGTCAGGAAGCCTTGGAGGACAAGCAGGGCCACCACCACCTTTATGTACGGCGCTGTACATATCGGCGGCCTTGGACCATTTCGGCATCTTTTAGGATGAATTTGTGACATGCAGCTCGGCTAATCAAGGATCAGTTTTAAGACCACCAATGAGCTAAAGTCAGGCTTGCTTGTCAAATGTCGCAGCAGAGCTGTACTGATGGGTTACACAGGTACACATTATATGCCCTCCTCTAGTAAGATTAATTTACTGTATACCCACCCTAAAATTGTCTGGATAAGTATGTACACACAATTATACAGTATAGCAGTATACCCACCTACAAAGACACTCCTATACTGCCAATATATGTTCCAATACTGGAACCAACACGCACTAGGTCCTCATGTAATCCAAAAGAGAACTCTTATTAAATTTCCAAAACTCACAAAATCCACACAAGTGTTCCCCAAAACATATCCCGAGGACTGAGTGAGTCTTGGAAGTTTGCTGTCCAGTTGGCATCCGTGGAATGTGTGCAGGCGTGTGCCCAGTGATGGACTGGCACCTGAAACAGGAGTACCCCCACCTTGTGCCCTGTTCGTTTAGGCTCCTGCAGTCCCCCAGCCCCCGTCCAGGATAAGCAGCTATAAGATAAAAGTGTGAAATCAGGAAACTCTTGCAGAAGCAGAGCATGTTGTACAGTAATTATAAGATTATGAAGTCTAGTGATAAGCGGGTCTCAGATGCAGGGGTAGGGAGGATGAGTGAGTCCCTGTGGGAGCTAAAATGGGGTTGGGGGGGTGGGATATCCCTCCTGCAAACTCTCATTATGACAATTATCAGCCGCTGCCAGTACACACCAATCAGCTGATCCGCTTTAATCTAGCCGGCAATTTTCTTCTGATTTCCAGCAAAAGTGGTCGACTATCTCGTGCTCTGCTGCCGTGGATTTGTGTGTGTAGCGCACAGATATGGAGGCCTTCTCAGGCCCAGAATGCCCCCGTGGAAAACCGAGTCATAATCTTGTTGTTATTTTCACACGATTTGCTAATCCGGACCGGCGACTTTTCCCGCCGGGCGTCCGTGTGGATATGTATCGCATCCGCATCCTGTCCACGCCCTCCCAGCCACAGCAGACCGGCTATTGGTCACCTCCGGCCCAGGAATGCCACACAGGCAAGATGACGGTATTTACTAATCACTCGCTCATGCTGTTCTCTTGTCTCCCTCATCCAGTCGACTTTATAGGAGGGTTCGACTCCTATGGTTATCAGGGGCCGCAGAAGACGTCACACTTGCAGCTCCAGCCTATGTACATGTGAGTACTGCCACAGAGACCACGCCTGTGCTGCAGCTGGCTTAGGTCATCGGGTGGATGAAGCGCAGCTCTGTGTTGAGGTGTGGGGGGGGGGGGCGATGTGTGAAATAAAGCCTGGAGGCTGGCATCATTCTCAAAGGGGTCATGGGGTGGGCGATGGCACAAGTTGCCTTTTGAGGGGGTCTGTTCGGGGTTTGCACACAGATCGCACTCAGGAATGCAGGGTGGGGGGGGGGGGCGTTGTTGGTCTTAGCCGACTGTCCCTTGCTGCCGATGATGGAGTGCCGCACTATTCCTTCAGCCTCCCTGTGCATGCGGCCTGGTGCAGAGCACAGAGAGGGAAGGAACTACAGCAGGGGAGGGGTAATTCGGTAAATAACATTCTCCACCATGACCTATGATTATGGTCTCATTTTACCTCGCTTTACCTCATATGGTGAGCTTATTTAGCCACACGAACCCCTCAACAGCTTCCCAGATCTCATTCAGCTGAGTGACATATGACCTGGGGGGGGTTTGCGTTTCCCGGAAACACCTGGCAGGAAGCCAAGGTGGCTCCGGGACTCGGCGGACCAGGACGGTGAGGACGGGGAGGACGGGAGACACCGGCGCCTTTTGGGCTGATTTCTCATCTCCTTGGCCTACTTTGGCTGGGGTGAGAAGACGACGAGTGCTGGACAGTGGGGCATTTAAAGTCCGAGCAGAAACCTCACATACCCAAAATGTTCCGTAAGGACGCCTGCGAATCCTGGAAATATCGCCGGCTTTCTTTCTTTTTCTATTTTTTTTGCTTTCCTGACCGGCTTTTGTCAGCTTGTATTGTTTCCCACTTGGGTACCGTGAGAAACGGAGAAATTCGACTTTAAATCTCCTACTGTCTCAAATGTAAATGTGCGGTAAAGACCGATCATGTGTGCAGATTACGAAAGCAAATTAAAACAGGTGGGATGATGAAATTGCTGTGAAGACCTGATTGGTAGATACATAGTGCGGTTATGAATGGTTATTCACAGCAAGGCTCTTTGTCTCTCTTTCTCTAAGTGGCGAAAGCTTCTCCTCACTGCTTACAGTGATTTTCTCCTCTGCTTTGTTATTCATTTTTATGTATTATATATTTATTGCAATTTTGATGCATCACTGACTCTGATTTTTGTGTTTTTCTGTTTCCTTCTAGGTCAAAGTAAACAGGACAACTGCCTTACGAACACATCAGATAGAAATGTCTCCTTTTCTTTCTTCTTTCTTAATTGTCTTAAATAATAGTGTCTTATAAAATTGACTGGAAAGAAGAGAACGTTTTCCGTCCTCGGAAAGCGAAATGAACGCAGTGGATTTTTCTTTCTTGCTGGCCAGCCGACGCTCGGCAGAGTGACTGGAGAGACTCTGGCTGACACGCGGGGGAGGCTGGCGGCAGATGCGAGAGCGCCCCCATGTGGCCACATCCTTCCGGCTCTTCACGGAGCTGCGCTGACGGCTCTCCCTTCACGTCTGACCGAAGAATGAATACCGTACGTTATGAAGGCAGCGACGTCACGCCGATGTCAACCAACCTCGCTTAAAAAGATAGAAAATGAGCAAAAAAGAAAAAAAAACGTCTGCAACTGTGCCATGTACTAAAAACGATGTTGTCACCTGGGTGCTTGGAGTCTGTCGATTACAGTGATTAGAAAACGGTCTTCTCTAAATGAATGTCCTTTACGTCATCGATACACCTTCAGATTTATTAAGACAGTACCCCTGGCTTCTTAAGAAAAGAAAAGGTTCGATAGAAGATATTGATTTGTAAAAGCATTTTATTTCCTGTGTGTTTACATATGGCTGGTCCTCGTATCTTGGGCAGAATGATGTCAAACTCTGGCCCAAAGAAAAGGGAAAACTTTGATCAGGTGATAGAAAGGTGACAACAAGCTTCTCCTTTCTTGTGACGTTTTTCCTGAAAGTGCCAAGAACTATAAAAAAAAATAATAATTAAATTAAATGGACTAGACATAATTTGGATGTTTCCTTGTAGTAGGGAATATTTTTTAAAATACTAGCAGGAGTCATTTAAACTAAATATCTTTGTAGTTTTAGTTGACTTATTTTATAGAGATTTTTTTATACTGTCCACACAAAAGCATTATGGAATAACTTTTCTGTGTTATTTTGTTTCGTGCATATTTGCGTTTTTTTTTTTTTTTTTTTTTTTTTTTTTAGAAATACGTTGCTTATTGGAAGAAAATGGTAACTTTATTTAAAATAATCAATGAAAGTGCGTCAGAGCTTCCGTAAGGCATCCCCGAATCCTGTCAAACGACGTCGCGAACCAAACTCGGGACCCAGCGCTATTTTATACCGCCTACGACAGTGTTTCCTTTTCTAGTTGGGTAGTAGTTCGTTGCGTTCGCCAGAAGAGGGCGCTTTATTCTTTCCTTCCTCTTTTACTAGCTGTACAGATGTACAATAGCAGCCTGGGCAGGGGTAAATCACGGCTAGCGTGGTGAACGAGAGCCGAGGTGCACGCTAGAGTTTGTGCTGTGACTGAAATGTTGTGCTTTGTGTAGTGGACATGTCCTCGCATCCCGGAGATAGGGCCCGTGTGTCTGTAGCAATACGGCGGGATTCCCCTACTTGTGGGGTCCTCCCACTAGGGGGCGCTAGAGGAGCTGAGATCGGCTCTCTCGCACCCAAGTCCTGACAGCCGTTGTATAAAGCGTCGATCTGGCAACAGCGGTAAATTAACACTTTCTTTAAATGCTCGCTGTCCTCCAGGTAAATGAATCCCCTCCACCCCTACTCTGTTCAAGTCAGTCGCTCCTAATTAACTCCTTTAAATCACACATGGATGTTTAAATGGATCCTCTCAGGCCCAGAATATTATGTGTGCGATGAGATTAGTTACGGCCCCAGGTTAACTATGGTGAACGGGGACTTCGAGCAAAAAAATACTAAATCACTCCCTATATTTAATTTAAAAACGGATAATTAAAAATGTACATATATACATCCAGTCAGCATAAATCTCTTACTGAGTAACGGTGCTGCGAAAATCCAGTAAGTGATCGCAGACAATAAAGGTAAGTGCGTAAATGCAGCTGAGTCTGGGAACGCCTGAATTCTGCAGGGAGACCGGCAATGAATTAGCCAAACACATCCAGGCAGGGCGACCGCCTTGTGGGCGCACGACACGGGCCACCAATGAGGAGTTCCACTTTAATTGATTTGCTCATCCTTGGGAAATTCGGTTTGACCTTGTTCCAACATCACTCGCCTGGTGGCATACGCCGAGGTTTGGGGACAAACAGCTAAAAACAATTCATAAAGCAGTTATCTGAAGTCAATCCTAAAAAAGACATATAAATCATCAATTTAGGGACCTTCTCCAGTCCCCCCCCCCTTGTTTATTATGGTACGGTCTGGCAGTGGGGCAGTAAATCAGAAATAACAAGACTACGTTGGACACGGCGCGCACTCTAAATCCGCCCCCCGAGCTTATCAAGGTCAAACGCCGGTGCCGATCCCTCTCCGCTTATTGCTCCAACACCCCCACTCTTATCAGCGCCTTAGCACACGGGCTCTCCCCGCCACACCGATTCCCAGGACCCCCTTTTGGCAGGAAGCCGAGCCAGGCGGCCCGTTCGAGGAGATCCCTGAGGGCATCCGCAGATACACCATCCGCCACACGGTACCCTGGCGTGACCCCCCCCCCCCGTGTCCTGCCCACTTGGTGCTCATGTCACACACCATCTCGGCCCCGTCCATGTGACTTAAAGTGTGGAGCCACCTGCTAAAGCTGGTGCACCATGGCTCTTTGGGCACGTGCACGAGGACCCTGTCCCGGTGACGGTGGCGGATGTCCTGTCATCGTTCTCCCCGCCACTCTATACTTAATAATTATTCCAGGTTGTATATAGGTCACTGAAATCTCTACCGGTTCAGATATTTTTTTTGGTATATTCAAGGTGTCGTACGGACCCGATTTTCCAATGCATTTGGCGGACAGTATCTATTTACATTTAAAGAAAGGCTTGTTACACGCTGTTGCAGGTTATTTCTGTCTAGAAGCTTCATTGAACAACAACGTCAGTTTTCTCGCTTGGGATCAGTGCTGACTTCTATTTTTAAATTAGTTTGAGCTATTTTCTATTTCTGTTCCTTTTTAAAATGATTGTAAATATAATAAACTCAAACTGTGGGAAGGCACGCAGGCGCGTGTTTGTGCTTTTGTCCCTGATTAGCGCTTGTGTTTCCATACTTTCTTCCCCGCTTAACATCTGCAACCTCCCTGCGACAGCGGTAATTTCCTGCGTTGTTCACCATGACAGCTTGATTGTGCCTCAGTAGACTTTGACAACAGCTCTTGTACACTCAGTATATTATATTTGAGCGGAATATTTATTTTATTCATATATTTTGAAATATGCAGTCACATATTTAGCACGCATCTACTATACACTAGTAAAAAGGCTTCTTATCTGTGGTTAATCTCATGATGAACACAAAAGGGAGACGGAGATAAAATTCAAATTCATCAACTTACTGCAGTTATATCTTGACATTCTAGACCAGTGTTTCCCAATCCGGTCCTCGGGGACCCTTGGCCAGTCCACATTTTCGCTCCCTCCTGGCTCCCAGTACCTGTTCTCTGGCAGGAAGCTTAGTGGGAGCGAAAACATGCTCTAGACACATCTCAACATAGTTTGTGGTACAAAGACCAGCACACATGGCTGTGATATCTCCTCACGTCAGCGCCTGAGCGAAATGTGATTTGACCAAACCGTGCTGAACTGTACAGGCTAGACTTAATTTAATTTAGCCTTTTGCGAGATAAACGTGGTGCGCTGGGATTTGGGGCCTTTAGCTTGTAGTCGCCGATGACGTCCTTCGATAAATGGCTCACCAGTCGTGTGATGGACCAATTAATGGGTCAACCCAGGAACTGGCCGCGAGAAATAAGAAAGTGGAACTTAGCCATTTGTGCTCTGGGCATCGAAGCCCTTATTGTCCTGAACTTCGCTGACGACAGCATCCACACCCATTAACATTTGCTTCTCTACACAGTCAAAACGCTACATCTAGGCAGGTGCCACCGAAAATGTCCTATAACTGTATCTGGAAAATGAATAACTGGAAATCTACAACTGTAAATGTATAGAGTAAGTATGCCAACATTTACACTAGGATACCCCTCCAGTGCAATTAGGCAATATGTGAGATAAATTTGATAATTTCCCTAAATACAAAAACAAAATCATTTGTCTAATTAAAATCACTTATCTGATGTGGCATGGTACATGTCCTATTTTTGTACCCCAGTGTCAATCTGATTCCAACATTTAAGCAGCCCGGCTCCTGCTGCCTCAACATCGGCTGGGTCCCGTCCCTGAAATACGAGGAATGTGCGCGTCTGGAACTGTGCTGTCAGCTTCGTGCTGAATTCCGCCTCGCGCTAATTAGAGCTAGCAAGCTGTAATTCATTTATGAGGCGATATTTTAAGGCCAAGATGTTTGATTTCTGATGAGTATTGAAAGCCACTGCCTAGCTTAGTGCTAGATATGTCCATCAATCTTTCAAGCACTTAGCCGACAAAGGGGCAGGGAGAGACTACAGTCTGCCACAGGCGGTATCCGTTACAAGAAGATGCACACACACACACACACACACACACAGACACAACAATGACAACCTTAACCCCTACGCAGCCCTAACCTTAACCAAAAGTAACCAAACAAAATATAAGACTTTTGATATTTTATCGCAGTCAGATTTTTATGAAAAATGAAAAATATTTCCCCAAAATGTCAAAATAAGGATTTTATCACATTGCATGGAATATATACATAACCCCCCTCCACACACAGATGTCAGGTAGCCTAACTACGTGTCTTTGGGCTGCAGGAGGTAAGCACACCACCCACAGGAACTCCACATGAGACGTGGAGAAGAAGTCAAAGGTTTGGAGAAGCCCTCGCTGGCCTGGAGGCACGAGACGACGGCGCTGGACACGACCCATCAGCCCGCGTCCGGCAGCCGAAATATCCAGTTACAAGCAGAGCGAATGTTGGTCGGGTCATGAAACCAAGACAGCCACGCATACACGTATATGTACTATACCCTGTAATTGGTTACGTGGTGTGGACGATGTGAAAGGATGTCCGCGGAGTTACAACACAAGGCCCACAAATCCATGTCAGATTATACCTTTGATATTTCTGAATTTTCAGATTAAGTTTTGAAGCTGCAAAAGCCACACATTTTCTTTCTCTTTTCAAGAGTTGATCATTCGACATTAGGCAAAATTACACAAGATCCATCGATTAAAACTATTTCGGAGTTTTTAATGCAAAGTGACTGGTTGCTGCTACCTCAGTTTGCCACCAGAGGGCGACACATGCTGTGGCTTTTGTGTTACTGTGTACATAGGTGATGGTGTGGTGTTTGCCACGCCAGTGTTTCTCCCCATTTAAGTTCTACAGTGTCCCCTATTCTCTGCTCTGTTTGACCCAGAACATCCTATGTGTGATGTTAGCATTCTGTGTGAGTCAAACATTAAGTTTTCTAGTTTCCATGCTTATGTGTTTTCAAGCCCACCCTGCTCTTGGGACTGCGCTGCCCCAGTCACACTGCAGCGGTGCTCAGGCATTATTCCCTAAGGTCCGATTAAATCAGCCCAACCACACAAAGCCAAAGTACATAGGGGGAGGTCCACTTGGGGAGGGCGGGGGGTTGATTTTGTGGTCTGGATTACTAGTGTTTCGATCGGGATGCAGACCACCATTTCAGTACAGCTTACCTCTCTCAGTACTAGTTAGGATTATCAGCTATGTGACAAATTACACTCAAAGAAGTCAAAAACATGTTGGTCACATAGATGCATTTTATGACCAGGATTAGAGTATGATCCACCCATCTTCTGTACCTGCTGGTCTCATGCAGGGTCACGGGGGTCCATAGGCTATTCCGGAAACTACGTGCTTAGATAGGGAATAATCCAGGATATATACTTCATATTCAGGATATATTCCAGAATAATCGTTATATAAAGTGTTCCTGAATCAGGAGACATTACCCATAAATAGTCTCAGGGTTAATAGAGTTAATATACATCTTACAGAAGCATGAAAAGAGTCTTAAACCAGGACCCAGCATCTTTCAATAAAATATGCCATGATAAATGTATTATTTACACACTGGTGGGATATTAGTGTTGGGGGAAGCACTAGGCTGTCTTAATGTGGAGTATTAAATTGCCATAACTTTACTTTTTGGAAAGATTCTTGAGGGAAAATTGCCCGCATAATCTCCAAATACTTCGATCTGTCCACGAAGACTCCTCCCAGACAAAGGTCTCGAGAGGCTGCTTAGCCCATCGAAGACAACAAATTGGGACTGAGTGCTGCATCAGCAGGTTTTTACTGGTCCCCGGGGGTCGATCACAGAGTCCTTTACCTCAGCGCCATTCTAAACAAACCTTACTGCACAGTTAGCATTTTTTAATTAAATATATACTTTTAAAACATTACAATATCATTACAGTATAATTTGGTAATTGATGTGGATATGGGAATCTTGATATCTTAGTCAAATTATTTGGGGATTAGCATTACGTACGACGGAGTCTGAAACAACAAAAAAGTCACACAATTAATTAAAATTTACTTTCTTCGACTAATGTGTTACGTTGTTAGATTCTCAAGAAAAAATGTAACCCCCTCCTCTTGGCCCTCACCTGGAATTACTCCTGTGTACAGAACACTGGTTTTTGTTAAACAGCCTCTTAATTAATAAAATTTGATTGAGCTGTTAGATGCTAATAATCCAGATGAGGCAAATACTAACTAGTATAATTTTACCTGCAAAAGCTAAAGCATTATTTGGTATCTTAGGTAAAAATAAAAATTAGTGCTGTTATTAGAATCAATTCATTACCCACTCAACCTGCCATTTAATAATTACTTGGTAAATCATTATGTTAATATTTCATGGTCACATATGGCTCTCTGCATTATTATTGGATTATTATAGCCTTGCCACAATCAAAAAACAAACAAAATGTAATCAAGGAATCAATCTGGCTTCAGGGATTAAAATGCTTACCATTACATCAGAAACTAAAACAGAAACATTTCTAACATTATAGGAAAATAAATCTGATTCAATGTAGTCCAACAGACTGGTACTCTATCCAGGGTGCCTCTCGGCTTGAGCCCTATGCTTCCCTGGATAAATGATTATGAAAAATGGATGGATGGATGGATGGATGAATACCTAAATGTATAAGGAAAAAATTTACTGAAATAAAGATTTAAGACTATTAAGTCACATAGTGTTCTACTTGGAGTTCTGTTTAATTTTAATAAAACTTAATTGCTTAATTGATTAAATGTTGTCATAGCTACAAGATGCATGTCATTTAAGAGCAACCGTATAATTGTGAGACAAAAAAAGTTTAACATGTTGTCTCATGCAGATTAGTACCGTTTAGTTACATCTCCAGGGTTCGAGGTTCGAATCCCACTTCTGTATACTGTATGTGGTTTGCTTGTTTCCCATGTCATCTGAGTTTGGCTATCCAAAGACGCGAATATTTTGTACTATTATTATTTCTGTTTCTTCTGGCTGTCTTATTAGCCCTTGAAAAAATCTTTTACATGCTGCAAAATTGCCAGTGCTGATCAAATCACTGGGCAAAATCTAGTCAACAGCTGGATGATGTATTGTTATTTTATAATTAACCTTCTAGTTAAACTGAAAGCCAGGACTGAGGTTTGGGGACTTCTGGCACTTATTAACCTTGTTATTCTGGTTGATCATGTATAGGGAAGGAATACAGAAAGTGCCAGAAAGATTAAAAAATACACAAAAATTAATGAGTCACTGTTTCCACATTTTGTGCATGTAGGCGTAGTACTGTTCTACTGCTTACACCTTATTATACTCTCTCGACTAATTCCTACAGCTAAGCCAAAGCTGCTACTATTACTACAACTACAACCACTGTTATTTAAAAGTACTGTTTCAATTGCTCATTTGCATGAACTGACATTCTGATGCTGCTGCCACAAATACCCAACTCCTTCTACTTCTGCAACAATTTTACAACCTTTTCAGGTACAGAAATTGACTCAGAGAACATCTCTGTGCCATTGCTGGTACATTAATGCTGTTTGTACCTTTGGTATGTTCCTCAGAGCTCATTTCTGTACCTTAAAAGGTACAATCACAAGGATACAGCCCCAGTGACAAGCAAAGGTACAAATTTTTACTCTTTTTCTAAGAGTATACCAACTATACTATTACCATCACCTCGATACTATTGTATCTATAGATATACTACTTCTAGCACTACTAGTAATACTCCACTAATATTAGTCTATCTACTACTACAGAAGAGCTAATAGTTAATAGTGTTAATAGTTAAAACTGTATTTCAGTATTAATGTAGTTGGTGCTAAAGTCAAGCACTTGACAGAATGAGGAATCGTTGCATTTAAAGAATTGCACGTAATTTAACGCCTCTATTATGGTCCTCCGCAAAATGTACATTAGAGGAAGAGGCAGCAAGTAGATGTGGTCTCGGCTGAGTGTTTACTTAACACTGGTCAATTATTCTCTAAATGATGGAACTGCAATCGTGCCTTATCTGAAGGACGTTTAGTAACCACAGTGAAGGCTCTGTTTCTCGTACATGAACAGTGATTAAGTCAAACAGCACAGTTAACAATTAGGCTGAGGTACCGGTGAGTGTTGGCAATTGTCTTTTAGAAATAGAATTTTGTTCACAGTCGTAGGAGTCTGTACATTATGAGAAACAAATCAACACTTGCATATCTAAAAGGGACGCCCAGCCGAAGACCAGCTCAATGTTATATTGCTCTACTGCCCCCTGCTGTTGCGTCCTGGTCAGTGACGCATGTTGCAAGGAAATGTCACATGTCTCAGGAAGGTAACAACGTAGCCATTGAAAAACGCAAAATATTAAGCCTTTCTTTATGCACGATTTATATTGCAAACTTATCTTGACACATTGTCTTGAATCTCGTCAATACGCAAATTTGATTGTACCAGTTTATACAGCAGCGCAGTACAGATTTTTGTCCATTACATCATAAGCAGTTGCAGGATTTACAAAAACACTCCTCGAATAACTTCGCAATAACACTAAAATTATTTACTTTCTTGATTATCGATTTAAATGTGAAATATATTTCAATGATTGATGTGGGCGGTTTTCCAATCATGCTTCTTAAAAAAAATACCCTATTAAGTTATTCAGTAACACCTATTCGTCAAATTGAGAAGGGGGAGGGGGGGAAACTTCCCGATCAGGATATTCCAGTTTTATCCGGAAGATGAAAATCCTCGCCACAGAACATTTAACAGCGTGTCACACCTTTGTCTTTTTCGCTTTAATCTCTGCAGCCACAGAAAAAAGAGTCTGGTGCTCAGGGGCAAAAGAAAAGAAAATGTAACATGAGACTGGGTTTAATTCTTCGCTTGTGATTGTTTTTGTGGCTGTTTGCCTTGGCGGCGCAGAGACGCACTGCGCCTATATTACAGGACATACGCGGGCGGCCTCCCCGGAAAGTCTCCGGAGATCTCCGGCTCCCCTTCGGCCCGCGATCGGCGGCGGTCTCGTCGCCCTCGGCTGTCATGAAGGATGGACGGGCGGCCGCCGATCTCGGGTAAAGTCAGGAGCTCCGTCACGGATTTCTTTTCTCCGAGCTGGGACCCGGAAGCAGAAGGCAAGCCGCCGACTCGCGTTTTGTTTGTTTTTATCTGGAGTTGGGGAGACTGGCCGAGAGCAAATGGGAAGTTAGAGCTGCAGGGATGGGGGATGAAGGCTGCGGCGGGGGCGCCGCTCCCGCCCGGGGGATGTCTGCCCCGCTGAGCGCCCGCCACGGGGATGCCGTCGGCGCGCTGCCAGCCGCCCCCGACGGAGCTCCCACGCCGGGCACAGATTTTGTCCTGGACTCGGAGACAAAAGTTGTCACGCCGGACGGTGTCTCGGTGTCGCGGGAGGCGACGGGCGATGAAGAAAACGCGGAGAGGCGGACCGGCGCCATGGAGATCTTAAAGAGTCTGGGGGCGCCGAGAGCCCTTCCCGACCGGAGCGGTGCGGAGGACGGCCGGGGGCAGCACTGGGACGCCTCGACGGTGGACATGGCTGTTAAAAATCAGGCTGACTGGTCGGATGGAGACGGGAGTGTGGCGGGGGATCGCCGAACAGGCGACCGTGTCCTTACGGAACTCGCGACGGGACCGACACTTTCTGATCCGGACGGGGCGGAATTGCCGGGGCCGGCCGAAGAGTTCTGGAGCCGCCCGACGTGCGGCGCCCTCCGCCCCAAGGAGCACGTCTACTGCACGGTGTACTGCATCGCGAACGACAGCCCCGGTGGCCAGGCGAGCCTGGACGGCGCCCTCGGGACTCCTCCGGCGGCCGAGGCGGAGGGTCCGCAGCGCTACCCGGAGCCGCTCTCCCTGACCGCTCTGATCGAGTCCCGGAGTTCGGGCAACTTTTCGGGCGCGGAGCCGAGCGCGTCGGTGCCGGTGACCTGCCGCGTCTGCTTGGACGACAAACGCATCAAGCCACTGCACTGCTGCAAGAAAGCCGTATGCGATGAATGCCTGAAACTGTACATCAGTTCGCAGGTAAACCCCCCAAAAGCAGCATGCAGTTGTCATTCTGCAGTTTATAATGGCCATTTCTATATTTATAACAATTAAGGTAATGTACGTGTATCATGCAGGCTGATGTCTGTATGTCCAGTTGTGACTGCAGAAAGCATGTTTAGTTTTACCCATCAATTTCCAAATAACCCAAAGGTCTATGTTGATCCCCTTAAATTTATCTTCTTAATCCGTCTGTCGCCATTATCCCCGGACATAGTCCACTTATTGTGATGCCCAGGTGCCCACATTACTACTCCTGTTCCACCCACCCTCACGTGCTCCCTGTGGTACCTCCTAGAGGGACATTTTCAGTGACAACTGCTTTGTGACTTATCTGGGGGAGGGGTCACATGTCACTGTACACAGGGAGCGGCCTGGCCTGGCTTCTCGGAGCCCCCGTCCTGCCTTACTCACAGCTGTCCCCTGTAACGTGCAAGGTCTGGGCCGCTTCTCTGGAACAGCATGAGAGCTCAGCTTCAGTTCCAGCGAAGTGCAGCTGCCTAATTTCCCTACTTCGGCAAAATGCCTTGACCCTCCCCCAGTCAAGTTCTCGCAGTAAGGGGCCAGTTCTAATTTTGTGTTGTCCGCAGGAGTGAAGGATGGATTCGCTGCTCGTTCGGAGAATGCCATGGTATTTGCCGGGTGACTGGTACGCTTTGGCATGAATGTAAATGTTTGGCATGCCGGTGGAGTTTAATTACGTGGCATGATGCAGGGGAGCGGCTGTACCAAGCGTGACGTCTCTGGGCTTCTCTGTGGCATGCATGGAAGGTTAGTAGTTAGGGTAGGTTGCCCTTTTTGGGCAATAACTATTTTGGGAGGAGGAGCATCTGCAGGGCTCTGAATCATTTAAAAAGCCACAAGGTTCTCTCTGGACCATATTAATAATAATAATTGACCCTTTATTGTCCCTGTGGGGAAATTATTTTTTTATGCCTCCCTCAACTTGCTCTTTGTAGAGTAAGTTGTCCGCAAAGGGCAGCCATCCATAGCAGCACCCATATTAGCCTGCGGAATAGCATTATATAGGTCTCAGTCATCCCATAACTTGTTTTTCCTTTGAGACGTTGTCCGTGTGGTGGTCTGATAATGGCTGGTATTTGGGGACATCAGAAGAGATTGCTGGGAATATCCATGCAGCCAGACTGTAAAGTGGGATTCGCCACGAACGGACCTGCACCCGGTTTTCCCAGTCTGGATGCCTTTTCCAGATAACCGGTAGCATTCCCCAGTGCCTTGCATCCGTGCGCAATCCACTGAGAAGATCAGAAGATCAGCAGATCTTCTCTGGGGTTCGCTCCAGCACATAGCAGCCCGACTTGGAAACTGAGAACTAAATAAAGACTTGGTCAGATGGTGACAGACAGGGAAATACTAGAAGATTTTATTCAGCAGAAAAGCTACAGAAAACAACATAAATTGCAGTGTCCCACGAAGCACTCCCTACATAAAAGCTTGATCTTCAGAATCAGGTTAATTGGCCAAGTGGCACACACAAGGAATTTGTTTCCGGCAGTTCCGGTACATTCTAGAAGCATTTGAACTGCTTTGAATGTTAAGATGCACAGTGTAACCCTGAGTTAAAGAAGGAAAAGGAAGATGAATAATTTTCTGAATGCCGCTTTAAACATTGCAGGTACATACGGGATGAATATTTTCTTTTATGGACTCAGGGTCAGCTAAAAGTAATTATAAATAGTGGATTTTTTTCTTTATTAAAAGCAGGAATATTAAGATTTTCATTGCGCTTCAACTGTGAGGATGAAAGATATGTAAATACACATTTTAGTGGACTAAAATCTACTGTATCTCGAAAGACATGCAAGCCACACTTCAAAAGGCCGAACGTAAGTAGGTCAATTTTTCTATTAATTCACCTGAATGTTTAGGCCATTTTTTGCAGCCATTTACTTTGACTAACTTTCGCTTTTCTTACGGTTATTTGAATGGTCGGTAGAGTGAGAGTGGGAGATAGCCGTCTGCTCTTATTATTTTGGTTAGAGGAATATTGAATAGCATTTGGAAAACAATAGACCGCTTTCTGCTTCATATATACCTGGACATTAATTATGAATTTTGTCACAAAGGATTGCTGCACTGTACCTTGACTTATTTCTGCTAATGTCATGCAGAGAGTGAGTGGGGTTTAGTCGTAGCGATGAGGTCACACGTCTCATCTCCCCGGTTACAAGCTACCTGCCCCTCACCTGCGCCCCTGCCTCCCTATTGGTGGGTTTTACATCTTCAGCTATGCCCATACATAACAGAATTACCTTCCCGTTCATCATTGTGCTTGTAAGTAACTACTCTGCCAATGCAGCGAATTATTTGCCCCAATGAAAGGCCCAAGCCTCACGAACAATACCCCTGTCATTCCCCAGCTAGTGAGGATGCAATCTTCCGCTCTTAATTTGACCATCTTTCTTCTCCTGACATTAGCTCAGGAGATTAGCCATTCAGATTTCTCTCACCAGTCAGTTCACTTCCCCCACCTTCATTTCCCTGCCCCCAAATAGCTTAATTAGACGATGTGACTGACTTTCCTGCAATTTCTCGTCTTATTGCGTTCCGCTGGTGGTCTGTTTGGCTTGGACGCAGCATTTTGGTGACCGCTGTGCTAAGCTCAGAAGTAGCGCACAGGAAGTTGAGATTCTGCAGTCTGTCGTCTTCGAGTAGAAGTGAAGCTGTCGAAGAACTGATTTACATGCTGGACACAGAGCTGCTGACCTCAAACTTAACTCAAGAAGCTGGTATTGAAAATTAGTTGGTTGCATTCATTGTTTTCAAATGAAACTGTAATACTTACCGCTACCAGGAAGGTCTACGCAGGTGGTTTAGATATGTGTGTAATTTCAGCTGTCACTGGAAAAACATAGAAATAACATTCTGGGATGTCTGGCTCTCCGTCATGGAGATTCATTTGTGCAGCAGGACCTAAGGAGAGCAAGTCAGTAAAAACAGGCCTTGCTGCTTGATGCCTGGTGTGATCAGTTGTTTATCATCAAAGGTTGCTTTTCCATGGTCATCGTAATTAGCACTGCTGTTGGTATCGTGTCAGGTATGCAGTCTGCATTTCTGTGGTGGTGATGCCACACTACGGTGACCTCATGGGCTTTGGTAACAGTTCTTCACATTTGGCCAGTGTCCCCCCACCCCCAGGCCCGCCGTCTCCCCTCTCCATGGCTGCAGGGTGGCAGTTTGCCACTGCGGGGGCTTTTATTCCCCTGGTGGCTGGGACAAGCTTTCATGTGTGACGCATCTTTAATTAAACGCCACATTCCATTAGGATCACTGAGCAGGCCAGGGCGTTCATCGCTTGCGCTCGAAGAAATATGAAGAGATGAGAAGACGTGTCTGATTTGCATTTTACAATTACGTTTAACACATTTTGGTGACCGCTTTTGTGCAAACTGATGTACAGGTGAAGCAGATCAGGATGAGGATCAGAATCGGCTAGCGTGTAACTGTCAAGGAGTCGACTCGGCATAAATACTGCGCTTCCAGTGAACGCCCAGGTACGAGTGTAAGCAGGATTGGAGCAGGAGATACGCAACGATTTCCAAAAAAAAAAAAACATCGGCCATTGTGTGCAGCCAATGAGAGACTCCAGAGAGCAGTTTGAAGTCGGTGCGAATTCTCACTTGTCTGTTATCCGGACATCAAACTGTCTCTCTCTCTTTCTGACATTTCACTAGATCAGCAATTGTCACCAAAGGCATCAAAATAAGACAAAAGTGAAGGATATGATCATTGTTTTGTCAAATCATCACTTTTCTTTCATTCTACCAATAATTCCTCCTGGGCCTTAAAGGTCAACTGGTCCAGCCATCTAAACTGTCTGAAACTATTAGGCTGTTTTGAGATTTTTTTTTATTTTTCTTCATAAATTTTCCACCTCCGTCTTGAAATCTTGCCTCGGCGTTGATGCTTTTCATGATAAGCGGGTAACAGAGCAGCGTGTTTCTCGCCGCCGACAGCTGCTTGAACGTCAGAGTTGTGTTTACGGGCTCAGCCGCGGACCTGCCGAACGTGTTCCTCGCTACTGGCTCTGCAGCGAGCCAACCTGGCGGACATTAGCCGCTGCCGCTGCGTCATTCTCCCGACACAGAGATGGGGGGAGGGTTGTAGCCGCTAATTGCGTTGGGTAATCTCCCCTGGGGAGGGAACTCTGCATAGAGACGGCCTTTCACCAGAGCTCAAGCCGTGACTTTACACGGCCCGGGGCGATCGGCTGCTTACGTAGAAACTATTCAGGGTGCCGCCCCGACTTGGCTAACTGCGTTTACGATGTCTGGCGCATAAACACACATTATTCAGGCACGGCGTCTTCCAGAGGTGGGGCGGACCAGCCAGCATCCAGTCATTGTTTCTGGTGTTATTAATATCCGAAAAGTTTAATCGTAGGCCCACGGGGAGATCTCTCGCTGCAAGTCCATCTGATTATTGAGTTGCTGCGACACTCCAGTTAAGGCACTAATGTCTGTGGGCGTACCTGCACTTAGCTTCCAAAAGACCAAAAGTTCCAGCTCTTATTGAAGCACTGTTAGAACTTGTTACTTCTGCTTTATCTTGTTAAAACTGCCCCCTTTACTCCAGACTTGGTTACATTTGATGCATATTCGCCCAGTCTCCTCTTGAGGAACGTTTCATGCCATTTTTTACGGCGGGATGATCTTCAGAGGTCATCAGCCTGCCGCCGTCTTCTCCGATGTAGTTCCGTGCTTTGGAAATTTCAGGTCTTGTGTTTTGGTGCAACCATGAGCCATAGTGATTCATTTGGAGCGGGTTCAGAATTCGGTGACGTTGTTATGAGTTGTAAGGAAGGCTATAGGTCGGAGGCGTGGCCCCAGCATTGTGCCCTTTGCTGAATTGTTGCTGCGGACAAAAGCCTCCGCCCAGTACAGCCAGTGATGGAGCGTGTGTCGGGGCGTGTCCCGCCAGGTGCACCTGGGCAAGGTGGACGTGGTGTGTCCCATCACGGAGTGCAGCGGCTACCTGGAGGAGAGCACCGTGCTGGGACACCTGGCCAGCGAGGAGGTAGCCAAGTACAAGTATTTCCTGGAGCTGAGCAAGATCGACTCCAGCACCAAGCCATGTCCCCAGTGCAGCCTCTTCACCTCCCTGAAGGGCCGCAGCCTGCAGCCGCCCAGCAGGGCGGAGCACAAGTATAAGGTGAGTAGACGCCCCCCCCCCTCAGTACATGGTGCAGACGCCACCTAGTGGAAGAGAGAGGTACAAAAGTGACCACCACCAACTACAACATCAGCATTTCTATTGGCTGATTGGCATAAGCCAACTTATGCCAACAAGCAGACAGACTTGGGTGGGGGGGGGGATCCCGTTTAAAAATAAACTTTTAATGGTTTTAAATTGTGTTAACGAGTCCAGGTGACAGACATGAGAGGAAAGGACTTCTGCAGCGTGGGGGCCGTGTGGGGGCTGTGTGGGGGATCCGTGGCGTGGAGTCTGCAGACCTCCTGATGATGATCGGAGGGAGTGTAGATCTGCAGAAGATCGCGGAGATAGGAGGAGGGTGTAGCCTGAAAATCTAGCTCTTATCTTTTGCACCATCCTCTGTATAGCTTTGAGGTTTGTCTTGCATTTATCTTAGATTATTGTATAATTTAATACGGTTTTGTGTTTTTTGTGTTGTTACGAGGTACTTTAAACTGGGAGCATCATGTCTGCTGAAGTTTCCGAGGCGAGAATGGTATTTTGCTGGACGACTGCAGAAGGGATTTTCACTAAATTATTACATGGTCTGAACTGGATTGCAGTGGGGGATTACAGGACAGGACAGATAAATTATAGGGTCTGTCGTAACCCACTGCTTCTATGTGGCGTGTTCTCCTCGGGGGGGTTGGATTATGTGAGCTTTTGGGGACAGACACGGCCATTTATGGCGATTGCATAGTGTTTTATGCCGATTGGGTGCTGTCTTTCTGTGATTGCGTTTGCCGTGTGCAGTGATTGTGCAGTGCAGTGTGTGCAGTGATTGTCAACTAGCTGACGGTGGGGTAAGTCCCCTTTCGCTGGCCTCCCCTTTGGGTGTCTGTGACCATCACGCTTCCCGCCCCCCCCCTCCCCAGGTCCAGTGCTCCACGTGCCAGTTTGTGTGGTGCTTCAAGTGCCACGCCCCCTGGCACCAGGGCCTACGGTGCCGCGAGTATCGCAAGGGCGACAAGCTGCTGCGTCACTGGGCCAGTGTTATCGAGCACGGCCAGAGGAACGCCCAGAAGTGCCCCCGCTGCAAGGTACCGTCTCCGTTTGGGAATACGGCCAGGAATGGCCTCTGTTGACTTCTGCTTGATGACCCTCATTCCGGAAAAATGCCCCATGCAGGAGAGGGAATTTTTTTCTAAAATGCTTTCTGGTTCCATCTATAGAAGGAATGAAATTTGCTCTTTATCCCGCTTATAACAATAACATGAAACAGAAATATCCAGGAAGTCCAAGGCCTTGTGGGAAGAGCTCTGGTATCACATGACGTCCTCCTGCTTTGTTGGTTGTCTGTCCGCTCCCTGCTAATCCTGCTACGGGTCTTGCTACACAAGGGATTATGATGTATCTGCAGCATAGGTCTTCAGCTGTATGACAGGGGTACAGCACGTAGTGTCAGTGTATTCAGAATTTGTTGGGGGGACTTATGGAGTCAAAGTATGGGGCTGATTGAAAAGAAAGTTTAGGGTAATATTTAATATCTGATCAAAGGTGAATAAAGAGTGGATTTTGAAGTCTGCTCTACTACATACATTACCGCATGCAGTCTGTTGTTATATAACCAGAATGGGATCAGTGATTACCACATGCCTGTAATACTGAAATTATTATAAAATGCAAGATATTAAATGCATATTTATAATGCTGAAATCCCGGCTATCTAAGCAGTTTATCAGCAGACAGCGTCTTACCGCGAACCCTCTTGTCCCAGATAGAGGGTCGGCTCCTTTAACGTGACACGTGTCCCCTTGTCCCCGCATCAGCCGTGTAAACACGCTACCTCCCATGCACTCTGTTCACCACCGATGTCCCCGCCCCAGATCCACATCCAGAGGACGGAGGGCTGCGACCACATGACCTGCACGCAGTGCAACACCAACTTCTGCTACCGCTGCGGCGAGAAATACCGTCACCTGCGCTTCTTCGGCGACCACACGTCCAACCTGAGCGTCTTCGGCTGCAAGTACCGCTACCTCCCGGACAAGCCCCACCTGCGGCGGCTAGTGCGCGGCTCCGTCTGCGGTGAGCGCCACGCCGGGGAGGCCTACGGCCCCCTCCTCTAGGGCTCACTGTCCACACAGGTGCCCGTAAACAGGAAGTACTCTATTGGCCAACCACTCACGTCTTAATCGTGGAGAAAAACAGATCCATTCCTTATTAATACCTAAAACTGATTCCATTTACTTATTTATTTGAGGCTTCTATCCAGAAAACTTGGATAGGACGCAAGTCGATAGATGACTGAATCTGCTGCCTCTCCAAGCTTGTGCTGACCTTCCTTATTCTGCACGCAGTGAGTAAAATCCTGATTGCCCCATTGGTCGTCGTGCTGGTGGGCGTGTTTGGAGCAATAGCCATCGTCATAGGTAAGCGGAGACGTCGCAGTGCAGTGGGACGAGGGGGCTGATGTGAGCCAGAGTGGGGGGGGGGGGGGCGGAGAGGATGGAAGGGGAACATCACTGTCGTCTGAAATTTGCGTAGAAGACCAGTGAGGCTTTGCTTCAGCAAAGTGCCACATCCGTGCTGAATTTTTAATACGTGTTTTGCCTCATGTTCAGAAAGTTTAGATTGCAGGACAACTGCTGTTGTTGTATTGAAGGAGAAGATGTGGATGTATCCACCATAAACATGTAGAAACCATAAACATGGTTAGACATGCATGATATATCAGTTGACATATCAATATCGGCCGATGTTTGTTAAAAATATATCGCCATTGGTCCAGTTTGTCAGCCGGAGTCAATATTACCCAAGAGTGTTTAGACTTTACTCAATATTCAAAGTTAGCAGCACCAGAGCTAAAGACATAAGTACGAGAACGATAGAGACGATCGCATTGGACGATCGGCCATTTTCCGGAGGACGAGGGACTTTGTGGGCTCATTCGCCACTTAGAACCTTTGCTGACGTCTCACTGCCTGCATTAATATTGTGGCTGCTGCACACAGTCACTGGGTCTTAAGAAATAACGTCAATGGCACCAGTTTCCCTACTGGTCTGCAGAGCTCAGAAGTTAGCTAGTCGATGCCATTGGTTATCTGTATTGGTAATATTAGGAAATAATTTATTGGTTGTCAGTATTGGCCAACTAAGCCACTAAGCATAAAGAATTCCATTAAATAAATCTTTGTCTGCTGAACAGCTAAAGAGCACTAATGCAAGTATGTCCTTCTGAAGTAATGGTGCATCTTCTCGCAGGTCTGATTGCTTTCCCCATCTACTACATCTGCAAGAAGCGGAGGAAACGTTCGCAGGGAACTGGACATTGGTTCTGCTGACAGTGCAGCTCCACCTCGATGCAGGGATGGAGGGAACAAATTGCCAGACTCAGCCCAGCATCAAGCCAAATACAGATGGACGCTTCCGGAACCAGAGCAGAGATGACGCCAGGCACAGAGTCCCTGTTCTCACCCTGGAACCCACCCGGAAAGCCAGTCTTTACAGTCTGGGTCCCGACGATTTGGACACTGGGTCGTTCTCCTCAGCCACCTAAGTTGCTGGCTTCTGTGAGAGGTCCAGCAGGGCTCTGCTGTCCTGGTGGCCTCCCTGCGACCTTGACCTCGTAGATGTGAGGGCTTCAGGAAAACCAAGACATTCAGTGCTCTTCAGCGAGTGTGCAGAAGCATCATGAACGGTGCCTCAGAGCTCCTAAGGGTAGGGATAGACAGATCCTAGCCAACGTCACTTGCAGTAGTTTGCAGATATTGACCATAACGCTGATGCTTTATCACTGTCTCTGACAGATCTTGCCATTTTTTTTCCCCCTAAATTCTTTTTCGTGGTTCATATCTTTGAAAGATTTGTGATATTTATTTATTTGTGCTTGCTGGCCAACTCTTGCCTTGCGTTTCCCAGGCTCTCGTTGGGACAGTCATACCTCCCCCGGTGGGCCCCGTGCTGCTGGCAGCTTAGTAATCAAGGTCCCCCTCCCTACGTTGTTTTTCCACTCTCCTTACTGCTCCAACCCCAGCAGTTGGCCATCTCTTCCCAAAGGCACTCAGTGCCATAACATAACCGCCATTATGTTCATTGTTACTCGCGCACCCATTCTTTCAGTGATGAGTTTTGTCATGTTGCCATAACCTTCCTCCTGACTTCCAGACCGTGACTCCCGTTGGGTGTTCAGATCAGCTCAGGTTCACTCCGACGCGCCAATCCCTGCGACGTCTGGCCTGCGCTACTCCGTGGTCGTGTCGTGGGCCCGACGAGCGTCGCACGAGCATTGTGAGCAGTGCCGAAACAAGGCTGCGTGAAAACAAGGCGTGTGTCCCCCGCACTGACATACTGCCCTCACTTCCTGTCTGAACAATACACGGGCGAGGTGGGTGGCCAGCTCTCAGCTTTCAAAGGAGCCCTTTGAATGGTCGCCGCTTGCCCTGTAAACAGACACGATGCTGTCCCCTTAGCTTTTGTATGTGTAATTATGGAAGCTTTATGAGAAGGGGAAAGCTGCGGAAATAATGTTGTTTCACTCCTTTTGATTAGATTGTATTAGTTGATTCTTTCTTCTTTTTAACTTTAAGGGAGTTTAAAGCCATTTGTTGAACTGTAGGGGTGTGATTAAGGAGTGTGAAGGAATACGCTGCATCAGAGCATCTGTCGTCCTTGATGCAGTCATCATCCTGTTCACGCTCATCCTGATTTCGACATGGTTACTTTAGTGAGTTGCTCTAACATTTGTGTGACTTGCCACGTCAGTCCCGGTTGAAGATGCCCAGATAAATTCGTAACATTTGCTGGATCTGAGGCGTGCTAACATGCGCAAAGCTTAGCATTGCCACCATGCTCGTTAATGGACTGCATTGTTTCAGTAAGCAACTGCAATGTCACGTGCATTTAAAGATTATTCAAGGAGCTAATTGCCAGCCAGACAATGTCCGCTATGCACAGTAACCTGCAAAACATGTTAAGTGATGGATGATGCCACAACAGACAATCGCGTATCCATGCTTCTTTTCAAACGTTGACAAAAGAATCTACTGTCAATCTGTCAATAATAATCACGAAGAGAGTTGGGTCAACTTGTTTGAAAAGGGTACTTCAATTGGGACCACAATCATCAAAAGACATTTTAGAAAATGTAGTCTTTTCTAATTGTTCTCAGGAAACATTCAAGGTAAAATGTCTTGTTTACTAATGCTGTGATTTTCATTATAGCCCAGTGGCAGGTGGGATTTGCAACTTAAAATACATGATCAGCAGGTCGATTAACACATGAACACAATGTGTTTCAGTTTTTTTTTTTTTGGTCCAAAATTAGTCTGCTGGATGCTCAAAGGAAAGAATGTTTTGTCATTTACAGTTTACTTTTTTATGTGTCATCATAATTTTGCAGTCCCCGTGGTGACCTCCATCACTGGGCTGACTGCTGATGCCCCATCTGGGTGCAAACTCGTCAGGTGCCTTCAAAAACGGCAAGGCTGAAGTGCCACATTTCACTTCCAGGACGTTAAAACCTCACGATTTCTAACGATTCTGTTATGCTCATTTGTCTGAAATACAGCATATAAAACTAGCGCAGAACATGAGATGAGAGCTTCTGTCCTCCGTATGTGTGACATGTCTGTTTGTAAAGCACCACGCTCGTGTTTGACTCTCCATTCCCCGGATCTCAGTCCATCTTCAGAGCTCTTCAAGCACACGTCCCTTGTGAGGAACTGTGAACTCAAGCTCATTAAACGATGTTGGCAAGAGGTGCCAGAACTCACCCAGCGTCTGGTGTTCCTCCTGGTTCCACGTTCCTGTACCGTATGCTCAGGTTCTCAGGCTGCTGCCTGGCCTTGGGACGTCCTTCTCAGTGGAGTAGCTATGTTGGTGCCCAGCCATCATTTACAGATAGCAGTTCTGCTCTCACCAGCACATTCGTTCACTAAAAGTCCTCTCGTACGTGTTTGATCATGTGACATACTAACACCCCTTTCGGCTTCAAGTTTCAGGTTCTTTATAGGCCATGTGTAATAGGTGAATTGGAAAGCTTGCTTGCAGTCACATTAAAACTGCAAAAACTAGACACCGGCTAAACTTGGGTCACAGAATCAGTGCCCAGAGCTTGTTCATTGGCGTTGGGAGTTTGGGCGAGGATCTTGGTTGTGTGCCACGGAACAGCAATCCACAATGCTCCAGGCCCGGTAAACATTAGCACCGGTCTTGCCTGTTCAGGATGACAGAAGCTCTTGTGTTGTCATGCGGGCTCAGCAAAGTTGCCGTCCTACTGAGGATGGATGTGTCATTAGCTTGTTTGTCATATACACAAGCTCAGCCACATCTGGCCAACATGTTCTCCATGGGTGTGCACCTGCTGTGACTCTGGTCACTACAGTAACCTATCAGGCTTGGCCCCTGCTCACCATGTGCAGTCTCACGTAACAAAATCAATCCATGAAAAGCGACAGTGCGCTAACATGACAGCAAGCATTATATAACACATCTCCTTTCCCGTTGCCGTTGTCCATCCAGCCCCTAACAGATGGAAGGCCATGAATACTGTCATTCATTGTTAAAGCTCACACGCCAGCATGCTCTCCGTACAGCATGCATAGCTTAATTAAACTCGTAAATTTTACGGAGTTCTGAGGGACCTATATAATACTGATCAACCATGACAGTGACACTATATAGGTCCCTCAGAACGTCATAAAATTTACTAATTTAATGCCACTTACTGTAATGCATATACCAATATACTGTACTGTTACTCAACCTGGACAAGGAGAAGTAAATAGGAGAGGGACACTGTCTTCATCCTCATGAGGAAATTGCTCTCTGTGAGACAAAGCAAACACAATAAAGAGCAATATAAAGAGAGCAGGCTTGGGGTCAGTCAGCACCCCTGCTGTGTTTGGGTTTAAGGGTCTTGCTCAAGGGCTAAACAGTTGAATCACTGTTGACCATGGGATTTGACCCAGTGACCTTCTGATCCCGAGCACAGAGGCCCTACCCCCAAAGAGAGGTATACAAATATCCTTTAGTTTACAGTAAATTTACTCTGGGGGGGAATGAGCAATGCATCAAATTGTCCACAATTACCACGGATAGTTGAACAGTTGAATTGACATGAATAGTTGTACCATCCATCCAATATCATCAAAGACTATACAAGTTTAAGCAGATACCTCATAAATAAAGATTGTGCCTATGGTTTCACACAAAGTTAGTTTGCATTTACGATGCTAAGTTAATATTTTAAAAAATGACAATGTGTATACCCAATTACACTGTCCTGATCACCCAGGTCTGGTCAACCTCACTAGGACAGAACCAGCCACACAAACCGGACATTTTTTTAACAGATCAGAAGAAAGTTTGTGAGCTTGGGGGTGTCTGTTCCACAGTTTCTGTTCAGCACCTTTGTAGAGAGAAGGTATATAATGTATGGGGGTTGGGCTTGTATTGAAGCATCCTTGAAACTTGAATACACTCTTCATCTCATGCAGGGACCAAGAGGAAAACAAATTATTTTACTGTGCTACCTCCAGGCCCCCCGTCAACCTTTCCAGGGTAGATAGATAGAAGGATGGATGGATGGATATGCCTTAGGTTAACATTTAGGATTTTCTCCAAGAGGCATTCATTTATATGTTGCTCAATGATTCAAAAGTAGAAAGAGAACTTGATAAATTAAAATCTTAAGGACTAAATCTGTTTTGTAGACTGTAGAGGCGTGACAGTTGGGAAATTCTCCTTCACATTCCTCTCAGCAGCATAACATTTACTGAAGGATTTCCTGCCCCATTTTAGCCCAAGCTAATCTTTTGCATATGAGATTTTCTACCGACTTCCTTTTTACCCTCACAGTTCACATTTGAGAGCTGCCATGTGACCCGATCCCATCATTACTATGACCTTCTTTAAGGGGGCGGGGCCACAGGGGCACTGGCCCCAGCTGAAAGCTGATTGGCCCCTGCAGTGCTCCCTCCCCTGTCACTCACTGATTCAAAACATGTCAGTGGCTAAAGATCAGCCCCTATTAAAAACAAATTTGAATCGGACCTATTTATAAACTATTTGCATTTAAATTTAGTGTTTTTGGACTAAATAGGACACTACTGCTATTCTTCTACCTCTATTGCATGTTAATTCCAATGATGCCTTTTTATTTCGTGAACTCAGTCATGCCTAATTGACGTAGCTGGATTGAGCAGGAGCTTGGTGTGGGGACAGACGGCAGCTGGATCTCCGCCATCACACATCGTCATGCCAATGAATCCCCGGCTCTGCGACACAGATGCTTCAATTAAATAAACAGCTGGACATCGTCGGGACTGATTGGACCCAGCGAGACGGCTGGGCGGATTCCAGAGGTGCGAGACGAAAATGAGATGTCCACTCCTGGTATATGGTTCTGGAATCTTCAGCTTGCGGGGGGGGGGGGTCAGGCTTTGCTTTCATTTTCATTTTGTGCGCTTTTTTCGGAATACCATTCTAAGGGGTGTCAATCCTCATTTATTTGCTTTTTTCAAACTAAGACGCCCCCCACCACCACCACCACGGCGGTTCCTATTCCATCAAATGCAGCAGGCTACCCCGGGTTCGACGGCAGCAGCCCTTCAGAAATGGGGTCGCCGTCATCTTTTTGATGGCTGTCGGTGCTCCTGGGACCCCAGGTCCATTCACTACTTTAATAAGCCATTAACATGCCTGCTGTCTAATGAACCAACTCTCTGGCTGCGCATCTGTAGTTCATCTGCAACTGTGGCCTCCGGTTGATCTTACATAATAACTCTGTAGATCTGCCCATTACACTGTCCAGCATCTCTAATCCATCATTTCATTTACTATCTGATTCTTTTAAGCTTATGCTGCATAGCCCAGAATTACACACTATAAGCTGAGTTTCCATTTAGCAAATCAATGCCTGACTGCGCGTCACCAGTGAAAGACAGTCGCAGCAGATGCAGTAACAGCTTACTAACACAAGAGGGAGCCAAATGTAAACAATCCATAAATACCAATGTCTTACAATAAGTAAAATGTCAGTATTAAAAACTATAATTCAGCATAGAATACACATTCTATAAATATTCTACACTTGTCTAAAATATTGCATCTGATGTAAGACACAACTCCACTCTCCTACATTACACAATTTACATGAGTTTAAAACAGTGTTTGAATAGCAAATTTTGTTTCAAATTTGGTGAATCGCTTGTTCTTCTCTACGGTCCATTCTACCCATTAATCCATGTGAATACAGAGCAGTTGGCAGAGTGCGTTCACCATTGGGCTCTTGAGCAAGGCCCATAACCCCAATTGCTCCCAGGACTGGCTGGCCCAGGGCTTTGAACTGGCAACCCTCTGAGTCCCAACCCAAAGCGCCCCACCCCCAGATAATTTTTCGCTTAAAACCTTTTCGGTCAGTTCATAATTTGATATATTATTTTACTGTTGTCTTTATAATTATTCTAAAATGTAGAGAATAGTAAAAAATAAACCTTTCTGTGGCTGGGTGTGTCCAAACATTTGACTGGCGCTGTGCATAACTCTCTTAAAGCAGCATGTGACATAAACAGCGGGAAGCAAGAATCATGTTAACAGACTGAGGCGGGATACTGACACCAGGTGGAACATATGGGTCACTGGCTAAACGATCGCTGTTTACAGCAGGACAGCTCAGGAGTCCAGTCTGTCTTGAGTTGCTCATTGCTGCTGAAGTTCATTTACATGCAGGGGTATAATTAGGGGGTGGTTGGGGGGCTGGGCAGAGGGCTTATAGCGACCCTGGACCCGTTGTGAGGTACGTATCAACCTCTGACTTGTGACAATGACGTTAAATGTTCCTGTTTGCAGTTTGCCATCGTCTTTAAGCTGTATTAGTGGTATTATAAAAACATTTAGGAGTGTCACAAAAAAAGCACCAATTTGCGCATTTCAGGGTACCATTACTTAATTGCCACTGGGGATGTTCCCTCAAGGGTCTGCCAATTGTACCCTAACTGTAGGTAACTGTACATTTTAGTATAATTCAAGGTACAGAAATGAACTTTGAGGAACAAAGTGGAAACATTAATGTTGTTTGCACTTTGGGGAACAAAACTGTACCGGGGCTGTACCCATTTTCGGACATTGTAGCCTTTTTAAAAACAATTCTTTCTAACCCATAATGAATCGGACTTATTTTACCTTAAAATAAAAATGAAAAACCGTGGGACATACGCCAGCACCAGTCCAACAACAAATAGATAAATATATATATATATATATATATATATATATATATATATATATATATATATATATGATAAATAAATATATTACATTAAAATAGTTATCAGTCAAAGGAAGATCAAGACGCAGGCGAAGTGACACAAACTAGATCCTAAAGTAAAACTAAAGTACCTACACTAACTCAGCACTAAGACCATCGTCTAACTTCCATCTAAATTAATCCACATTTTATACTGCCAGTACACCTAAACTCTCCATGCGGATCCACAGCTACACGACTCCGGTGCAGTCATTAGATAATCCACACAACACAGGAAAAAAACACCTTAAATATACAATTCGTACCACATCTATAGGCTTAATCAGGAACCTCAAATAAATGCAGAAAAATGATTTCAGATTCCGCTCATTCAGCAAGACAGTTGGTGTTTATGAACCATCGAAACGAAGCCTTGAAAGCAGCGCAGATAAAACACGGCGAGATCACTTCCCATAATCATCAAACGCGCTATACGCTTCGTGGCAATGCGGAGCTTCATCGTGTGCACTGGTTTTCCGTGCGCGTATCGCGGGCGGCGCACTGGCTTCCAGCGCAGACTGGGAACACGCTCCGCCCAGGGGGTGGCGGCGAAGCTGACAGCCAAGGAGATGGTGTAAACACCGGCTCTAAAGGAGCCTCACGGATAGTACAGGGGCTGCACGCAACGATCTCCGAGAAAATAGACAAGGAGCTGTACTTGATCGGAGTACTGGACCAGTACCGCACTGGGACGCCGCATACATGGAGTACAGGCAACAGGGTGAGTGCGCTGCAATTTCATACTACAGGTGGCAAGACAGCGTCAAAAATCAAGTTATTTCCTTGCACACTAAGAGATGAAACCTGTACTGCTGTGCCATTAGTTGAACGAATGGCTTCTGGTAGAATTGCACTGAAATCCGAAGTCATTTGTCACGTAACTAAAACGACGCCGGCATATTTATCATGATCGATGGGTATAACTATGGTTCTAACTGTGGTTCTATATATATAAATATTTATGTAAGACCGTGTATTTTATACTTACTTTTATGTTTATATGTCTATATAATACGTAAAACATGATTCTTCAACGGGCAATTGACTGGTTAATGAGTAACTTCGATATATTTTTATTAACGCATTCTCGATAAAAACGTTATTTAGAGAGAACTGAGATGCTTATTTCCATCATCTGCCATAGCGGAGAAAGAAAAAGAATAAAAACTTACCAAAAAATGTAGGTCATACACGCGAAGAAAAGTTTTTATTGTTCTATTTTGTTCCTTTACCTTGGCTGGACAACGTTAAACCAAATTAGCTGAGCTGAAAGCGACTTAAGGTCTGACCTCATCCATTAACCATATGATCGACTCACATGATCACCTGACCTGAACTTAATTGAACTATTGTGCGTGTTGAGTGTCCCCCAGTAAAAAAATATAATCTC
The DNA here is from genome assembly GCF_048594095.1 of Paramormyrops kingsleyae. NCBI lineage: Eukaryota > Metazoa > Chordata > Actinopteri > Osteoglossiformes > Mormyridae > Paramormyrops > Paramormyrops kingsleyae. Next base: position 5,613,935 of record NC_132815.1, on the reverse strand, counting down.
TTATGGTAAGTATACGGGTCCACTGACACACTACGATCTCTGACACAGTCTAGAAAAACAGAAGTAAAGGGTAATGAGATCTTTTAAAAGGTGTTGAATCGCAGTAGTGGCCGTAGCGCGCCGCATGTATTGTGGTTATTCCGCTGTGGCGTGATGCTCTGTCCCCATGACATGTGCGTGTTTGTGATTTGCTCTCTTGTCTCTTGTCTTGTCCTGGCCGTTTGGATCTTTAATGGGACAGAACTGTACTCTAGCGTTTTGACCCAATGGGGTAAGACGTGAGAAGTGATGCGTGTTTCTCAGAGACATCTTTCCGGGAGCCAACCTGTCCTTGATCTATTATTATTATTATTATTATTAAAATTATTTTGTTATTATTATTATTATTATTTATTTTTCTGCGTGTTTCTATTTCAAATCTTCCTCTGTGTATTTTTGCACCTGCATGACGTGAGTGAAAAATATACTTCCCGCTAACTGATAAATTTCGTTACTGTATGATATTTTATAAATAACAGCGGCGGGGTCAGTGATGCGAGTTTGACGGTAAACCGCCAGGTCTTCAGTATTAACCTGTAGCACTGACCAGGGGTGTAGCCAGAGACGAGTGGGGGGAGGGTGATGGTAAACCATTCAGGACTTAAACCAATAAATATGCATTGATTTTGGGGTGGAGGTGGGGGGGGGGGGGGGGGGGTTGTTACCCCTGGACACCCCTGGGTGAGAAATTGTTCGCGATAAATTTCACAAAGATGACATGATATTTCCTTCACTTTTCTGCAAAACCATGAAGGAGAAAGAGGAGAGCTGAGACCAGGTATGCTGAATGTTTTATGACGGTCCTTTATCTTTGGTGATCTTGATAGATATGGATGGACCTGCTGTTCCTTGTAGAATGTGAGAATTTGGAACATTCTCATGGAAAGAACGTCTGTTGCGCAGACTAACTGAATCCTTTAGATATATGTAGTTGTGAGATAGATTATGCTTGATTCAGGTGATATGGTGTGTAATTGTTCTAGGTGCTTATTCTAGACAACATTAAATGAGCACACTGCCGGAACCCATCAATACAAGGAAGCTGCTTTTAACTGACAGCTCATTAATATTTGTTCAGCATTAAAGAATGATTTGCCTGGGATACTCATTTGCATGGACTGACATTTGTACTAAACCTAGTACAATGGATGGAGTTAGATGCAGTAAGATTATCCCTGTGGCTGTTTAATGCAGCAGTAACCAAATTATGTAACATTTTGGAAAGGTAGCATTCAGCTGTTGCTTCACCGTCATTATGTACGTAATTATTTTATGTTTATTTTTTAATCTTTATCTATTATTAGCTGCTGTGACCAGGTGGTGCTTAAACTGTAGGACAAACTGAGAGCTCAAACTGTCCCAAAACGAGGAGTAGTGGACATATTTCCTGGGTAATTTACTGTCGGGCTGGATGCGGCGACTTTATGTGACGTTTGACTGAAGCTCGGTCAGTTTGTGCTGTACAGTAGAAGTAAAATCACTCGACAGAAACACTGTAGCTTGTTTTGAATCGTTTGAATATAATCTGGAGATTGTAGACAGATTACATAACAATTCCTTGCCGGAAAATGTCAAAGATGTCGTCAGTATATTGCTGCGCATGTTAGCTGAGGGCAGGCAATCAGAGACTGCTTTGTGTCCGTCACTGGGGGCTATAAGTGACCTAAATGCTTGATTTATGTTTTTTCCAATAATCAGTCCGGGGAAAAGGCCCTTCTTCTGTCGCTTTAGTAGCCTTGACGCACACGTTCACTCCTGACGCTCTAGTAGGCAGATTCATAGCTGTAACCTTCCCTGTAGCCTTTGGGTTGTGGCTAATCTGTCATCGCCTGGTCACACTGAGGCTGTGACAGCACCAAGGGACCTCAGCTGGCCCCAGACTGTCCCGCCCACAAACTGGCATCGCAGCCAGAAGGCCGCCCTTTCAGATTATCACCTGGATAACAATGTGTGGCGTCGGCACGTGCCCAGTTAGGCAGGTGGCAGGTCGTTGTAACCGACCAACAGAGTTAAACACCAAATGCCGAATAGCATGTCAATGTGGAAATGAGTGCATCCAATAAGTTGACTTTATTATGACACTCCGTTTCTGAAAACTCTTTTCCGCTATAGTAATCCATTCATTCTTTGTAACTCCATGTCCAGTACAGGGTCACATGAGCCTGGTGTGAATCGCAGGATTCATATGGTTGGAAGGACACCCTGGATGGGATGCCAGTCCATCTCCGAACACACACATACACACACATACTATGGACAGCTTAGAAAAAACTATGGTTCCATCCTTCCATCCATCTTCTAAATAGAGATGAAAATTTAAGGTCCAGAAAGTAAAAATCCAGGCCAGGATTTTGTTTCAACCAACTAATTGAGTTGTGACTGTGATTCTTTATACTCAATTGGTTGGTTGAAAGAAAAATCTTGGTCTGGATTTGTACTTTCTGGACCTGAACTTCATATTTCTGCATCTGAGTATTAATCCAGAGCAGGACTGCAGGACACCAAACACCAAGAGCCATATTCCTTATTTTTTTAATTTAATTACTATGGTCCCGGGATTGATAATGAATTGAAGATGTGGGTGTATATCTTGCATATTTCCGCTTTTGCACATCTCAGTTTTCCAGCTGCCTCTCTGAAGGGCTTTGTGCTGTAAACTGCCGCTACAACGACTCAACAGAGATCTTCGGACAGTAGAGACCCACCGACCTGGCCGGCAAACACGATGTGGAAATGTTCTAGTCTGAATCAAGATGACGCAGGACCTGGGTGGTGCTGCAGCGGCAGTGAGCTCTTCCTCTCACCCAAACACTAGCTTCTGGTTTGCTTTTTGTTTCCCAGTCATTTTCTTGTGGTGAAAGGCTTTACTGTAAGGGAACGTGAAAGAGGAATACATTCACCATCAGAAAAAAAATAGGAAAATATAATGTTTGCATAGCGGTTATAAAGCCTTTCAAATACTACACACATTTCTTAAGCATTGCCCTCCAAGGACATTCGTTGATATAATTTCAAGAGGATTGTCTCACTAGATCCCATTAAAAAAAATGTTAGTTTAGTTTGTGCAGTATGGAGACGGAGCTGAATTTTGAAGTATAAATATGCTTTCAGAAAAGATAATGTTTTACATTTTATTTTATTTTTTTAGTCTTCAGTCTTGTAAAAGTTTTCATGGTTTTGTGACTTTCTGAGATTATTCGTGTAGAATTCACTTCACCCCTAGTACTGTTTACTATGGAGCTGGACGCAAAAAAAGTTTTAGAAAAGTGCAGTTCGGCAAGAGGGCACAGATGAAGCAGAGCTTCTTACGGCAGCGAAGGTCACCTTGATTCCTTGTTATGTTTGATAGGGTTGATACGGCATGTGACAAGTAAGTAAACAGAATATGATAATTATGAGATCTGTGGAGTAGGAGGCATGTTGCTAAGCAACATAATTACAGTCAGCGGTTAGGGGAAGCTTTTTAAAACGAGCTGTTGTTCCGTTTCTTTTGCAGTAAGGTACAGAACTCTGTGAAAAGACAGACTAAATCTGATCTGATTAAGCTACCCTAAAAATGTTTATCCGCATCCAGATCATTTAACATTTACCAGCATCTGAAATTCTCTAGCAAATGAGGAATCTGAGTACAGTAGTTTCTAGAAAAAAATATCTCTTTTTTCTTAGATTTTAAAGACCCACTTGATTTTATTCTAGATGGATGGATGGATGGATGGATGGATGGATGGCACTTCAGTGTAGTTTTGCACTTGCCTAAGGCTTTTCCTTACATTTTTCCTTCGGATCAGGACCCATTTAATTATATTAGTTATTTCTCCTCTGCCAGAACAGATAAATCACCATCGCCAAGGAGAATCTGATCGTTATCAAAGAGCAACAGCATTTGGATCCTCTCTTTAACACCTAATTCCAGCATCCTCGAAAAGCTTTTCCTGCAGTCAATAAAAATAGCATTTCTGGATTAACTGAGTAAAATCTAGATTATTTTCAGTGAAATTTTTCATCCTATAACAACACTGAGATAAATTGACTGAGGAGTTTGCTGTGGTATATTTTTTGCATGTAACCTTTTCTTTCCTTTTCCATACCTGGTGTACAGCACCCTGTCCTTCGTTTATTTAAACCCATTTCTGAGGATAATAGTTCCCTGTGCCACCTGCCACTCTGACCCGTTTAGATTCAGCATCCATGTGTATCAGAGCACAGGGCACAGTGTCTGTTTGCGGTGTCAGTCGGGCCTGCAGTTGTGGCAGCGCCCTTTCCGTGGCAGAGCAATATGGCGCCGGCCTGTTCTTGTGAAATATTCCAAGATGACTAGACCAAGAGTGGAACGCTCCTGTTTCAGGAACCCGTTTGTGACTGATAGAATGCTCCCGGCTTTGGATATAGCGAGGGATGAAAATGAACACCTCGCTCTCACAGACGTGGGTCGCTTTACACATTTAACTCCCGGGGACAATGCCGAACGGGGCATAATTACGAATGAATGAATTGACAGGATAGCATTTAACCTGAAGTAGCAGTTAGCTGGAAGCTTGCTGGCTGCCTGTATCACAGCATGATGCGAGTCTCACTGAGCCCTGGTTTCCTTCGGTTGCTTCATTGCCTTGTCGGCGCTCCTACAAAACATTTCTTTGGTAAAGAGCCATCTTACCAATACTGATTTCACTGTCTGACTCATTTTCTGTAAAAATATGAGTTTTCGGTAAGCAATGTTGCCCACGCCCTTAATTCTAGACCCCCCAAGGCAGAAAGAAAGGTACAATAAAATTAAACTGGTTGTTGTTCTACTTTTCAACATCTCAGAAATCTTGGAAAATCTCCAGGACTTTGTTTTTAAAATAGATCAAACTTTTGGTAGAGGGACACAATTTATTCATTTTGACTGTCGTTTTTGAAAGTACACATATAATACAGTCATCTCCCTGTGCTTGTCATGGCATCCAGGGACCTTCCTCTATTTGCATCTTGATCTCTTCATTAGATCAGCCGCTCTGTACTCGGGCACGATGAGATATTTGTACGTGACTGAGATCCTCCCAAACATATTCCCTGTGATGTTAATGTGTTGACATTCAGAATGCAAACTAAGTTTGCCTTCTTTGTATTTAGATAGTGTGTGTCTCTGCAGGTTATGACTCATTAACCAGTAGGTCACTGGTTCGAATCCCATGTGATTTCTCCATTGAGTCCTTAAGCAAGGCTCTTAACCCGAATCGTTCCAGGCACCAGCTGACCCGACGTTCTTAACTGTATGTTGTTTTGGATAAACATGTAAGCTAAGTAAACAAATGTGAAAGTCTTTAGCTGACTTTGTAATGTTTGGTGAATTGTGGGTCGAGTTCAGTACTGCTCCTAGCCCACGTGGTGCCCTAGGCGACCGTCACCACCAGCGCCTCCCGTCTAAGGCAAGTGAAACTGACTGGCAAGTCGGTGCCCCCTAAGAAGTTGTTGCCCTAGGCAGCTGCCTATGTCACCTATAGCACTGACCAGCTCTGGTCGTGTTAAACTCCCAATTTAACACGACTGCTTAACACAGCTTCTCAAGATCGATCACTGTGGAAGCACACGTTCTTTCTCAGGTCCAGATCAGGCAGTCAGATTAGGGGAATCGATCATTGTTTTATTGCCACCCCTCTGCTGTCTGCTGAGCCGAATCCATAACTCTGCGTAAATCCCATTTACTGGCTAATATGTCTCAGTCTTTGTAGCAGACCCCTTAAATATAGAGGCAAGGCTTGTGGCTGCTTCTCGCAACAGTCGTTCATTAGGTGCTGGAAAGGTGCACTTTGTCACTCAGTGTAAATCTGTTTTCAAGTGACTGCCATCTAGGTACATCTGGAACCCCTTCATGTATAAGGGTATCTGGCTCATTTGGGGCTGCTTGATTCAGATCTGCCTGGTCAGCGGCTCTTTTTTTCATTTAAACCTGCTTTGTTATTCAGAGATTTAGTCCAATTTTAATATCCAGGGCTTCTAAACACATTTGGAACAATGTGGTTGCTCCTTTTCCTCTATTCCCCTTTTTCAGCGGCATCCTTCAATTATGTATGAAGGAAGATAAATTTGTGATGGGAGCAGGAAATAACAAGGAGAATTCTGTGGATCTTTGTCCTTCTGTGCCCTGTTTAAACAGCCCCAAAGTCAAGCTGTAATAAAACCACTTACACAGGAATGTGAATATTTGGTTACCTTATGCCTTAATGTTCATGTGGAGCTCATGGTGCTCCCTGAGTGCACTGTGAAGGTTTTAATCTTCTCATTTTTCCGCCTTGTGGTGCAAATCCTTGTCCTTTTTGTTTGTAGCTCTATGTGTTACGTTTGCAAAGTTCGTTTGTCTTTTTCGGGAAAAACCTGCATTAGGGAATTTGGTTGGTATTTTTCCCCTGGGTTTGATTCTTATCGTTCCTCTTGCACTCTGTCCCAGTCTTTCTGGAACCAGAGCCTCTGAAGGAGTTGGATGAAGATCTGGTGTCAGACTTGGAACTGAACAATGGCATCACTCTGGAGGAGAGGGAGGAGAGGGAGGAGATGCAAGCAGAGCTGGCCAAGGTAGCCATGTTTGCCATCATTATGCACCGTACTAGACCATGAAATGAAATTAAATGAAATGGGGAAATGAAATTTAAAAGGAAATGAAATGACACTTTGTTTGCCATTTGCCATTTGCATAAGGTACACTGGATTGCTTCTTTTCACAAATCCCATCCTGTTCTCCTTTCAGATATACTGTACACATACAGTGCTCATAGAAAGTCTTGGGACGCTTGCTTAATTCAGCAAAAATATTGCAAATTTATTAGTTTTATAACAAATTTATTACTTAATTGAAACCCAAATTATAGTTCTAAAAGAGCTTTTCTGAGTTTAAAAAGTTTATTGGCAAGCAATCTTGTTGGATACTTTTTAATTAGTAAGACCTTTGCAGTAACATAAAACACCAAACATTTGTGTTGAGTATCCCATTGGGAGCCAATGACCACAATTGTGATTAAAAACAGAATAGCAGGAACAACTGAATGAGTCAGTCAAAAATATTATGAGACAATAAATAGAAAATATCTATGTGGAAGATGTGTGCAGATATGTTAAACATTGCTTGTCAATGGACTTTGTTATGAAGCCATTAAATATGCAACATTTTTGTAGAATTAAGTAAGCATGCCGAGACTTCCTATGAGCAGTGTATATACAGCTGAGAGAGGAGTGCGTGTGTTGGGTCAGGGCATTCATCCGGCAGCCCTGCAGCATAGCTCACAGGATGAACGCCGCCCGGTTTGCACACGTGCCTGATTTCGGGTGAAATCAAAGTATTCCTGCATGCCGGACGCATTTTGTCGTGCATGTGCGCAGTGACAATAAAGTTCACTTTGACTTTTGACTTTTAGGGCATTGATTGGATCAAACAGTGCGACAGATGGGGGTGGGCGGAGCTCTAGGATAAACAGAGGCTAAGGCCACGTGACAAGGCAGCTCAAGATCTGGGTCCCGCGGTGATGCTCCTATGACAAGTGGCTCATAATAATTGAGTAATTTTGAAAAATATTGTAAATAAACAGCTCAAGGAGGGGGTAAAATGCAAAAAATATATATTTTACCCTTTCTTTAGATGAAAGGAACTGCTACAAAATTATGGCAACAACAATATTAATTGAAGCAAGTGCAAGGAACGTGACTTGACCATTTCTTGGAATTTCCATGCTCTAAATGCTAATGCCTTTCATCCGTGAAACACACCCTACACAGTTACTTAGCTGAGAGCCGAGGAACATTGTCCATTGAGGATTAATATAGTCTATTCTTGGGTGGTGTCTGCTGACTGGCGCTGTTGGTTATGAATCCATTAGCTAAAGAACAAGTTCCACTTCTGCAGATGTATCTTCCTGAGATTAGATGGTAATATAAAACCCCAGCATCTTTGGCATGAACATGGCAGAGATCCATCAGACCAACAAGCCATTAAATATCTTTGACACCCTTGTCTCCGTACCACAGCTGGAAGAAGAAATCGCCACCCTGAAGCAAGTCTTGGCCGCCAAGGAGCAACATCAAGCTGAGTTGAAGCAGAAGCTGGGAGTAACGCCCCTCAGTGACTTGCGGCAGAACTTCAGCAGGAGCTGGCATGATATGCAAGCTTCCACAGCGTAAGTGCATTGACGCCCACCGCTCTCCTCCAGTCCTCTTCCAACTTATCCCATCATGCAACGTTTTGTCTTCTGCAAATGTATACCTAATTCTCCACTGATATCTTCTGACAATACATTATCAATAGAGCAGGCTGTTTCCATCGCACAGATGTTTATACAAACACTTGCAGATGCCTAAATTGCAATGCTAGTGAAAGTGAAAGGTCGGTGAGTTACAGTTATTTACATGTCATGCAAAGTCTTTCAGAAAGACCAGGACTTTGGCGCACTCGTCACTGCGCACACCTGGGTCTGACATGGCTGGCGGGGAAAGACTTCCCGTATTGCCAGTTTCTTTTTCTCACTGAATGCTGAAGTTCCACGAAGCTGAGCTCTCCACAAGTTTCATTTCTGCTTCCTCTTTGTCCTCCAGCAGTAGGCTAAGTGCTGACATTTGGCTAATGCTTAGATCTGATTAGTCATCTTGACCTCTTCTTTTGCTCAGGCCCACTACAAGGTCTTAGTGGTAACGCTGGTATCTGTGTGACTTTAACACTGGTCACCAGGGTAGGAATCCATGGAACCAGACTTGGGGAAGCAGACAGTGAGTCAGATGAATAATGTTTATAATACATTAAATCTGAAGTGGAAATAAACAGCTAATTAGCCAAAACTCTCATTACTAGAGCCAGATGGTATGCAAATGTGATTTCCTTTAGTAGGCAAAGTAGTATTATTTCATTTTTTAAAATAATTGTAGCAACACTATCAAATTTAACCTTCAATCAACTTGATTTGTGTGATTTCTTAAGGCTCAAAAGCACTATTTAGTTTAGTCCATTTAATCTTCATTAGTGTGAATTTTTTCTTAGTTTGTTGATTTATTTATATACTTTCTGCAGTAAAATGGGCTCTCACTCTGCTTGATACATTCCTCTTTTCATGCACCAGAACAAGAACCTAGAGAAATGGGGTCTTTGAGCTCTGAGTGTACCTGCGATGGTGAACGAGCAGTCAAGCCAGCCATGTGCAAAAAGCAAAGAAGGGATGAGGGGGCATGTATTGTGATGCCCCTGAGGTGTTTTTCTCTTGTCAGCGGAAATAAGCCAATACAAAGAGTTATGTGGAGTAACACAGGCTAATGCTTCCTCTCTGGGGTCAAGCAAGCCTGTTAGCACTGTTACATCATCAGCAAGCCTGTTTGCACTGTGACATCATCAGTAAGCTTGTTTGCACTGTGACATCATCAGTTTCTGACCTCAGCAGTGCTAGTTTACTTAGTAAAAATCTGTGCTTGACAAACCAGTTTAAATCTCCTTTAGCTGGGTGCAAGTCTGCTTAAAATATGGATCATGTTGCAGTTCTGCAATTTCGCTGATCATTAATTAATTGTTCCAGTGAACAGTATAGTTACTTGGTTACTGAATCACTAGCCTGTCACTTGCTGTTTTCAATGGGTCCTATTCTGAGATAATGGTTGCCATGGCGCCGGCCACCTGGGACAAAGGTCCTAGAGATCTAGTTGCAGTGCTGGGATCATTGACCAAGAGGGTGTCCTCCATAGGTAACAAATATGGCACAGAGGTGCGGGGTTCACAGACTGTACCTCAAACCTTCAAACCAGTAGATTTCCTTCAAGTATGGATATGCAGAAGCCTGACAGTCTGATGGGTATCCACCACCTGACCCTGGCAATCATGTGAACAAGGTCACAACAAGGTCACTCAACTTTGGTTTCTCTGTGATTTTGTTGACTTCTACACAACAAAGAGATTTAAAGACTCTGCTGTTGTATATTTAAAATGCCTTGACAAGCATTGTTTAAAATTGGGATAGTGGCTTCTAAGTGGCACTAGCCCTTAAAATAGCCCTTTTATCAACTTGACTTTCTTGGAGAGGATGAAGACGTGAGATTGCTTCCGGGCAGCATGGAGACATTTTCACCACAGCGTATAGTTTTACGTGCCACTGGTTTCACTAATGCACTGCTCTCCCTGAGAGCCCCAGAGGACGTCGCTCTGAAATTCATCCTGCAGCCCAGGCTGTTAGATGAGGAAATGGAGGAAAAATCAATCGAAGTCCTTGATTGGCCTAGCCTTGGGAGATATTTTTGGGATTCTCATGAAGGATATTAACCTGGGTGGCCGAGGGAACAGCATCATGCTGGAATTTGATTGGACATCTGTTCCCTGTTTTATATTTTTGGATTTCATTTGTGACCCAGCTTTTCTTCAGAGGAGAGTCAGACATGTAAGGTGGGGGGGGGGGGGGTTCTCTTGCTGCTGTTTGTATTGAAATGTCATTGGTTTTATCCAGATCCCTCCACGTTTGATTTGTTGGCTGTGAGAATAGAATCAACCTGCCGCCTGTCCAGATCCTCTCAGCCGACCCCCCTGCCACAAATGTAACTGCTGTAGCTCTTCTTAGTGAAATTAGACTTGATATACTGGCACACAGCCCCTCCCCCCCCCCGGGTGCCCCTTGGCCTGGGATAATCTTCCTTGCCATCACCCTCTAGCAGAAAAGTAGTTATGGGAGATGGACAGACGGACGGACGGGACCAGACCGGACCAGACCAGACCGGACCGGACGGACCGGACCGACTGACTGACTTGACTGATTGACTTGAACATTTTCAGCATGACTACCCAGGCCCAGTCACCGATGAGCCTGTGCTGTCTCTGGACAGGTACAAAAGGACCTCGGAAACACTAAGTACGGCCGGGCAGAAGACCACAGAGGCTCTCAGCACCTTGGGCACGGCGATCAGCAGGAAGCTGGAGGACGTCAGGTACGGCGGGGGCCATGCTCCCTCCCCCTTTACTGATCTGCACGCTACGTCCCCAAATTAGCCGCCCTACCGCACTAAACTCCCACCTCGGCAGCTCAGTGCCGTCCCCGGTGTCTCCTAACCCTGTCTGACTGCTACAGTCCACCATGGCAACCGGGTGCGGGGGGGGGGTGCGGGGGGGTGCGTGCGGTAGTGCAGCTCACGTAAGGCGCTGAAGATAAGCCGCTTCCCTGGGGCCTCGGTGCTTTAACGGTCCCTCATTTCCGTCTCGTCCAGCAGCCGCGGCGCAGTGAAGGCCCCTCCCTCCTTCCCTCCTTCCCTCCCCCCCCCCCCCCCATCACGGTGGCACCGCCAGGCCCATATAATGGCCTCAGATGCCGATTTTATAACCGCACCTGTGAAAGGCGATACCTACTAGCTATGTGAGCTGACTGTGCCATAATACCCCCAGCACCAGTTCTTGTCTCCTTTTGCAACCGATAATAACTTAAATTAAAACGAATTGCTTGCTATGTTTACAGTATATGATGACTAACGGTGTTTACTTTCTGCACGTGTGGGTTTGTTTTCAGCTTGTTTATTGTCTCTGTCACTTGGAACTGTTGTAGCTTCTTTAGCATTTAGCGTAAAGGGCCGTGTTTAATGTACATAAATTATGTCTCTTTTTTTTTATTATTGCATTTGCGTGCTTGATTGTTGCAATGGAACACATGACCTCACGCTGCCCCTGCACTGCCCCTTGTTTTTCCTGCTTGTGCATCAGCTCGTTCGGCCTCCAGTTTCTGTACGGGCAAAGGTACGGTGCCGGTGTGTTTGTGTGTGACGTGGAATCGATACTTACAGTGTGAATGACCTGAAGATCTGCAGCTCCGAGTCACTGACCCTTTCGGCTCATTCGCCGATTAGTTTGGTCCGTTCGCTGGTTGAACTCCATCAGTCTCACTTCCCCAGGACTCGTGCTTCACTTACACAGACAGCTGGACTGTGACTCCTGCTTTAGGGGCACTAAGCTGCGATTGTGAAATCATATTGTAAAAAGACAGTGTTAAGAGGAGATCATTTTAAAATGGAATTTCAGTGTTAGGATTTTTTTTTTTCCCCAAGAGGACACTTTCCAGATCACATCAGCTGTCTTTCATTGAGGAATCACTGTCTTCAGCCCCTGCTGCAACATGTGCTTTCAGTGCAGCTTGTTCTGGTCACGAGCACTAAATGAGTTTGACTCCATGCTGGCAGTGTCACTGGTGCCAGCTGAACACCGCTGTTACATACTGGCAAAAGGGTGGGGGGGGGGGTGCGGTGCTCCAGGGGTTCACAGCAGCACCATCCTCACAGATAGCGCCCCCTAGCAACCACCCAGATGTACACACCAGGGATTTTGTTTTATTAACTGCCCCCCTAATTATCGAGGTCTGACGCTGCGTACGCCTGCCTTGGCTGCCGGCCCCCGCCGCTTCCCCGCATGTCGCCGTGTTGCATGCGCATTTTCGCTGTTTGACTGTCGGATTGCGTTTGGTTGGTTGTGTGGATTGATGCTGTGCACAGAAGAACCACTCAGAAAGCTGAATGCCTGCCACAGTTTTTTGTTTCTTAGTAAAGTCTGCCATTTATGAGTCTTTTAAGTTACAGTTTACTTACTTAGCAGACAGTTTTAGCCAAAGTGATATACGGTTGAGAAGCCGGGGTCAAAAATTCCCTGGACCAATTAGGAGTTAAGGGCCTCTCTCAGGGGCCCGATGGTGACATCACTCCGCTGAGCCTGGGATTTGAACCAACCACCTTCCAATCACAGGCACAGCATCCTATCCCAGGGCAAGGAAGCCACGTTTCGTCTCATTCTGCCTGTGCTGGTCATTCACATCTCCTGAATGTGTTGGTGTGTGTGTGTGGGCATCTATATATTACATTGTGGGGCCCAAATGTCCCCACAATGTGATAAAAACATGTTCTTTTGACCTTGTTGGGACATTTTTTCCTTCCCCACAAGGGGAAACTCAATTTTATAAAAATCTGTGAGTGCAGTCAAAAAACTAAAATAGTCTCGTATTTTGTTTGGTTACTTATGGTTAAGGTTATGGCTGGGTAGGGGTTAGGATTGTTGTTGCTGCGATAAGGGTTCTTCATATAGCAATGAATGGACGGTCCCCACAAAGATATGAGTACAAACGGTGAGGTGCTGGCCTGCTTGGCTTCCTTGTGGAGCTCCAGCGTACTCCAGCGACCTTCAGGGTCCAGCTCTCCAGCCTGTCCGCTGACCTGCATGAATTCTTATGCTCTTTCTCCCTGTTTCCTCCCTGTGCCTCAAAAGATCACAGGCCATCGGGTAAGGCTTCGTATTTTAATGGAGATGTTCATTTTTAATCCCTGATACTTCTACACCGTGGCACACCCCCACCCCCAGCCCCCAGCCCCCATTACTTTTCTGTGCGCATTATGTTTGCATAATAAGCAGATAGATATCACTTAGGGTTGGCCGTCACTATGGCTCAGCGTCATTTGACTTGCAAGTTACTTTTACAATATAACGTGTCAGCCCCTCAGGTTAGGAAGATGTGCTCTATAAACTATCCGCTTGTTACCGGAAGCATTGGGCAGTGGCTGTTTTCGTTTTTACAGTCCCTGACACTTAATCTTCATGAAGGAGGCAGCATGGAGCCGCCAGAGCCATCAGGGGATAAATAATTAACAGCGTTACTGCTTGACAGCTAAATATTTAATTGCGGGAGAAAGACAGTGGTGTGGTGTTTCTGTGCCTCGGCTGTGATTGGCTCAGGATTTAGGCTATTAGTGTAAGGATACTTCCTGTCGGGAGTAGAGGGCATTGGGGGGGGGGAGGGGCGGCTTGGAGATGGGCATTAATGATGTAATCCTGCTCTCACCCGTACCACGCTCTCACGGAGCAGCTACTCAATCCGGGAGTCGATGAGCATGCCTGCTATGAGGTAATCCGGTAGACTGGCTGTCATTACCACAGAGTTATACATAATCTTGGTGCATTACTGTACATATTCACCATTTTTATCCCAAAGCAACATACAATTGAGAAAGTAGGGCCAGAGTGTCTCTGGAGAAATTGGCTTTAGGGCCCGATGGTGAAAACCGGAAAACCATCCGTTTTTAGTCTCTAAACCCGCTGAATCACACCCTGCCCCCAATTAGCAGATTGTACATTAATTAGTTAATAAACTGAATCAAGTTCTTACATCTCACATCTAGCAGAATATCTCCTCTTCTCCATTTAATACATGAGGCTATTTAATAAGAATTGTGTAGATACTTGTACCCTGCTTCAATGACAACCATTTAAGTGTTTTGTCGTAAAAAATATTTATGAGAAATAATGAGTATTCAGAATTCAGCAGTAGTTTGATTCAGCTACATATGGATACAAAAAAAATCATCAATGAATGTGTATATTGCTCTTTTAACTGTTTGTATTTTTTCTTTTAGAAACTCTACCAGTTTCAGGTCTTTTGAGGATAAGGTCGAAAGCACAGTTTCCAACTTAAAGGTACATTACTTTGTTGATGTCGTTGGTCTTTGTTGATCTCTAACGAATGGCTTTCTCACCTTGTTTGCCTGAATCTGTTTCTGGATCAGTCCAAGGTGGGTGGGAACAGCAGCGGGGGAAGTTTCGAGGAGGTTCTGTCCTCCACCGCCCACGCCAGCATCCAGGAAGTCCCCACTAACGCCGTCACGAGCGAGAGCGGCGAGCGGACTTGCTAACGACTGCCGCGGGCCTGCAAGCCGTAGTTTCTTCACGGCGAGAGGATACAAGGCCCCACACGAGCACAGATAGGCGGCCAGCTCTGCTGCATGATCCTTACCCTGTGCTACCATTGTACTGAAATCCTAACCAAAAAAAATGTGTCATTTTCATGCTAATACTTCAACATTTTTGCAGTTATATAATAGTAGCACTTGTGTTCATTTTGCAGTATGGGTGTATCTGGTTAGTTTACAAGGAATGTTGACTTTCACTCCTCCTATAAAGGCACTAAAATTAAGCTTTAATTGCCGTTTGTGTGAGTATGAGTCCTGGTGCACCGGGATACTTTTTGCTCACTCTTGTCTGAAACATACAGGTAAGAGCGAAGCGTGGGGTCTGAGTATAAGGTCATCTATTCATCCCCCTGGAGCGTTTTTTTGGGGGGCTTGCAGGCCCACCAGTGACTCCAATGAGGATGGGACTCAAACCAGCAACCTTCTGGTAATAAGCACAGAGGCCTAACCCACTGAACCACACACTACTGTGGCATTTTGGTTTCAATCAGTCTCACCTGTTTTATTCTATTAGTTACCCAATGAGAATTAACATTCTAGGGTTATTTAGGTCCAGGTATGTGAGATTTACAAAAATGCGGCAGACAAACAGAGTGCAGCTCCAATCCCTGTGTGCTTTTCGCAATCAGCCAGAAAGTAATTAGGATCGAAGAACGAGACAGGCGTGCCTCTTCATCCTATCAGTACCACTCTTACCTGCTCGCACCAGAAGTCGGCATTTATTCCTTAATGGCGGATCGTCAGAAAGTCTGCAGAATGTCAGAATATTGCACTGCGAGCCTGCTGTGATCGTCACGATGGTCAAACGCTTGGCATTCTCACCGTTTCTATGGAGAAGCCCAGTGAACTTCGTAACGTCTGAAACTTTTACCAAGATGTTATATACAAGTTTGTACCTTCCGGCTAATTAGAGTATTTGGTCTGTGTCTGTACCATGCTTTGCAGTTTTAATATTAAAGTGTTTTGAGTTTGTCATGTACTGTATTTTGTTCACATTCTAAATGCTTTTACTGACTGGTTTTTACAGGGTTCTGGGATAATGTACTTTTCGATCGCTGTGCACCTGTATATGGATGTTGTGACAATAAAACCCACTTGATTTATAATTTACTTGGATGAGGTCACAGACACAAAGTCTTGATAACAGGCCGGCTGGCAACTTTTATCTCCAGAACAAATACACAGTATTTTATAAATAAGGGACAAGGATGCCATCTTCCTGGTGATCAAAGCTATGCTTCTGAGCGAATCAAGTGAGTCTCTGCTGCCCTTGATTATAAATAAGGGGTTAGAGGTCACATGGTATCAAGATACGCCGCTGGGTGATTGGCTATCAGTGCTCAGAGTCTTTGCGAGAGGTCCCTCCCACCGCTGCCATGTGACCAGTTCGCTCTTCATTCAAACTCCTGACCAGCTGAAGGACTTCTGGGTGGCTGAACTTCCCTGTGTTAAAAACAAGAGCATGTTAAGGTCATCAGTCAGATGGACTTTTAAAATCTGAGGACTCACGTTACACAGAAAACACTAGTGGCCACATAATGACCCAAAGTGAATTGTGGGAAATGCAGTGATGTCGTGCCTTTTGTGGAATCAAAAAACTCCTGCAGCTTCCCAGGTTTCTTCTCCAGCTCCTCGTACTCGAAGGCCTGCAGGATCATCTCCAGCTGATCCAGCTCCTTCACCAGCTTGGCCTCGGGGCTCGACTGATGCTCGTACTCCTGTGTAAGAGGGTGTCAGACATTACAGTCAACAGATGATGATGATGATGATGATGATGATGACAACGACGTGTAAGAACCCTCAAACTCACTTCCCACAGCCCATAAATCTCTTTCCGCTGATCATCCCCAAGCAGTCCAGTTAGGTGCTTCATCGCTTCCTGGGGAACAAAGTTGCAGTTGATTAATGATTATAAACAGTCAGAATAATTTTCTACTTGCATCTAATGGTTTGTGAACATATACTGTAAACAGTAATAGTTATGTAGCCAACATGAATGGTTATTCATTTCTTATTTAATAAAACCGTTAATCAAGGTGTTAGAAACCGATCAATTTCATACATACAAGTGGTATTATACTTTGGCAATTAAATAATTTTTACTTGAAAGTACAAAAATTTATTACTGCAAGTACTACCAGAAATGGAGTAAATTAATGAGGACAAACCTCCTCTCTTCTGTGCTTCTCTGCCTTGCTGACGTTATCTGCTGGTGCGATATCACCCACAATGCACTCGGCCATGTCATGGACCAAAGCCAGTTTTATGCACCTGAAACATGACACACGAAGGAAGACAGAGGTGTAAGGCATATCAGCCTTTGCTGTCTGACTGGGATAATTCTGAAATGAAACTGCATGGAACCAATGCTATCCGATTTAAGAAATATTTTCCCTAACAGAGAGCATGATAATACAAAAACAAGAGAAACGACATTAAATTCCCAGCAGTTAGTTTTTCAGCATGTTAAATCTTGATGCAGAAGCAATACAATTTCTCGATTTAAAAACATGTACAGTAGTTCAGAACAAAGGGCATCTCACACCCGATACGCCGCAAAGGGAACAAGCTGTAACGGACGAATGCAAAAATCAGCGTAGCGTAAATAATAGGGAATATGAAGGCAGCTGGGTGGGGGCAGGACGCGTTAACGTCTGCTCACCTGTCCTTGTTGATGGTGCTGTCGGTGATTGTTAGAGCCATCATGGACATCCTGTACATGTGATCGGACACACTCTCGGGCTTCTGGATGCTCTTATACACCCAGCCTGTCCGCGGGACACGCTGCATACATGCAGAGGATAAAGCTATCTCTATATGCATGTGTATATTTTCAGGAAAGTCCTTTAAAGTAATAAGTCCAATGCTCAACATACCGACATCATAGAAAAACTATAAGTATTCTCCCTTACCTTTAACTGCCCTATAAGTTTCATGAATTGTAGCATATTGCTCATCCCGACGGGTTCCATCGCTGTAACACTGACCCGGAAGTCTATGCTGCGACCCCCACCCCCCATTATGCAGTAACAAACATGACCAGTAGGTGGCGTACGCTCATCAAATACGCAGCGCTTAGCTTTTTAAATACTCGCGGGTCCTACAGGTGTTGCAGGCTTATTCCCAATTACTGCTACTAAAAGCCTGGTTTCGCTGGGAGTCGAAAAATATAGACCAAATACAAGTGTCATTGTATGTCGATCGTCGGGCATTTTTGCAGTAGTAAAATACTACAATTGTACCGTGAATTGATTAACTATATTGTTTACAAGTAATGCTGGGTGTTGACTTTAACTCCAGTGGTTTTAATCAATCTCGCCTGCTCAATGCTCTCTTGGTGAACTGACATGGGGCCCATGACAGCATATCATATTGGGCCCCCAACCCAAACCAATCCAGTTATGTTACAGTTTTTTTTGCACTGTGGCTCAGGGGCCCCTGGAATCGTCCTAACTGCGTCCAGTTACGGCCCCTGTGTGAGGTTAACTAACTCTTTATGAAAAACATTTCCTTGCCCGTGGCAGGTAGACACTGTTAGTGCAGGTCCAGTCTCTCGTCCTGCACTTTCGTGTGGGCACAAATCCCTGTGTGTTGTTTGAAATCAACTTGAAGATAAGTTAGATAACATAATCTGATTCTGTGTCCTTCTGGCGTTTGCTTACTGATGTTTCCAGAATAACTCAGAACTTGTGTTCGCGCTATTAAGTTAACAAGTCTGAATATGGGTCATAAAACCAATGATGCACAGGACATGTATGAAATATTATGCATGTCTTTTTCTACAAAAATCACCTAACTGAAGGGAGTTTAAAAGCATTGTGCGGTTTCGGTCTTGGCTGCCTCCCCTACGGCGCAGGGTGGCGGATAAACTTAATTACCGCGTATTAGCAATTGCGATCTCTGAAGAGTCACGGCATAATATATCAGTGGTCAGGTTAAAAATTGCCTAATTAAGGGCAACATGGCAGTCTAATTAAGGGTAATTAATTGCGGCACTTATGATGTGTCACGGTACGTTTTGCTTGTATGCAGAAACACACATCGCCAGTTCTGCACGCGTTTCTGCTGTACTAAGACAGCTTTTCATATTAATTGCCATTCCTGTTAGATACATTTGTTATTACATATCAGGGAAGGTCGGTCGGAGCCCATTTCATCCTTTAGAAGTCATGTCCTTGACTTAAGCGAAGTGCACAATGTTTCTTTTTTAATAGTAATAAAAAGGATTCCAGTCATACGAATGCGTGGATGGGCAAGAGCAGAATTGAAATAATTGTTATTGAAAGATAAACGTTTAAAAAAGTTTATATAAATCTAATTAGAATTAACTGACAGCCTAAATGTCATATGACTCATATTAGTCCTATAGTCTTGCGAGCAGATAAAATGACCCCCTTTTTATGTGAAATGATCGTTCAGTCGGTTCTCATTGACTCTCTCATGCGAGACCAATTGCGCTTCCTTCTTAATTCCGATCCATCCTACTCAGCTGGGTGGTCGGATTCACAGCTGCCTGAACGTCCTCCTTCGTGATGTCAGAGGATACAGACACCTTCCTTCCTGCCTGCGGAGCCCTGCTATATTCGGGCTGTCTGTTTACAGGGGAAGACCTGCGTGGTGTTAGGACTTGGGAGGTCGTGTCAGTCCTTCCCACCTGTACCAAAAAGCTTCCTCCTGACGTCACTTCCTGGAAGACGTGCACTGACTCAGGCTTCCAATGGGCTGTGGGGCTTCTTCAAGAGCTGTGCGCCCCGTTGCAGAGAAGGATGGAAATGTGACGTCGACATGATTCTTGAATATAATTGGCTTGCATGGATTGTAGATTATATGATATGGGGATTTAGAGGGAAATATTTCATTCTCCTTTTCGCTTTGTATGAAATATTATGGCCATATACATGTATTGTTTGGTGGGGGGCTGCTAAATAAATCATCATCTATCCATCCATTTTCCATCTACCGAGTTCAGGGTGACAGTGAGTTGGAGTTTACCCCAGGAGAGAGAGGGCGAAAGCAGGGGACACTGCAGTACAATACAGCTGACCATGCAGTGGGCAGTTCAGACACCAAAGAACCTTACTGCATGTCACAAACCCCGGCCGGAGAGCCCTGCATTGTGCTCCATGCTGTCTGGGATGGTATGTCACCAGATGGGAGTAGTTCAGGTCCAGAGAGTAAAAGTCCAGACCAAGATTTTGTTTCAACCACCCAGTTCAGCACTCTGTGGCTGTGACTCTTTATACTCAGCGGGTTGGTTGAAACAAAATCTTGGTCTGGACTTTTTCTCTCTGCACCTGGATTACCCACCTTTGTTTGCTACCATGAGCCTCTGCTGGATAACTGGCTGGAATATGGATGGATGGATGTTCTTTACGATAATAATCAAGCTTTTAAGTACATTAAAATGCTTCTTTTCACATATCCCATCATGCTCTCCTCTGAGACACACACACCGGTGAGAGCATTTCTGGGGGTCTGAGCACAGGGTCAGGCCATTTAACCAGGACTCCTGGAGCATTCGGGGGGGTTAAGGGACTCGCTCAGGGGCCCACCAACCTGTTCTGGCAAGGTGGGGGGTGTAACACACTAATCCACACACCATCCCCTGAATCGGGTAATCGATGGCCAAAAAGCCATTTTAAGGTGTTGATTCTCTGCATTGTTTGAGTGTGATTCTGCACTTTGTGTCTCACATGTTCAGACTGATGTTTCAGGGTGTAACTTACGCTATAGTCTGCCTCTGACCCCCCCCCCCCTCCGTTTCCCTCTACATTACTTATGATTGTTTATGTGTAAGTGCACAAGTGCTCAGCCGGGTCACATGACCACAGAAAGATGCTAGTTGTTTATAGCATGTCTGGTTATGTAGCGTTACAGCTGCGTCCCAGTCTGGGGTGTCCCGTGGGGGGGGGGGGGTGTTGTCGGGGCAAGTCCTTGAAGGCTGTTAATTGACCCCAGGATCCCTAGAGATCTGTAGGTAGACATGATGAGTGTTGGTTGAAAAAAAAAAAAAAACATCCGGGCAGCTTCCTTTGTCAAAACAATGATATCATGTTTACAGGAAGCCGACGGTTCCTTCCCCCCGTCCCTGCGGCAGAAAATAGACAGAACGGCGAGAAACTGAGGTGCTGACTGCTCATCCTCGAGTGCATTGTCCTCCCCGCTATTTTTAACCTTTTGCTGCCAGTTTGTGTGTGTGTGTGTGTGTGTGTGTGTGTTTTAAAATGTCCCTTTAACCTTTCACCGCCAGCCTCATTGCAGTCCATTTAAATTTAGCGGCATGTGCTAAAAATGGCCTGGGAACCTTTTGGGGGATTTTTTTGTGTCTGTTTCTCTCGGGCCCCCATCTAGAGGAGCGTCCCCTGGCCCGGGGGGGGTGGGACTGCTGCCGTTTCTCATGAGAACACGGTGTTGGCTTGCGTTAGGCGTTGGGGGGGGGGGGGTATGTGTGATGGTGGCTGGGGTGGTCTGAGGTGCCGGCAGCATGCGCCTGTGCAGCATGCGCCCGTGCAGCACGCATGCGAGGCTGCGCTGAGGGTTCCCGGAGTCTCTAACTCCCCCTCCCCCAATCCTCTGTGTCCCAGTGACTAACTGATTCAGCGCACCGGGTGACATCGTAACAGCCAGTGGTGTTCACACTTCAGGCACGAAAACAGCCTCATGCGCCGTTTTAATGCGACTGCACAAGTCAAATGCAATAAACGCCATTTATTCGGGTTGTCATTTGAGACAGCTTCTTAATGCTGTTACATGTTGGTCCTGCGTCTCCGCTCAGGTTTTGAAGGACGCGCAGGAGAGAAATGCAGGTTCCGCGGCCTGCAGGACCTGTCTCTGTAAGAGGCCCCACCCCCCCTCGAACTCCCAGAGCCCGCACACACCCCTTTGTCAGTTACCTGGGCAACAGGTAATGGATCTGCCACTCAGAATCCCCCCCCCCACCCTGGCAGCTGCTCCGTGCACTCAGAGCACATGGCAGTGGTGGTGTGGGGGGGGGGGGGTCACGGCAGTACACAACGCCACGGGAAACGGCGGCAAGAGGGCCAAGGAGCTTCAAGCCCTCCTTGGGGGGGCCTTTAGAGAGAGAGCGAGCCGGGGTCCGTATGAATGTGCGGGGGGGTGAGGACCAGGGCAGGTGTAATGTGAGCCCCCCCAGCCGCCGGCTCGTTACCTTGAAGTGAGTGACCTCAGTCATGCTATAAACACAGGTCATACTGAAGACACTGAAGGGGGGGGGGGTCTGTCTCTTTGAGGGAGGAGAGAAACAGACGGACCGGGGGGCCGGGGGTGGTGGTGAGGGGGGGCACGGGCCCCTTTCTTCTTCACACTGAGGACAGGAGTGGGAAGAGAGGGGCTTTGTAACTGCCGACTCCTCGCCTTTGATTCGGGTCCTTTGAGACGGGGCCTCTGCTCGAGCTGCCCCTGTGAAAGCCCGAGCGGAACCGGGAATGCCGTGGGGTCCGTTCCTGCTCGGATCCTCTGCCCGTTTGGATCCGCTGCCAGTCTGGAACCGCTGCTTTTTAAAAGCACCTTCCATGCATATTTATTCTCTTTATGAAGGAAAAATGAGTTTGACAAAATGTCTGTCAGTGTTTCGTATTTGAGTAATTGTTACGCAATTTATTACAGACCTGACGGGACATTTAACCCCGAGCGGGGAGGTAAGCGTCCATCCTTTCAGCCTCCACGTGGGGCGTGTGGCCTCCCAGCAGGCTGGCTCCGCCCCCGCGGCCCCCACGGCCCCCACGGCCCCGCGTGAGGGGAAACCCAGCTTCGCGGTCATCGTGGGAGACGGATGACCTTCCGCTGGCCGCTTTTCCTGAAAAGCAGCCACTGCTGTTTTTTACCCAGAACCTACAAATATGACTTAAATGCTTTTTCAATGTTGTTCAGTTACATGCTTTTTCTGAGGTGATTTTTATAAAATGCCTCAGGGTGAAATGAGTGTGTGGTTTCTACCCGGCGCTGAAGATGATCGCAAAAAGGGTTTGGGTCCCTGTTTTATTTTCTGACAGTTTCGTAAGCAATACTAAAGTCCCACAGTGTGTGGGTGGGGGGGGGGGGGGGATGCTGACACACACTAATCTTAACACATACAGCACTGGGCAAAAGTCTTAGGCAGTCAAAGAAAATGTTTAAAGCTGTTTATCTATGTAGTAAGTGTGTAGTTGCAGAGGGAAATAAACAGAATATATGCAAATTAACAATAACAAAAACACATAATTAAACATGAGCATCTGTAAATTATACATAGTGAAAAATATGTATAAAATGCTGCAGATACTGTCTTTAGGAAAGGTTTGGAAAAGGCTAAGCTGACACACTTTAATAGACACAATATTATAGTTTTACACCAATATAAAGATCATTTAAACACCATTTCCTTTTCTTAAGACTTTTGCAAAATACTGATCCTCTCTGGTTTTTTTAGTTAGCAATTGTCATATATAACTTTCACATATTATCTTAATGGTTCCAGAAGGTCCCACACGGGACCCCAACCTGCAAACATTTTGGTGTCCAGCCCCTTAACTATGACGCCCCCTGCTGGCACTGGTTATTAGTTCGCTCGCATACCTGCGCTAAGTCAGCTGTGCCTGTCGTAATCCCCTGCTGATGGCTGTGACACAGTGCAGGTTCTGTGGCCGCCCCGTTCCTGATAACGGGTGACGGGTGACACTGAGCACGGCCTGAGTGACATTACGCTCTGGGGACAGAGCCGTGTGCAGGTCCACTTTTAATGTCCCACTTCTGATCCTGGATTTTCCCGGAGCAGTGACGTTAGACCCCCTCCGTGGGAAGATGGCGAACGTGCCAACGGCAGGCTGGCATTCCGCACATGGAGTGAAGAGGCCAGGACAGAGCCTCATCTGCGCCACCTAGAGGCTGGCTGAAGAACTTCACAAACCTTCTGGCAGGTTCATTAGTCGTTACAGATGAGACACGCAGTGTTAGTAACGAGGCAGATGGCATCTGCATCCGCTTCTGTGTCCTAAGAGAGGAGGACGCGCCTAACGAGAGCCACAAGCTGCCTCGCCTCCGATGGACCTCGGGGGGGGGTGAGGGGGGGGCTATGGGGGAAGCAGCTTTCTGCAGCTACTCAGGCCCCCCCTGCACCCGATTCCCAGAGAGGCACAGGGTCCTAGACAGGCTCTCCCTCCCAATACGCCACCCCACCACCCCCCCCCCCCCCCCCCCCATGGTTTGTGCCACATTGTGCCCCCAGTCCCTCCATGAAAGTACCACACGTCTCCTTTCCTGTCTGAAGCGGGGGGGGGGGGTTCAAACGGAGAATCTGGGGAGAATCCCCCCCCCCCCATAAGAGGGAAAATATGATTATGTGCCACCCCAAAAAGACCCCCCCCCTCCCCCCCGCCAAGGGGGGGCACTGGGTGGGGGCCATTAACCAGCCGACGGTCACGATCTTGACAAAAACGAGAAGTGACCTCTTATTCTTCCGGGATGGTCATGACTTTTGTCAGCATGTTTATAATGGAGGACCGTTTAAAGGGATTAAAAGCAGGGCTGAAAGACACAAGGCCAGTTTAAAGACCGGCCTCCGGGGAGCGGGGGCCTTCTGGGAAAAACAGGCCTCAGACTTGGGGGAGGGGGGTGACATCACAGGTCATGACGATTTAGCCGCGCTGTCGGTGACGTGGCGCAGCCAATGCGGGACCCCAAGGAGTCGGCGTGCCGCTTGAATAGCGCCGGTCGGAAGTGCAGTGTGGATCAGAGCCCCGGCCCCCACCCAGGGGCCCTCATTCAGGGGCCCTCATTCAGGGGCCCTCATTCAGGGGGTATTAAGGTCCAAGAATCAACTTTCATCTTGGAGACGTTGCTGGATTCCATCTGTCAGCGTGGTGGCCTCATTGTTCCGGAGAAATGGGAAAAAGCGTAATACAGCCAGTTAGGGATGCAAAATCAGGATACAGGAAGGAGCAGAATGAGTCATTTTAGCTATTGGAAAATTTAGAAAAAAACTGGTGACTCGGGAGAATCCCCAGTGAGTCGCTAAAGAGTCGAGCGGGTCAGAAACAAAATAATTTTACAACAATTCAGAATGTTATCCAACAGGTTTCTCATGCATACACACACACACACACGTTTGTATTCATACCTTTGTGGGAACCATCCATTTCTTTGTATGGGCAAAACCCTAATCCCAGCAATGACGATCCTAACCCCTACCCAGTCCTAACCTTAACCACAAGTAACCAAACACAATACAAGACTTTACTTTTGGCATTTTTAGTTCTTTGATTGCAGTCACAGGTTTTTTAAATTTGAGATTCCCCTTGTGGGGACTAAAAAATGTCCCCGCAAGGTCAAAATATTAGGTTTTTATCACATTGTGGGGACATTTAATCCTCACAATGTAATAAATACATAACCCACATATACACACACACACACACACACAATAGACTACGATTGCTCCGCACAGAGCAACAGGCAAATACGTGTTTCGCAAAGTTTATCGAAACGCAGACTAAATGGGCTGGTCTTTGGCATAAAACTGCCAGGCTAAAAATCCATCCCGATTTACGAGATGAGAATCACGCCTGCTAATTACACATACTGTAGACCTGGGGTGAGTTTCGCGAAGCCTTCTTAACGCTACGTCGTTCGTTAGTTCTATCTTTTAACACAGAACTTAAGAACGACGTAGCGTTAAGAACGCTTCGGGAAACTCAGCCCTGGTCATTCCCTGGAAGCTCAGCCTAGCTGCACTTAAAGATGCTAAAGAAAAAAAGTGTAATGTAAATATATTTAATCTGTAACTGGAGACGGTTTTTGTGCGTGTGGGTAATATAAAAAGAAATGATTTTGTAGCACAGGTCTTGGAACGGATGTGAACGTAGCCTCCGTGCTTTTTGGAAGCAGCGCAGCGTCCTGTCGATACGGCACGTTCCAGCCAGGAAAACGTCTGTGTTACGCTTTTGTTGAAACTTTTACTTCTGACAAATGTTCAATTTTGATAGACCCTGAGAAAGCTGGCGTGATAAGCATCGCCAGTGATCCATCGCTGACAGCCACATCTCCGGCTATGAGGATTAGCTCCTATCAAATCGCCCAAATTAGGTCATTAAGACAATCAAGACTTTATCTTAATTGATAAAAAGGGCTTTTCACTTAACTGCACTATATGTTATCGTTTTTCAGCCGTTGGGTGTAACCACCTTTATTTTTTCCAAATCAGAGATTACAGGACGAGGGAAGAAAATTACGTTACGTAACCTTGCCATTAGATTTGGCCTGAAAAAAGAAGACTTCAAAGAAAGTTTAGCGTGTATGCTAACTGAGCCAGCTGCTTTGTGGTAAAAACAAAATGCTAATTCAGACGAAGCATAAGCGTGATACTTGGCAAAAGCTGACCATGCTGTTCCACATGGTGCTTGTGTCCATGTGACTGCATGCACACACTCTTCTCATCTGCTTGGCCAGCGTCTCTCGGCAACTCTTAGCGGTCGGTGTCACTGAGCCTTTCAGCTGCTGAAAAACTTCTAAGGTCAAAGGTCGATGCGGTGACATGGCCGGAATCCGTCAGATTCCAGCTAAACGACGGCGGCTCGCGTGCCACAGTACATGTTCATTTTATTTCAGTGGAAACACCCACAAGAACAGAATGTTCCTGTCAGGGCCCAACAATAAGTCTGACTGAATCAAAAGCGGGAGAATTAGCTAACAAGCAAAGAACATAGTGAATATCAAAGTAAATCAGCACTCTGTCACTCTGCATAAGGAAGAGAGGAATACCAAGCATCGCACATACAAATATGAAGGGAATATGTGATCCGAAATCCTGGCGGAGTCCAGCATGCTGAAAGTTAGGCAGCAGGAGGTTAAAGCAATGGGAAGGGAGTTCTGCTCCTTCGACTCCGCTTCCCTCTCTTCTCTAGGCCCCAATGCAGCAACAGATCGAGGGAGCGCCATTTAAATTTAGCTCCTCGCTGCTCCAGACGAGAAAAGGGCAGGCACTTCATAAATTAAGATGGCCAGGCCTGAGAAAGGCTCCGGGACCTACCAAGGAAAACAATCCCAGAATCAACACGGAGCGGCCTGTGAAAACAAACAGAGTTGATGAGAACGCCGTCGAGCCCCCGCTTCCCCACCCGCCCCCCCGCACTGAAGGGCTCATTAGTGACCAGATGCGACCCCCCCCCCCCAGCGCCGCTTCCTTACCCGACAGCTCGCCGGTGGTTCGTTCCCCGGTCAGCCCCCCCCTCCATTTCCGACAGTGGCCCATTTGCTCCGCACGCGTTCCCCAGTGCGTGTGCATGTCTGTGCGTCTCTGTTTGTCTTCCTCTTGACTCCCTCCTCCTGACAAATGATGGCCTGGAACGCAGTTTTTTCATGACGAGAGGATGTGTTTCTATGGGACTGACACCCCCCACCACTGACACGACCCCCCCCCCCATTGTGTTAATTTAGCATGTTTTGCTCCCCTGAGTGTTTTGAACTTTGGTGGTCATACTCAGATTTACCACGGTGTAACCGAATGTGCAGCTACTGTTGCGGTTTTTAATTATTTTGTTTCAGTGTTTATCACTTCTCCTCGACAGGCTTTTCTCTCTCTCTCGCTCTCTCTCTCAGAAACTGATCGGAACTCTGTCTCAGATCGACTCTTTATCAGAGCGACATTCTCCGAGACTCATAGGAACTTTCAAAGCGACGCTTTATCAGAGAGACTCTCTCAGAGGAACTGTCTCTCAAAACGACTCTCTCTCCCAGCAACTCCCTCTCCGAGACCCATAGGAACTGTCTCTCAGAGTGACTCTCTCAGTGACTCTCCGAGACCCATAGGAACTCTCTCTCAGAGTGAATCTCTGAGTGACTCTCCGAGACCCATAGGAACTCTCTCTCAGAGTGACTCTCTCAGTGACTCTCCAAGACCCATAGGAACTCTCTCTCAGAGTGACTCTCTCAGTGACTCTCCGAGACCCATAGGAACTCTCTCTCAGAGTGACTCTCTCAGTGACTCTCCGAGACCCATAGGAACTCTCTCTCAGAGTGACTCTCTCCCAGCGGCTCCCTCTCCGTCACAGCTCATAGGAACACCACCTCCACCCGTCTGTCTTTCAAGATGGTGAAAAGGCCCACCTTTCCTCTCTGCTGCACGGCGTTCACAAAGGCAAACACGGTGGGCACACCACAAGCTACTGTATGACAGTGATCTGGCAAGATTTCAAAGCTAAAATTTTAGCCCCTGGTTGCGGTAGCGCTGGTAGTTTTCAGGAAACATGACAGCATCTGCCCACAGATCCAAGTCAGCACCGACCAGGCACGCTGGCTTTCTCTGCCATCATAGACCCCCTTGGCTGCAACACCTCTCCCAGTTTGGCCCTGGGGGGGCCCACTCCGTTGCCCCATGGAGCATGCACCAGCCCAACGTGGGAACTGGGCTGCGGCAGCGAGCGCCTCTCGATCTTGATAGCGCAGGGGGAGGGCGGAGGGGTCGCCCATATCTGCCAGGGGAAGTAGCTGCAAGCACCTCGCTTAGAAGCTATTGTGTCACTCCCCCCTCGACCCCCCCCCCCCCCCATTACACACACCCCAAACTGCAGATGTTGGCACACAATGGCTGTCTTGTAGAGCCGTGAGTGAGAAACGATTGTAATGAAAGTAAATCAAAGGGAGCAGGAGAGCGGCTGCGCGGCCGGGCTCTCGACGAGCCGCTGGCGGGATACCGCCAAGCGTCCGGGGGTATGCCTCCCCCCCCACCCCGCCATCCGAGGAGATCAAGCACATTGCATGGGGACTGTGATGTCCCAGTCGCTGGTGGCCTCCATGCGCTCACACGACCTGCCTCGGCCTGACGTGCCCCCCCCCCAGCCGAGACGGGAGTCTGGTTACAGATACTGCCGGGTTAGTTTAGCCTGCTTTGGGGGCAGCACAGTGACCCATGATTATGTGGTCTCCTCAGATGGTGATCACACCGTCATCTTTCTTAGGCAACTTCCTAACGTTACAGAAGCTATATTGAGAGAAAGCTACACATTACTGTGTGCCAGTTCATTTTCAGTTAGAAAATCCAGTCCAGTGCTTCACCATGGACCTGTATAAGAAATTACAAAAAAATGATGGATGGATGAATGGATGGATAATCCATCAGATGTCTGATTTCTAATCAACATATGCACCACCAAGTCCTTGAAACATATGTCCAGATGGGAAAAAAATCAAAATATTGTGATATATTGCGATGTTGTGCCAACATAAGTTACGTGCCTCTGCTCAATATCATCTTTATGGATTCCAAAATATTTCCATACAGAGGAAGTCGAAAGTCTTTTGGTGAGCAGTTCTTGTTCACTTTTCTCCTTCTCATGCAAAACCAGCAGCAGTACACTTTAGACTGAATTATTCCAATATACTGAAAATGAACAATCATTAAAATTGCAAAGCTTGCTAAGTGTTGCTTCCTGAGACAGAGTAAGACAAATTGCATTTGTCATTATGATGTCATTAGCTTTGCGCGTCATGCAGCCCCAGCATATATGATGGATGTTGACACTCTGGTCACTGGGTCACCTTTGAATTCGCCATTACTGTGCCTGCACTGTTCATCACTGTCATCTACATGAGACCAACTACTCCTCTGGCACTGTTCTCCCTGGAGCCACTGTCCATTGGAGAGCCTCAGAGAATGAGAAGATGAGGGAGAGAGCCTCAGACGGAGGGGAAGTACAGTGAGATAGTGAGTCACTGGATCAGTTAATGCATCCGGATTGGCCATAATTCCCAGGCAGATTAGGGCGTCTTGAAAGATGCCCGAGAGATGTGAGAAACTGGGTCTGGGAATATGTTCAGCAGGCAATTGTCGAAATTTCTTGCCGAGCGGACATTAGTGAGATTTTTCCATCCATAGACACCACTGTATGCTCATGTGACAGTGTGGAGCTGAAATTTTAAGAGCTGAGAATTCTTCCATTACTGCCAGCCATCTTAACTTGTGACACTAACCAAGTGAGCAAATGGCAGGGCGAGGACCCCAGGGCTGACTCAGGAATGCCTGTGACTTGTGCAGCTTTCTGGGGGAGCAGAAACGCAGGTATGTTTCGTTTGTTTATTTATTTTCACACTGGCGGTGCAGAAGGGGTGCTGCAGTCACAGGGGACACGTTTCTCCAGGATGGGGGGAGAGCGGGGGTGGGAACGTCACCTGATCCTGGCCCCAGAGGCCGACCCCCGTGGGCTGCTGCTCCGTCGCACCTCTGGGAGGGGGGCTGAATGCGAGTGACAGGCGTGGGCTCCCGGCACACAAAGGCCTCTGTGATTGCCAGCGAGGCGAGGGGAGGTTCAGCGGTGGAGTCCCTCTGAGCCGCTGGCCGGGGGGCCATGAGAAAGGCCAGGCGGGGGGGACGGGGGGGCGGGCTGGATGAGCGCCAGCGCGGGCGGTCGCCTCTCACAGGCTGCCACACTTAACCCCACGAGAGTCTCCTGTGCTGCTCACACACACAATGCCCCCCCGACTCTGTTACCCTCTGTGTTTGACACCGTCTATCCCTGTGTTACCCTCTGTGTTTGACACCGTCTATCCCTGTGTTACCCTCTGTGTTTGACACCGTCTGTCCCTGTGTTACCCTCTGTGTTTGACACCGTCTGTCCCTGTTACCCTCTGTGTTTGACACCTTCCTCCCCTGTGTTACCCTCTGTGTTTGACACCGTCTATCCCTGTGTTACCCTCTGTGTTTGACACCATCTGTCCCTGTGTTACTCTCTGTGTTTGACACCGTCTGTCCCTGTGTTACCCTCTGTGTTTGACACCGTCTGTCCCTGTGTTACTCTCTGTGTTTGACACCGTCTGTCCCTGTGTTACCCTCTGTGTTTGACACCGTCTGTCCCTGTGTTACCCTCTGTGTTTGACACCGTCTGTCCCTGTTACCCTCTGTGTTTGACACCTTCCTCCCCTGTGTTACCCTCTGTGTTTGACACCGTCTGTCCCTGTGTTACCCTCTGTGTTTGACACCGTCTGGGCCCACACCCCACCCTCCCTCACGATTTCCCCTCTCCTCCTCTCTATGGGCCTTTTGTCATCTTTACACATGACACACACAGTCACCCCCCCCCCCCATCGCAGGCACTTTGCCCTCTTGCCCCCATCTCTCCCTGCTCTTCACTTATTCTCACATTCAAACACCCCCCCCCATTTCTGATCCACCACAATCTCTGTTGACTCAGAGCTGGCAGAAGAGTGTTCCGCAGCAGAGGTGGCAGTCGAGGTTGTGACCCAGGCCTTGATGCACGGTGGAGCTGTGATCCTGCTCTCCCCCTCATCTCCTGGTCCACAGGCTGTGCAGCATTATCTGCAGTGGCCAGTGGTGGGCACAACTAACTGAAAGCTTAGCTAATCCGCTAACTCTAAAATTCAATGCACATGATAACACTAAAGCCGATAAACCATTGAAAAATTTAGCGGAAGCTAACAGTAACTGCTAATTGCTAACTTTTATTATATGAATTTAGGTTTGGTTTGATTTTAGGCTCTGAAATCCTTAAAAAAATAAAGAGCTGAAATTCTATCCTTTTTAGCAATTTAGGTCCGTAGGGCTAGAGTGATTACCTGGGGATATTTAGGATTTACCCAACTGGAGATCATTAGAGTATCTGGAATAAATTTTCTTTCAATGATATTCCATTTGTGAATCAAACTTTATTTACTTTACTTGCAAAAAATGTTAACAGATTTACAGTTAGCGGGACTAAATTTAGCAGAAGCTAACTGGTCCTCTAACGGTTTTCTAAGTCAGCGGAAACACTAATCTGCTAACGAAAATGTTAGCCTTGCTAATTAGCTTTTAGCAGATTAGCGGATCCTTGCCCACCAAATGCTGATTTCATCTGTCTCTCAAGCAAGTGAGTAAAATTGGTATAATAAGTACATTTGTATTTCTAAGTACTTCTAGTGAGTTCCTGAGACAGCTAACTGCTAAGTATATTTATCCTTATAACGCTTATTATCCTGATCAGGGTCCCCACAGGCTCTGAAGTCTGTCCCAGACTGGGGGTCACCCTGGATGGGGTGCCAGTCCATCACAGGGACACAGAATTATTGCCTATGGGCAATTCGGAGGCACCACTTAACCTAGGGAAGCAAACCCATGTGACATGAGAAGAACATGCAGGCCGCACGCACTTAGAGCAGAGGCAGGATTCGAACCCTCAGCCTTGCAGGCATGACCCATGCTGTCACCCCAAGCATGTTGCATCCTAAAACTTTAATGACTTTTATAGCTATACTGATTTTTATTGTACGATGGCTCTGCTTGCGTTTAACTGCAGGTGTCTGTGTTCTTTTCTGCTGTTGGCCGTGAGTGTGCATGTGCTCATTGTTGTATTTATTGCATCAGGAAGCTATAGAGGGACTGTGGTTATTGTGTCAGGAAAACCTGGATGTTGCAGCAAATTCCTATAGTGTGACCCTGAAGTAGCTCCCTAACACAGGCGGGGGCTGTGTACATCTGACTACACACACACATGCATACGCACACGCGCACGCACGCGCATGCACACAGGGCGCTGGGGGCCGCACTGACATGCACTGAACGCTGCAGATTCTGCTCCATCAGTGAGAAAAGGCCTATTTTAAATCAGGCCATTGTTTTTTTTTCTCCTTGCTCACCTTTTGTTTCCTCAAGATGTATAAAATATTATCTCCCACAAAGATTCCCAGCCGCCTCCTCTGCGTTGTTTTGCATTTGCCATAAAAATAAGCTGCCCCCCCCATCCCCAGCCTTCCTGTTGGTTTCTCAAATGAATGGCCCTCTTTCACGCAGCCACATACAATTACCGTTCCCCCCCCCCCCCCTTCCCATCGCCCCCCTCTCCCCCGGTCTCCCCGGGCACAAGCTCACCAAGCCGCAAG
The DNA here is from genome assembly GCF_048594095.1 of Paramormyrops kingsleyae. Classification (NCBI taxonomy): domain Eukaryota; kingdom Metazoa; phylum Chordata; class Actinopteri; order Osteoglossiformes; family Mormyridae; genus Paramormyrops; species Paramormyrops kingsleyae. The sequence goes on along the minus strand of NC_132815.1, from coordinate 5,581,334 downwards.
ATTGCTCAATGTTTTCATTGTCAGGCGTGGATCTGCAGGCGCCGGGGTGCAGAGGCAGCAGTGGGGCACGGGGGCCTCCTGGCGGACCTCCCTGCGCAGGGGTGTGGAGAGAGCCAGAGCACCTGGAGCACCGAGCCCGGCCACGGGGGCCAGGCCTGAGGAGGGGGCCAGGCCTAGGGAGGGGGGGCAGGCCTGAGGAGGGGGCCAGGCCTAGGGAGGGGGGGCAGGCCTGAGGAGGGGGCCAGGCCTAGGGAGGGGGGGCAGGCCTGAGGAGGGGGCCAGGCCTAGGGAGGGGGGGCAGGCCTGAGGAGGGGGGGCAGGCCTACGGAGGGGGGCCAGGCCTGAGGAGGGGGGGCAGGCTTGGGGAGGGGGCCAGGCCTAGGGAGGGGGGGCAGGCCTGAGGAGGGGGGGCAGGCTTGGGGAGGGGGCCAGGCCTGAGGAAGGGGGCCAGACCTGAGGAGGGGGGCCAGGCCTAGGGAGGGGGGGCAGGCCTGGGGAGGGGAAACAGAAGTGCTTATTAAAATAGGCGTTGCACTCTGTGGGCCAAAGGTGGGTGGATAGATAGATAGATAGATAGATAGATAGATAGATAGATAGATAGATAGATAGATAGATAGATAGATAGATAGATAGATAGATAGATAGATAGATAGATAGATAGATAGATAGATAATGGTTTTACGCTCACAGCGGTGTCTGAACAGAACGGGAGATGACAGCAGAGAGATCGCAGAGAAGCAACAAACTCAAAGGACTAAACATTTGGAGAGTACATAGATGGATGGATGGATATGAACAGTGAACAGTATGGATTTAAATTTCCAAAGGAAAGGAGAAGATTAACCTTCGGCATGGAGACGCACACGACAGCCGGAAGGGGAGCGAGGAGCCCAGGATAGATCCCACCATTCCGCATCCATGACATCATCGCTGACCCCGCTTCCAAGGTCCTTTCATCTGGCCAACCTGCAGGGGAAAGGGCGCAGCCCGGCGGTGACAGGAGATAAGGTGAAACGGGCAACACAGCCGCCGCTGATTAGCCGGCACATTCCTGCAGCGTGCCTGGGCTCCACTGGGCTGCAGGCCGCGCCTCCTTCACCTCCTTCGCCGCCGTCGGACAGCGGATGTGCGGCCCTGAGGACGCCCACCCCCCCCCCCACTGCCCGGCTACAACCACGGGACAGTGGAGAACGGCCAGGGAGACCGGCGCACGCAGAAGAGCAGCAACATCTCCGCTGTGTAAACTCAGCTCAACTGCTCCATTCTCATGTCCTTTATTTTTAGATGTGACGGGAAAACAGGGCAGGGGGACTCACTATAAATGACCTGCTTTTCACTAAGGACTGCTCAGCTTTACGCTGCAGTTTACACACACGCGCACGCACACACACACACACACACATGCACACACACACACACACAAAAACATGTAATTTGAATATACTTACAGAACTGAAAATCGCAACGGCCAGTGGAAAGACGCCCTCAGAATCCCAACCAAAGTTTACCAGATTTAAATATTTAAATGAACGGAATGGCTTACATAAATACATTAAACATAACATATGAAACAAAACACTGCATTATATCAACTTTTGTCTGGGCCTAAAATCGTTCGTGACTACATACTTATTACCAAACTCAGTACTACGCAAAAGTCTTAGGCAATGGAAGACAATGATGCATCATGTTAAATTATCGTCATGTTGGTGCAAAACTATGACTGTGTCATCTGAGCCATTTCAAAACCTCTGCTAACATCACCCCAGGATTAGGATTAACCACCCAATATACCCATGTATTTGTTGAGTTCACAACTAGAATACCATCCTTTTTCTAATCAATAACTCATGCAATTATTAAACTAATAAATTAAATAAGTAAGCGAGATTGAACAAATCCATGAAATGACTACGGCGCCCCTGAGGAGAGGTTTGGGAACTGAAGCTTTCCCAAACATAAAGTAACTTTTTGGAGAAGAAATTCTTGCATGGTGGGGGGGGGGGGGGCAACTCAGGCAGACAGGGCAGGGAACATCATACACAGGATGCTGGTCAACACAAAGGGTAAATGGGAGATGCTGATTCACCCAACCCAACCCAATGTAGGCTGGGTTCGAGCCACCAGCACGCCCATTGTATCATCCAGTACACAGAGAGATGGCGGTTTAACCTCCTGAGACCCAAGGAAAAAAGTGTCCTTCAATTGTAGGTTATTTGTCTTTGGAGGAAATAAGACATCTTACAATTCAGATTTTTTCAAATTTATTTTTATTTTTAATTTCACAGCATGTCCTCTTTAGTGTACAACAGGAATAAATACGTTTCCCAACATCAGTAAAAAAATAAATGCAAAAATACAATGTCCACTACAATGGACATAAATGAATAGGTCGGGTCTCAGGAGGATATTACGTTTTCAAAATATGTTGCCAGGACAATTATTTTTAACCAGATATAATGGTGCAGAAAAGGCTTATCTGGCTCAGAAACAAGGTACTAATGAGCAGAAACAGGCTCACAATCAGAGGCCGTGCTGGTGTGATATGTGGAGGAGCGCCGCCCTATTGGGCGATGATGTAATTGCGTCACACCACGATGCTGTATATTTGTATCTGGTCGCCAGGCCTTGGGATGAGGGTATGAGCACCAAGTCTTCAGTGAGTGCGAAACGTCTCTCAGCATGCTTTTACATAAGCTGCCCTCCCACCCCCCAGCTGTCCCCTCTCCCATCCCCCACCTGGAACGGAACATGGGTATGCAAGTCCTGCAGGTGGCTCTCGTCTTCTCAGCTGGTGTGCGTAGGAAAGCAAAGAGAAGGGGGTGGGGGCACGTGTTGAGCCGGGGGCAGCCTGGTGGTCCCACAGAGATTTCACCCGCCGGTATTAAAACATTAACACGTCGTGCCCCCTTGCCCTCCCCCCGCCCCCAGCCCATACTGCATGTCTCTGTCAAACCAAGAAAAAACACAGAAGTTCAACCCAATACCTTAAACGCACCACCCACCCAGAAAGCAAATAAATCAGCAACGTAATTTGTCCAAACACGCGCGGTCAGTCGGGAAAGCTGAGCATTCTGAATGGCAGAGGTGGGTAATCCAGGATTAGAGAGTATAAATCCAGACCAAGATTTCGTTTCAACCAACCAGTTGAGTATAAAGAGTCACAGTCACAGAGTGCTGAACTGGGTGGTTGAAACAAAATCTTGGTCTGGACTTTTGCTCTCTGATCCAGGATTACCTACTTCTGCCGAACGCAGCTTGTTAGCTTGTTAAACATGTTAGTGTTTAGCATGTGTGTGTGGGGAGGGGCTGAGCACTGTTACCCCCCCAGAAGAGAGGAAAAAAAGCTTGTTTATCTTTAGCTCTCAGTGCAGTTCAGCCATGGCATAGGACACGCGTGTGAGTTTATTGCATGTATTTATTTACAGGTGCTGATGTTGGGCTATATTGGGTGTTGATAAAACTCAGCTGCAGCAATGATTTTCAGAGCATGTGTGTCCCAACTGCACGTACGGAGAAGTCGACAATTTTTTTTTCATTTTTGGTGACTTTTTTTTCTTTTTTCCCACAAGACCGCTGATGGAGACGGAGGAACTGTGATCAACGTGTAATTACCATCGCCGCTATCTTCCCATCCGCCGCCGGCCAGTGCTAATTGTGTTGTGTTGGAGGTGGCGCCTGGGAGGCACACTGACCGGCCGCCATGACGTCTCCATGGCGACAGGGCCTGGTACACAAAGTCGCCAATGAGTCACGGTTCTCAGTGGTGAACATTTCACGTGAACGAATGTCCGGTAGGAAAAATGTGATCGAGAAAATGTTTTTGAAGAAATTAGGCAATCGCATGTTGGTTCAGGTCCAGGGTTTAGCTACAAGTTCTGGGCCTCCCGACAAAATGTTACCTTGGGCCCCCCTGCCCGATAAAATTAATAATTTTGCATACTGAAGGGCCTCTGTAAGGTGCTGGGCCTCCTGAATCTGCCGGGGTATCCATGCCCTTACTGCTCCCCCCCCCCCAGTAATGGCCCAGAGATAACTTCTATTGTAGGCCCAGCCTGCCTTGGTTGGCTAAGCCCCTACTTCTCCTCTCTTCCATCTCTACCATCCAATGAATTGCTCTTATCTCCGCCAACACAGACACACACTCTCATGCACAAAACACACACCCAGCATCCTTTCCAAAGATTTGATGTCACCTTGTTGTGTCTCTTTGACTCTTTAATAAGAAAAAGCTTGCATTGACAAAGCCTTGATTCTTTATCAAACGAGTCAGAGTGCCTTCGTATCAATGTGTCTATATCATATCTATATGTTAATAGGGTCCAGGTGTTTTGTGTGTGTTTTTGGCTCATTAGAGATGGTTCCTATGAATATCCCCCCCCCTCCCCTCCATCTTCTGCCTACCTCGCCTCTCCCCCATTATCGTCCTCTCACTTTTGTTCAAATCTCCGTAGCAACGCTCACCGTTTTGTCTATATTCTTTTCCTTTCACCTAAGCAGAATTTTCCCCGGAAGGAGGGCAGCAAACGAGCAGAACGTACAGCTTGCAAGATTTCAACGGCAGAACAGCACAGCTAGATGTTACAGCCCGTCTGCGTATGAATGTTGTTGACTGTAAGGCTTCTGGGTACCCAGACTGTAGCGTGGAAAAAAATCCAACAGACAGGGTGTGTGGCATAATAAAGGGTCTTGGAGTGCAAGTTATAAATCATGGGCTTGTTTTCAATAGCCTGCTTCAGAATATTCCTTTTCATTTAACGGAAATGAATAGAATTCCTCTGGGAAGATCTGGGGAGAGCATTCTTCGTGACATTTTGATTTGGGGCATGTTTGTGCATTCTGTTTTTCACACACTTGTTGAGCCTCTCATTTCTTCCCCGCTGCACCGCACGGGGCAATTAATTTGGCTTTCGGCATTAAGGATGAGGCCGTGAAGAAATCCACAACGTCATGACCACACGCAGCTCCATCGTGGCACGCCGATGCGCACATCTGCCAAAGTCAGGAAAGGTCGAGGCTAGGTAAGAGCGAACATGCAGCAAGCAGGCCCACCCACCCATATGTTTGCTTGTTTGTTTGTTTGCTTGTTTGTTCGCTTGTTTGTTTGTTTGCTGGTTTATTGGTGGATGTTTGTTTTTATTCTTCATGCATTTTGAGTTCTGACGCTGCTGTTACAGCAAAATTTCCTGTTTGGAAGTAGTAAAGTCTATCTATCTATCTATCTATCTATCTATCTATCCATCCATCTACTGTCCCCACAAGAGAGTTGCATCTGTGCGATCCCTCCGTTCTCATCTCCCATTCTGTGCACACATCTCGCCGAGTGTAAAACCTTAATATACATTATCCCCTGTAATTGCATGATGTCACGGATAGCTAAAATCCAGGACAAGAAGAAAGGAATAAGGAAGAAGGAACTTTTGTTTACTAAGCTTTGCCAAGCGCTTGTTAACATAATCCACGGCGAATGGGCTACAGTAACATTTTAATGATAGAAAACTCTGAAATACAACCCACCACACAAAGGGCTTTTCTCTGGGCAAAGGCATAAATTAGACAAAAAACAATCAGAAACAATCTAGCTTTAATAGTGGCCAGTGCTACGTTCTGGTCACGTTCCGTACTTTTGTCTGGCGGACTTTCCCAGAAACTTGACCTGCACGTTGGTGGAACACCCTATCAGGAATTAAAACATGGGCTGGAATCAGCTGATGGATGAAGGCCTCGATTCCCCAGGCCTTTCCCACACCCCACTCACTGCCCGGGAATGTCCTGAACCTCAGATTCCACACCCTGCATCCCTCCGATACCATCTCTGGAACGTGTGGGGTTCAGCAATAACAATACAAGCCTCAACAAAGCTTGTCTTATTTCGGGGGGGGGGGGGGTTGTGTTGCTAGCTTTGCATAATCATGAGAGGTGCTGATGAGATTGACCCCTTGTGCCCGAAAATGAACCATCCTTTTCCTAACCCGCAAGCAGCTTGTGATTTTGTGCTCAGGAGACGTGAGTACGCAGCTCATGAACTGCGGTAATCAACCCCCGTCTTTCCATTTAAAGGGAAGCCACCTCTATCGCTGCCCATGACTGTCCATTCAGAATGCCGCCATTTGTAAAGCGGATTTGGATATGGAAATGGTAAACATCTCCACCAAAGGCTCCATTGCAATGGTAATGCACAACGAATAATTCTGATTTCATTATAATAACAAATCATGGGACACGTGAAAGACGTCTTACATCTCGGCTGAGGTTTAGTATGCATTCGGCGGATACTGTAGAACAAAGTATGTCTATGGCATATTGTTTCACACTGAATGACCATCAATCTGATTTCGGTGATTTACCAAATTGGAGCATTTAGCAAACTTGAAAAGATCTTTGTGTCCTACAGTTTTTAAAGATGTCCCTGGAAAATACACGAGTGAGACACATTTATCTCGGTTAACTTTAAAATGTCGGAGTAAATAAATGTACTAGAACGTTCTGCTAAATTGCTAATTCGTGGTGGTACCCGAATCATAAATCTCATTTTATTATTGCCACCCACCTCCCGGTCAACAGTGTTCACTATTGCCTGCACCCCACTACAGCTATTAAGGTGGCAAACTGGGAAGAAGCACAGTTTCTGTGAGTGTGTGTCTGTGTGTCTGTGAGTCTTGAGCCTTCAGCTGAATATATATATTGTTAATGCGATGGCATCACATTACAGAATTACAAAGTGAATTGCCGGATCAGCCTCGTCCTTTTCTATTGCCGGGCAGTCAAAACAAATTTGAAGTTTCACTTTTGCCCAATTGCTTATGTCCAATTATGGGGTTACTTGACGTGCAGGTCGTTTCAGAGGCTGCCCCGGGCTCCACTTTGGGGACCTGTGTGGTTGTTTGTGTCTCGCTGCTCCGTTGCTTTATAAATAGACCGGAACAATGGCTCGCAGACGGCATTGTCTATTTTGTAGACCGCATAAGTGTCACAAACCAGAAAGCTAGAATGACAATAGGGCCTGCCAAAGATTTGTGAGTATGTGTCTGCAGTGAGAAGCCCGGGTTCTCAGAAGAAGGGAAAAACGGCCTAACCTCTGTTTGTGAGGATTATTGCCTCGTCAGCTTGGCAAAGGCTGCCTCTGTTTAAATACACGTCGCAAGGACTTCTAGGTTGCGCGAGAAGCTTTTCAAATTAAAAGTCTTTTTTTAAGGACCTTCAAGTTCAGTCTTTTACTCATTTGTCCCTTGTGCCTACCTGGACGGAGCTGGTATATGTTGTCACACATTGGCTAATTCCGCAGTTATGAAATGAATATTGGCCAATACTGACGTGGAATTTCTGAAGTGAAACAAAACTGTATTTTTAGTGGCCGAGCAAAGCTGGTCTTGAATGTTCCTTCCATCGGAAATTATTTGGAAAACGCTGTGAAGGTTCGGTATCACAGGTCATTGTTGAAAATTGCACCACTCTGCAGTAGTTGAAATTGTCATTAGTAAAGCGTTCCCAGAAAACAATCAGCGCATTGTATGATACGGCAACAGCTATCAGTACTGGGTGTCACAAGTGCTCAAAAGGAAACGAAAATTTGAACATCAATTTTTATTTTTTTAACAAATTTTGTGGTGCGATGTGCGGCTCCGTGATCTGAAGGTTGCCAGTTCAAATCCTGTGGTTGGCAGGGGAGAGATGGTGTGCGATCAGAAGATTGTCGGTTCAAATCCCATAGCTGGCAGAGTGATGTCACCATTGGGCTCCTCAGCACAGCCCCTAACCTCCAGTAGCTGCAGGGGCCCTGGATGATGGCTGACTCTGTGACCCTCCTAACTTGCTGTCACCTGTCCGTTTGTGTCTGTGTCTCATGGAAAGCATGATGGAATCTATGAAAACACAATTTTTCCAAAGGATAAACTGAGCCTTTTGGTTTCCTTTGCTTGCTGCCAAGTCACATTAGTCAGGCATTAAATTCAGCTTTGATGAGTCAGTAAACTGTTAAGGTTACAGGAGGGGGGTCACTTCAGCACAAATATTGGGAACAAAACACAATGTTGCAGAAAGAAATATTCAGCAGTCCTGATGGCAGAGCCTTCACCTTGATGAGGGAGCAGAATCCGGGGGGGGGGGGGCGTTTCTCTGCTAGAGCAGTGGGGCCAGAGGCGGCAGCGAAAGGCTCTGCATGGCCCAGTCCTGAACGCATGCAGAGGCCTCCACCAAAGGTCTAGGCCTTTGTTTGATCGACATTTTCAAGAATTCAGATGCAAAATGGTCTCACAAATTCAGCACAAGGAAATAACTAAATCATCCATGCAAGGAAGTAGCTGCCCAGTAAACTGTAAAAATGTCGCAGAGGTGCCTAGCAGAGGCGGCGCAGAAGAGTCAGGCCGCACAGAGGAGTCAGGCCGCACAGAGGAGTCAGGCCGCACAGAGGAGTCAGGCCGCACAGAGGAGTCAGGCCGCACAGAGGAGTCAGGCCGCACAGAGGAGTCGCTGGCGGCGGCAGACTGGCTGTCCACACACACAGGCGGTCAAAACCAGTCAGAGAAAAAGGCGGCCAAGCGGTCGGCGCGAGACGGGAGCCGGGGAGCCTGAGAGCAGCGTCCTGCTGCACCGCAAAGTGGAAAATAAAGAGGGCTGCACGACGGGGCGCGTTTTCAGGAAAATAATCACCCGCGATTTTCCCAAACTAAGACAAATACAAAGGAGAGAGAAATTCCATCCTGAGGAAGACCTGGGACCAGCAGAGAGATGCCGAATCACCACTCTGGACTCCCAGCGACGTTCCCCTCCAATTTCAGAATGAGTGTTTCTGGTTGTTTGTTTGTTTTTAAGCAAATGTTCATTTTAAACTTCAGGCTGGTGGGCCTGTTATTGTTAAGTGGGCAGCAGTGCGACCAAACATGAGGGTTTCAACCTTACTTCCAGTCTTCTGTGCATGCAGTTTGCATGAGGGCAGCATGTGGCTCAGTGGGCTAAGCCTGTGTACCTGTCATCAGTAGGTTGACGGTTCAAACCCAGCCTCAGCCCGTCAGTGGGTCCTTGAGCAAGGCCCTTAACCCCCAGCTCCCTGGGTGCCGCTACAGGTGGCTGTCCTTCGCGGGCAACTTACTCTTCAAAGAGCAAGTTGAGGGAGGCGTAAAAACAATTTCCCCACAGGGATCAATAAAGTATCAATTATTATGTTTTCATTTTGTTTTTAAATAAAATGCATAATACATACATAACATATAATACAAGCCCTGTGATGGCTTGGCGCCCACATCCTGGCTTCTTCCCCATCTTGCGCCCGTAGCCTCTGGGATGGGCTCCGGACCCCCCGACCCTGAACAGCACACGTGGTTACAGAAAATGGGTGGATGGACAAATAACAAAATGTTTTAATATAATGAATCCTGGTCTTGATTACAGGTATTACGTTGGCTTGTTGTAGATTGGGCAGATACGCCTCAGTTCTGGGGAGGCTTTGCCCTTTCGGCCGTGACGCCTGATCAGATGGGGACAGACGAGGGGACGCTGGGTCATCTGTGTGACCATGTGAGCTGCAGGGTGCAGCCCAATGCGACTGAGCCTCTGTGCCTGAGGCCTGCCCTCCTGAGGTCTGTCCGCCTGAAGCCTGTCCTCATGAGGCCTGTCCTCCTGAGACCTGTCCTCCTGAGACCTGTCCGCCTGAAGCCTGTCCTCATGAGGCCTGTCCTCCTGAGACCTGTCCTCCTGAGACCTGTCCGCCTGAAGCCTGTCCTCATGAGGCCTGTCCTCCTGAGACCTGTCCGCCTGAAGCCTGTCCTCCTGAGGCCTGTCCTCCTGAGGCCTGTCCGCCTGAGACCTGTCCTCCTGAGGCCTGTCCTCCTGAGGCCTGTCCTCCTGAAGCCTGTCCTCCTGAGGCCTGTCCTCCTGAGACTTATCCTCCTGAGGCCTGTCCTCCTGAGGCCTGTCCGCCTGAGACCTGTCCTCCTGAGGCCTGTCCTCCTGAGGCCTGTCCTCCTGAAGCCTGTCCTCCTGAGGCCTGTCCTCCTGAGGCCTGTCCTCCTGAAGCCTGTCCTCCTGAAGCCTGTCCGCCTGAAGCCTGTCCTCCTGAGGCCTGTCTGCCTGAGACTTATCCTCCTGAGGCCTGTCCTCCTGAGGCCTGTCCTCCTGAGGCCTGTCCTCCTGAAGCCTGCCATGCTACTGGCTCTGGGAGTCACTCCTCTGGGCATACCCCCCGCCCCCCCCCAGCTAAATGAACAGCAGCGACAGCACGCCAGGGTCTGTTCGCACAGCGAGCCTTCGTGTCAACCTCAGAGGTCTTATTGTTAGCATTTGGGGTCTATCCTTTTCACAGTCCTGCTCTGGGGTGTCACCACAGCGGCCAGGCGGGTGGGGAGTCAGGGGTCTCCCAAGGGAACCGGCAGCGACGGCAGGAACCAAAATAGGCCGGCGTGGCACTCGGCGGCGACCAGTCAGCGCCCCGCGGACGCCGTCCCTGCACGTTTCCCACCCACTCCTGCCGTTCTCGCGGGCTGCTGGTCCCGCACATCTCATTACGGAGCTATGTGTAACACAAACAAGCCACCCGGCTGCCGCATTTATCTGCCGGAGCAGGGCGCCGTGTGCCCGCACATCAAAGAGTGTGGGAACGGGGGCAGCCGGCGGGGGGGCAGTGAGCCGCGATCCTGCCCACACCCTTCCTGTTTGCTGCGCTGGGCCCTAGGGCTATTATTTTCCCAGCAGTCCCATGATAAATGCATAAACGCCACTGCCCCCCCCCCCCCCCCCGGCTTCACCACAGCCTCAGCAAAACCCCAAATCCTGCCGCACCCCCCTACCGACCCCCCGTCGCAGTCTGCCGCCCGATTCTGCCAGAGACGAGGCGTGGCATGTATTTAATTTCTGTTAATTACAAACTCGGAGCTGCAGCGGACTACTGCGCCGCATGGCGGCTTCCTGCGACCGCCGGTTACGGGTCGAGGCCTCAGTTTCTCTGCAGAAGATCACGCAATATCCATGCAGAATCGCTAATGAAAGCTTTAACAAATAATGATGTGGCAATAGTACAATAAATCATATTGATATTGTAATAACGTTTGCAGAATTTTTTTTTCAAAACACACAAATCGTCAGTCTTACGAGCGGAATGTTCCGGGCCTGTGCTCTCTGACTCTCTGAGCAGGAACTGAACCTGGAGATGGGAGGAGCCACGGGCTGTACAGCGAATCACAGCCACCACTGTGGGTCGGAACCACGCGTCCGGGGTCACACAGCCAGCAGCTGAACCATCTGCCCCCCCCAAGGGCGGAGTGGGGCACCACGGCGGCACCACAGGTGATTAACATCACACATCCGGGCCTCAAATCCCCCCCCCCACCCATTGTTTCCATAATCCTTGGTCAGATCCAGTCCGCCTTCACGTGTTGTGAGGACTCTATACTGTATATGTATAAATGCTGCCATCTTGATCTTTTCGTCCTGACCGCGCTCTCTGCCTTCTGCCGCCCAGAGTACGGGTTCCCTTGACCTTCCTGGGGCCGTAAAACCCAGAGCCGATGCCACAGACACACAAAGAAAAGCTACGTCCAACAGCCAAGTGCTGCTTTACAAGACAGCTTTACGACAGGTCCCTGGGTCAAGGGTCCGGCCCGCCTGCCCACTATTCCCAGCACAGGGGCTGCCTGCAGGGCCCTTGCCATTAACAGCGGCAGCCCCCCCCTCCATGATACGTGCTTTCAGACGCCAGCTGTCGTGCTCATCTCAGGGAGCTTATCCTTTAGGTTCTCAGGTCTACGGTACTGTGACGGAACCCTGTTAGCGGGCCGCACTGGGCCTCCATCAGCTCCTCCATCCAGTAGCCCCGGTGCCTTGACTTTCATGAAGGGTTTCCCGGCTGCATAGAATCCCACACCTTGGTCCAGCTCATCCTTCTGTCATGACCATAGACACATCACCCTAATTTGCTGAGCAGTTAATGGAAAACGGCGGATGGGGCAGTTAAGGAAAGAGGATGGAGGTAAATGTGATCCCAAATGGTTTCTCCTACAATGTCTTCACTGCATCCGTTTGAGACAATGTGCGGAGGTTCTTCTGAGGTTATCAGAGAGATCTGGAGCCTGGGAAGCTGCAGGTTACCTCTGGCCAGGAAAGAAGCCCCGCGGTGTGGTTGGGATGCAGTTTGCGTGCGATTGGGGATCCTCACTGCTGCAGTGTCCCAGGGTCGAGATGATCACTGGAGCACCTGGAAGAATGTAGATCCCACAGGCGCTGACTGTCCACAGCTATGGGCCAGGTCTCCTTCACAAATATCTTTAAAATCAACAAGTTTCAATTCAGATAGTGAATCAAGATGTTCCTTGTTTCCGTATCTAAACAGCCATTGTATTTCATAATAAAGAGAGCCACTGATCTATTGGTCAACCAACATGGAGATTAAAATCTGCCTCGCTTTGCTCACTTGCTAAAATAGTTTTTCCCCCTCATGAAGCACATGCCAGGATAAATGCCCCCCCCCCAGGTGTCTGTACCCTGTTGTGGACACCTCTCCATCCACACCTCCGTCCGTGTGAAGGTGGTGAGATCCCTCCAGCCTGTCCCCCAGCTTCGATGACAGCTATTTCCCAGGCGTGACCCTCTCTGGCCATAGGGCTCGTTTGCCCCCCCCCCCCTTGCCACCTCTGTCTCGTCATCGTCCTCCCCGAAGCACGTGAAAGGCCCTGCGTGATGTGTGCTTGACCCCGGGCCCTTGAGCAGCAGGCCGTCTCCGCCCCAGGGGCCTCACGCCTCTGATAAGACGGCTGACCCCGCTGTTGGCACATTCTCCCCCTCCCAGATTAGGCAGGGGGGCAGATTATGGCGGCCGAGAGCAGCCGACGGGGAGCGGCGGAGGTCAAGCGGCCCATGTGGCTCTCGCAAGCTCTTATCGGAGACCCGGAGTGCTGAAGTGCAACGTGGCCCGGCCTCTGGATGAGGAGACGGAGCCTCGAGTGCGACACAATGCACAAAAGCAGCGAGTCACTCCACAAGCGCTTTGGACGGCCCAGGGGAAAACAATCATTCACACACAGACTGGGCTCTGAAGTCAGCGCCCTTCTGTGCCGGGCAGCAGAACCATGGACTTTTATCTTTAAAAATTACTCCTTTTATTGAGCTCTTGGTTGAAATATCTAACATCCTTACACTCGAAAAGTTGGTCCTCTCTCAAGGAATTATTGAACTGTTTGACTGGCAAAAATTTCTTATCTGTATCCCAGTGACTTTCTCCAGTTTTACTGGTAATATATATTGGGTAACAATTTACTTGATGGGGCACAAATACTGAGTACTAACTTACTCCTGAAGTACAAATCATTAACAAATATAGTTGCTACTCGAGATAAGAGATGCGTCAAAATTCATTAATGATGAGCAAACGTGAGATCGGTATTTCACTTGTGTTATTCATTACTTGATGAACGGCAAGTTGCTCTGATTTCGAAAAACATCCCTTACGATCGTAATAACACCCCGATAGGGGGCGCGGGGTACAGCCCATAATAACAATATTTACCATTGTTTCCCCCGTAGCCGTGACTCTGGGTATCAGTGTTGTGGCTGGCCGTCGGTCTTGCCCTGATAACAGCGGGCGTGGAGGCCCTTCCTGGATCCCGCTGCAGCCTTGCGGCTCCTTGCAGTCACGTGGCCCCCGGTCTCGCCCTTGCGGGCCAAGGAGAGGCTCTCAGGCGCTGCCTGGTGCCACTACAGCGGAGGCCCCAATCCGAGCAGAGAGCCCCATCTGAATTGTCGGCTGCAGTTTTTCAATATTACAGAATTAGGGTTACTAGTTAAGGGTTACTGCTGAACTACACTACAGCAGATTTGAACCCACAACCTCTGCACTACTAGCATAGCACTTGGATATACAGCAGCTGCTGAACCGTAGCCTTTAACGTGGCCGTGTCTGTTAAAACTCTGACCCCGCCCCCCCTTCGCCCCACCCTATTTGTGTGTTGGACCCCGGCATCCTGTATCATACTGCTATATAACCTCTGGCAGCAAACTGGTATCTCATTACATCACTTCCTGCTACTCGTGCCCAACGTACGTCACGGTGCAAATTGACCCATCCTACAGGGCCCATTAAAAACAGCTGCCGCGCCCTGCATCTACGGCACTCTGCGAACCGCAGACGGGGACCCTGGTGTCACAGGTCGCGACTGGTGCCTCTGATTATTTCCTCCCCCCCTGCCGCTGATTGTTTGAGCAGGTCACACAGCCTGCTGTCTCCAGGCAGGAGAGAGTGCAGTCACGAGGTGTTCCACAGGAAGCCACCGTATGCACACACCTGTGGTATGTTGCTTGACAGTTTGTATTTGTCTCTATTGAGCTGGGTTTTTATAACCATTTTACATGACCACCAGGTGGCGCAATGGTTGAGGAACTAGACTCACAATAGGTGAAAAGCTTCACAATAATTTAGTTCCTTGCGAGGACATTGATGTGGTTTCCTGTTGCAGAGTTCTGAGAATGTTTCTCATAATTCTTGTTTCAGTCGCTGTTTTGTTTTACCGGAATAAGATTTTTGAGATAGAAGGATTTCTGTGTCAGGAAACAGTAAAGCAGAAGGTACCTTCACGACGACGAGGTCCTCGTGCTTCTGTTCAGATGTTCGTGCCTTTAAGAAAGCCATCGGCAAGCCAAGATTGCCCCACGAGAAACTGGGAACAGACCTGTCTCTCTTTTCCAGGACTGACTCAGGCCACCTGTAGACACAGAGCCACTAAAACATCCGTGGGTCCGAGTCTGGCCTTTAAGGTCCATTCACTGGCGCAGAATGGCGTCGCTGGCCCCACGGGGGGCGGGGGTGGGGGGGGGTGGCTTTCAGGAGCCCTGACAGAAATACTGCCCGGTGCTGAGAATGGCAGGAAGGGGGCCATTATTCTGGATCATTCTCTCCAGCGTTGTTGGATCGAAAGCTTGGAGCCCGCCTGACATGCACTTACTGCCCAGGATGTCCGACTCACGGCTGCGGCCTCTTGTCAGGGGCGAGTATTTCACCCCTGAGAGGCGCTCTGCTTCCTGATATAGGATGCAGTTGCTTGTCTCTGGGTGACCTTAAACGGCAATAAAGCGGCTATAATGTAGCAGGGAGTGGGGGGGCGCGCAGCCCGCCGGCGGGGCCCATTGTCGCTACCGCGGCTCCTTCCTACTCCAGGGAACACAAACAGCGGCCTGTTATTCCGCGACAAGTCGCACAACAATGAGAGGGGGTCCGGCCTGTTTGTGCAGCGCTGGTTGTTGTTTCAGCTCGCCTTACATAGTGAAAATGGTTCCAGGTTGGCAGGCGGAAGACGGAAATCGTTAATTCGCCAGCCCCCGTTTATTTGTCCGCGGCGCCCGACACGGCGATTCTCTGACTGAGTACGGATCACTTCGCTTACTGCCGCTAGCTTGATGTGAACTAGAGGTTAGATGGAGTTAGATGGCGTTCAAGAACAGAGCATCCCGATCTCCATATTGATAAGAAAAATCATTTCCCATGCAACACTTTTCCAGAAGTGCTTCCAAAGACATGCTTAACTGATCACATTTACTGTCTTGCTTTAAAGAACACGGTGATGTTCGTTTTCAAATTGGGATCTGAGCCAACAACCACCCGGTAACTTGAACCAACAACCACCCCGTAACAAGTGCTTTTTTTTGTGGCATGCACAGGGAAGCAGGCCTTCAAAGCCATGAAGTAGTTAACTTAATGCTTTTTTGAAATGAACAAAAACAGTGGCTTGAGAGAGGCTGACGAGAGAGAGTGCCCTGTGCAGGGAGAAGGGCCTGAGACTGTGGCAGCCGCTGCTGTTTTCATTGTGTGCCGGCGACTCGCGGAGGGTAAGAACAATAATGCATGTAATGCTGATCTTGGAACTGCTCCATCAAGCTTTTCCCAGGCCGGGCAATTCTTGGGAACCGCTGATACCGTGGTACACCGGGGCTGGCCTTGCATCGGCCCACACAGGGCCAGGGGGAGGGCGGAGCCCAGCGCGGGGGAGCTATGCAAGGGATGACAAGAATCCTTCCCCTGCCTGGGAATGGAGGGCACGCATGCAGACACGCACGCCCACACACACGCACACACACACACACACACACACACAGATCTTCAGAGCCAGACCCCTTCGTCGCCACACTGTTCCCAGAGGCTCTCCCACCTCCAGCTCCTCCGCGTCCGGCAAGAACCACCCCTCTGAGCTCCCACCGGGGGAGTCTTGGCTCTCGCTCTCATGTTGTGCTCTCTGCCTTTATCGGAGCCCCTTGTTTACTGTTGTTCAAGGATGAAATGTGGAAATAGACAGGACAGCAGAAGGGGGGGGGGGTGTCAGTTTCTCCCATCTGTGCATTTTGCCGGATAAGCGCATGGCCGCCGCGAGCCACGGCAGAAGCAGCCAAACGTCGTCAACATGCCGGAACAATCGTGCGAGTGGCTGCTGATGGCGAAGGCGTGCTGGCGAATGCGGACCTTCAGCCTTAGCTTCAGTCACTGAACGTGCTGTGCAGAGACTGCGGGAACCAAACACATTCACAGAATGAGGAAAGGTTTACACTTCGAATCGCTGCTCTGAGATGTTTCAAATCCATATTTAGACTGATGGGAAATGTAATTGTGCATTTGTAATTATGTACTTGTAATTGTGTATTTAATCAGTATACCATGATGTTTTTTACTACAGTAAATGATATAGTGACGTTTAACTGCACGGCCATTACGAGTACCTTGCGGAGACTCTGTTATTAAAGGCGCAATATAAAAATAAACTGAACTGAATTTTTTGTTGTTTCTTATTATATAGCCAATTTATCCAGTAGATGGTAATTATATTTTATTAAACTATAATAAACTTTTTGATGGAAAATTGGCAGTAATTACAGCCCAGCTCATAATCTTGGGCAAAAAAAAAAATCTATATATAAACACATACTAAGGTGAAATGAGCTGCTTTACACCTTTACACACAAAACAGCCTCTGACCGTGAAACGAGAATTAAATTGAGTGCGGTCAGCCAAAGGCAGATGGGGATCCGACCCCATGACCTCTTTCATGCTGACCACTGGAGCATCAGGCCTGAGGAGGGTTCTGCTCCAGAGGTCGGACGAGTTTAAAGACGTCTTTTCAGTCTGGGGTTGGGGGCACACCTGGAAAACCCATTCTGCCGTCCTGGGCTATGAGTGAGTGTTGACAACTGGATTATAACCCCCAGTCCGAATGGCAGGGACGTGCCAGCGAACAGCGGGGTCTGGCAGACGATTTTGGTTCCAGTACTCAGTGCAGTGGTGGGCAAAGTGGTGGAGATGTTAGTCTGAAGGTCACCAGCTGAAGCCCCAGGAGGTCTTGTGCAGAGTGAAGGCGATAAGCTGGTTGGAATAAACGCCTCAGCGGAGCCATGCCAGGAAAAGAACACAGTTTAGCTAACGGCCAAAGGCTACAGGAACCACTGTAAAGGGGGGGAGGGGGCATTGCATGTTTTTGGGAGGGGTCTCAAAACACACGTAAATATTTTCACAGTAATCCAAATTGTATCGATGTGACAGCAGCCTCAAACGATCCATCCGACATAGTTCATTGTTCAGCGCCTGATAATCTTTGGTCGCAGTTTTATTAATGGCACGCGCGCTTGTCCTCGATCTTCCTTGAAAAACAGTTTGCGGGGAAACCACGCGCGTCTTCCGCGAGCCCGTAAGTAACGCAGCGCGAGACACCAGAAGCCCGCGCGGCTTTTTATAGCCGCGGTCGCGCGTCTCGGGTCCGCCAGCACGCGGGTTCAAGCGAGCGTACAACAAACACAAACAATGTGAGGCGTAGGGTTACAGACGGCGGCGCTGGGGGCGACGCGGGCCGCGCTGGGAGGAGAGCGAGGGGGCGCCTCCCCGCCGTACGGATCCCCGCCCGTGCTCCTGGCCGCCTCTCACACGGCGATTGGGTTTCAGCGGCGGTGCGGTGAGCTGTGGGAACAAGTCATCACGCTGGCAGGCTGCCTGGGAGACTGCGCCGCTCTCCGCCGGGGGCACGGCGCATGACGGCGCGGGGGGGCTCCTTCCAAACAATGCGTTGTCTTCACCGTTTAACCCCGTGAAGCCGGCTGCAGCTGGAGCATCCAGCAGGCGGGGAGGTGATTCATCAGGACATGTGTGTGTGTTCATCAGTGTGTGTGCGTTACTGTGATTGCGCGTGCCCGCTATTGTGCGTGACTGCTCGCGTGTGAGTGTGCGTGAGCAGGTGAGAGAGTGTGGTAACTCGCTGTTATGGAGACTGAAAGTGAAGACGAGTGAGATAATCCGCGCAGACTTGTAGCCCCCTGTCAGACTATACCATGTGTGTGTGTGTGTGTGTGCATGTTTACAAGCCCATCTTTGCTGTCTAGTCAATGCATTTTTATTAAATTCATGACAATTAAAACCAATTAGCCCTATTTTACCAAACAATCATTGAAAATATTTGGACTATGCGCAGTTCTCCACAATGATTTTCTGTCACAATGGTCTGGCTTAATTCTATGTTTATATGTTCATTTATATTTAGTCCATATTCCACATGGAAAAACGAAGCAGTGAAATATGATGATGTCGGTTCTGATCATCCAATACAAGCTGCGGCCGCGTGCGGGCCTGTCACACGACTCACGTGAACCTCGGGTGTAGATATAATATAAACTGTCGATTGGGTGTTGGCGATTATTTCTAAGCCCTGTGGTGGACTGGCGGCCTGCCCAGGGTGTACCCCGCCTCTCGCCCGATGATGCTGGGATTGGCTCCGGCTTCCCCGCGACCCAGATGGATAAAGCGGTATAGATAATGGATGGATGGATTATTTCTAAGAGGTGATGCTTTTGCACGCGTTCCTCCAGGCTTTTGAAATGACCCTGCGGGTCCTCGTGGTTCAGCTAACAGCTGAATGGGGCTCCTGCGTTTCCACAAGCAGCACCTGCAGAAACTCGTGACTTTAATTTTCATTGAGCGGCATTGTAGGTCACGGATCTAATCACCCATCAACACCCAGGACAACCCAAATCACAGAAGTCGTGTTCTAATGTGGCTATCTGTGATATCTTCATCAGTTTAAAGACATTGCCATTAGAGATTTTTTTATTGGTGTAACTTTTATGCACGCTGATCATTTATGGATGTTTATGATTTTAATTAATAAGTAATTAAACTGCAGGCTTCACTCACACCAACAAGTTTAATGTCCAAGGCAATTAACTTTATTATTCATTATAGTCCGCTACAATTCATTTTCAGATTACACATCACCACTTTTTCTCTTCTGGCGGAATGGACAAAAAATGTATCTCGCGAATAATAATGTTTATTAGTCTTGTTTTTGTTCTTTTTTTGGGGGGGGGGCAGGTTTAGGGGATAGCTGCCACTGGTTTCCTGTTCCGGCTTGTAAGCCTGCGTGGCTATTCGTTGGCAGGGCTGTGAAAGCCGTCTGTTATGGACCCTTTTTAATACGAAACAAGTTAACAACTGACTTAACTTTAAACACAACAAGTATTTAGTTGGACAGTTCATTTATGTTAAGATACTCTGTCCTGGTCTAATGCCGCTGCCAGTCTCCTTGCCACCAAGGCAAAGCTTTTGTAGGTTTCATCAAATCATTGCGGCTCGGGCATTTAAATTGGCATTCTGGGCTGGCAGCGTTTCTCACGAAAGCATAGGGGGCAGAGGAGGTGTCACGCCAGCACTGAAAGTAGGCAGAGCCCAGCCCTCCGAGGAAGCTGTAGGGCAGTGCGGCTGGAAGCCCCCGATCGGCGGCTCGGGGCGTGTTTTCCTCATGTGGGTGTTCCCGGGGAGGACGTGGGCGGCGACGCGACTGCGACTCAGGCTCCGGCGGTCCGTGGGAAACGAGTTCAGAGGGATCCGCCGAGTCACCTGGACGCACACGAAGCGGCGACAGCACCATGAAGAGACCCTGTGAGGAGACCAGCTCTGACAGTGACATGGATGAAACCATTGATGTGGGCAGTGAGAACAATTATTCAGGGTAAATGATTTTATTGTGTTAATGTGTTGTTGGTGCGCGCGCACGTGTTATTTCATAATTTGCAAAAAAGTTTTTGAAAAGTTTTAAGAAGTTGTCGGCTGGATGTGCGTACACTGGGAAAGCGTACTTGGCGCAAAATTGCTTTTTAAAAATTTGTTGCTAAATGCAATAAAGTACAACTAAATCCTCACAGGTTATTTATGGTACTTTGTTGTACATCCTTAACTGAAATCTGTGTTATTTTAACATGCAAATGCACAACAACAGCATGCGATTACAAGCAGTGATCACAAATGCAAAATGAAATCGTTTGAAATTTTTGTGAAATATAAATCAATCGTTGCAGTTTTTTTTAGTTTATTAGTTTTTCTTTTGTTTCATTTCCCAAATGTCATATTTTTTACAAAATAATGTTGACTATAGAATAATATAGAGTATTACATAATAATAAATAAATCCAAATATTGTTTTTAATTATTTTGTGACAGCAGCGGTTCAGTTATTCGATCAAATTCTCCGACAACAACCTCCCAAGTCATGGCACGAAAAAAACGACGAGGGGTGATTATTATTATTATTATTATTATTATTATTATTATTTGTAGTAGTAGTAGTAAATAGTAAATGTGTGAATATGGCACATGTTTAGTGAAACTATACATCAGTTAATGATTCTTGTAATGTGGGTTTTGATATGCTAACAGTCTTCGCTTGTTTCAGATAATCGAAAAAAGACGGAGAGATCGAATTAATAATAGTCTATCGGAACTCCGTCGACTAGTTCCAACCGCATTTGAAAAGCAGGTATGTTTGCAGTGATGCACGACGGCAACATCATGTATCACTTTCATTATAATTGTTGTAACTTCTGCTGCAACAATAACAATAAGATGAAGCAGGTTGTGATTATTAGCAGTATTTTGGTTATTATTGTGTTATTGTTATTATTAGCAATATTAGATGATTATACAGGAGATCATGTTTTTTTTTGTTTTCCTTCAGGGATCTGCTAAACTAGAAAAAGCAGAAATATTGCAGATGACAGTTGATCACCTGAAGATGCTGCAGGCGTCCGGAGGTAAAGGTAAGGAGATAATTGACTGCTATTCTCCGCCATACTTTGTAGTGAAATCCGAGCGAGCAGCTCCTTTGACAAGATTAAAGGAGTGGAAATCAATGCTAATGGCAGGATTGAACTCGTGGGAAAGCGCGGCCAGCACAAAAGAAGCACTTGACCCCCGGATTGTGTTTGCTTTCATGAGTCCGTGGGAGGGGAGAGGGCCGCATTCACCGGGCGGCCTATTGAGGGCTTGTTTGGGGCTTCCAGAGGGTGTTAAAACCGGTGTGCGGGGGAGACAAAACAAACACAAACGGCACAGCACAGCGTGGCCTGTTTAGGTTACACCTCCGGCGCGGCGGGAGTCTGGCAGGCGGCGTTTGACTGGCCGTGCCTCTCCCATTGACCGCCGGCTGCCTTCAGGGGGGCCGCGAGCCGCGTGCGAGTGCCGTACTTACAGACACTTACCGCCGTGTCTCCCGTCCGCAGGCTACTTCGATGTCCACGCCCTCGCGATGGACTTCATGAGCGTCGGGTTCAGGGAGTGTCTGACGGAAGTGGCCCGGTACCTCAGCTCTGTGGAGGGCCTGGACACCAGTGACCCGCTGCGCATGCACCTGGTTTCCCACCTCAGCACTTGCGCCACCCAGAGGGAGGCCGCCGCCATGACGTCCTCCATGGCACATCACCCGCACGCACTGCACCCGCACCAGTGGGCTGCCGCCTTCCATCCCCTACAGCAAGCCTTCCTCCAGCAAAACGGACTCTCCACTGCCGAGGGCACGGCCGGCCGGCTCGCCGACGTCCCCACGCGTGGCTCGGCGCTCCTGGCGGCCGCCTTCTCCCCCGTGGACTCGGCCCTCAGGGCGCCATCTGCTGGCAGCGTGGCGCCCTGCGTGCCCCCGCTCTCCACCTCCCTCCTGTCCCTGTCGGCCACGGTGCAGGCCGCCGCCGCCGCCGCCCAGACCTTCCCGCTCTCCTTCCCCGGAGGATTTCCCATCTTCAGCCCCAGCGTGACGGCTACGTCCGCGGCCTCCTCGGACGCTAGTCCCTCGCCGTCCACCCCGTCGGAATCCCAGCCGGGTGCCGGGGGCGGTAGTAGGAGCAGCAGCAGTAGCAGCAGTAACAGCAGCAAACCCTACCGGCCTTGGGGGACGGAAGTGGGGGCATTTTAACCCTTCGCTTTGTGGACGTCTTGGAAGTCGTTCCACACTCTCGGACTGAAACATCTCCTCGCTCTTCCATTGGATATATCTCGCCCTGTCCGTGAACTTTTGACACCTGTTTTGTCTTCCACCCGGTTGTAGTACGTGAGGCATGGAAAAGTACAGACATTATTTCACCCAATGTGAACCTAACAAACAACACTAACCCTTAAGTCTGACTGAATTTTACTTTTTTTAAGGTCTGGTAAATGGAAACCGGTGGATCTTTTCGATTTATTTGTCAGCTTCTTACTCTTTTATCGTTTTCTCCAAGCTGTTAGGAGTCAGTGTCTGGCCCACACACTGCTCTTGTCCATTAGGATCTTACCGTACAAACGTGAACATTTATGATTCTGTTTCGATTGGTCGGCTACGTGTGGCATCAGACACCTGAGTTAGCCATGACACCTAGAATATTTCTCCAGTAATCCAAAATCTTTGATGTTTATGGGCCTATATCGCAGTTAGGAAAATATCGACGATATCTATTCGAGAACAGAACTACAGCCCAAGGCGCAGTGATTTCTGATTTGCTCTTAGCTGTAACAAATAGAACTATGAGCATTGTAGTAAGCAGGATATTGCCTCAATGTAGTCTGGGGCCGGGCCACACACACACTCGCTTACTCACATACACAATAGACAATACAAGTGGTTTTGAGTTTTCAATGAATCAGAAAAGAAAACCTTGAAGCAAAACCAAAGGTCAGTGAGATAATCAGACAAAGTGAAAAATATGGTGTGTTTTAATCTACGAACTAATTAAAAAGCCTGTAAATAATTATATGTTTGAAATCGTAAAGTAGGAGTTCTATCAGAGATTTTAAAGTCTTTTATTAGGATGATGCACGTCACTCCTCAGCTTTGTGAAGAAGGACTCAAACCCTCCAGGGGAGAATGTACATGAAACACGCAGGAAAAATAAAAACAACACTAAGAGTAGTATTACCTATAACAACTCTGGTGTAACGTGTTTCACTTTTTTTTTTTCTTTTTGATTTCCCACGTTGTGTTGTAAGCTGTAAAACATTTCTATGCAAACAGAAGCGCTGAAGGTGTCACTTATTAAAAACAAACACTTCTCAATTTTTTTGGGAACATGTTGACATTCTTGGCATCCGTGCTCGTGCTTGCAAACCCCAGCAATCCAGCCACCACATCTGCTCGTGGCACGATATTCCTGGTGAGAGCCGGTATATGGTATGCCGGGAGGAATGTTGTGGGGAATATCGACAGGCGAGTGCCACGAAGAATGCACGCAAGCCTTTTTCCATTGATGAAAAACAAACTCCCCCAGAGGGCCATTTAGGCGATGGAGAGCAAACAAACAAGCCACATTTGTGGTATTTATGTATTACAAAGATATCGGGACTCCTTTGATTCTTCCTACCACAGACTGCGGTTAAAGCCCATTAATCTGACGTCCCAACGCAAACAAAGTACCATCGTATTGGTCTTTGGGCTGAATGTCTCTTAAATTGCTGTAATTAACATCGGTATGAAGGGATTCAAATTATAAGTAACAAAGACCGAGTGATACTTGCTTGCGTTGACAGTCAAACTTAAAAACAAGACAATTTGAGGAAACGAGGTACAAAACAAATGATCAACTATCATTTTCATTTTTAAATTGTAGCCTATAGTTTATTGTACTAGTGCCGAGTTAAAAGCAATGCAGTAAGATACAATAAAAGTACTTAAAATTAAATTGGATGGTGTTTTTACAATGTAACAGTAACACATGCTGATTTTGGAAATAATAATGCTTGATTTACACTAATATTTTAATATCGTGATTTTTAAAACATGTTTTTTGCTGTATATTATCCCGCATTCGAAAGAGTATCAATTGTCGAGCGTTTATTCTAAACAAAACCAGAAAAAAGGCAATTTCCGAACTATAGTTTTAGCATAACAGCACGCAGCTCTGTTCAAGCAGCCCCGAAATGTGTGCAAAGGCGCTGGTTTGCCTGAAACATACTGAAAGTTTCACGAAGCAGGCAACACATGAAAGCAAAACAAGTCCGGTCACTCCTCGCAAGATGGGTCTTTATGCGAGGCTAATCCACTCTCTTTATCCCGAGGTCTGTTAGAAAGATTTACATTAGTAAATCACTGTCACACCATTAAATTCCTTAAGAGAAAAGTATCAGCATTTCCAAGTGAATGGGGATTACGACAAACAGCGCCTGCTGTCCACCGACAACCATGGGAACAGCGCTCGGCTATAAATCCGCGGGTTATCTGCGCTGCTCCGGCTGGTTCTCACGCCGGGCTCCGCTCTTTGAAGTGGCCGTCATAAAACAGTTACACGTGATCGCTGGGCACGGAAACATCAAATACGCGGCGTGCATGGCGTGGAAATAGACACAACGAACGCAAATAATAACCTTATTATGAACAATGAAGCATTAATTAACCCAATAATAATAAAGGTGAAACCCAAATGTAAAAGAGTTCTCTGATCATGAAGTTCAAAGGGATTTCGTGATTCGGTTGCTGAAAATTTTCTGACTTCTGTTCAAAATGATTATTGCGGGGGAAAAGTATAATAAAACATTCAAATAATTAGGACTAACTAGCAAATTGTGCAAATGACAGAACAATGTATAAAATTAAATGTTAATTTCAGATTTAAATGTTTATTTCACGTTTCCCAGAAATGTATACAATTTTTTAATGGTAACTGCTTACAAAAGGATTGTTTTTAAATTACATGGCTTGTTACAACAAATACTGATAAAAAGTATATATTCCCCTTTCATGTTACTTTCTGTCCAATCTTAATTAATATCTTAATAAGCTAATAGTATATTAATAATACAGTGCTTTGTAAGCATTAATCACCGTTATACCCATATTTTTGTTGTCTTCGTTTTTATTTACGTTTTTAATAAATAAATCTTAACTGTGTTCTAAAGTACTTTTTAAATTGTTGTTGCTGTTCACATCACTAAAGGCTCGTGTCAGAGGCGTTTACTCCGTTAAAATACCGTTTAGTGAATAAACAGCTTACAAGGACAGGTAAACAGACTAAGAAAGAGAAAAGAAGTTAGAAAGGGACATCTATTAAAAACGGCCAAATATGATGATCTTTTTCTTCTTTATCATCATCATCATCATCTTCTTCTTCTTTTTCTTCATTATTATTATTATCCATCCATCCATCCATTGTCCAACCCTCTTATCCTACTGGGTCGCGGGGGGTCCGGAGCCTATCCCGGAAGCAATGGGCACGAGGCAGGGAACAACCCTGGAAGGGGGGCCAGCTATTATTATTATTATTATTATTCATCCATTTTCCTCCACTTATCCGGGGTCGGGTCATGGGGGTAGCAGTCTAAGCAGGGATGCCCAAACCTTCCTCTCCCCAGCCACCTCCTCCAGCTCCTCCAGGAGAATACCAAGGTGTTCCCCGGCCAGTCGAGAGATATAATCTCTCCAGCGTGTCCTGGGTCTGCCCTGGGGCCTCCTCCTGGTTGGATATGCCAGCAACACCTCCCCAGGGAGACGTCCAGGAGGCATTCTAGACAGATGCTGGCCCCTCACCCTATCTCTAAGGCTGAGCCCAGCCACCCAGTGGAGGAAGCTCATTTCAGTCATTCTTTGGGTCACAAAGAATTGTGACCCAATTGAGAGCTTTGTTTTCTGGCAAACAAAACAGATCGGTACAGTGTCCGCATGTACTGCCGACACTGCACCGATCCGCCTGTCGATCTCCATCTCCCTTCTTCCCCTCACTTGTGAACAAAACCCTGAGATGCTTTAATTCCTCCACTCGAAGGCGGTAACTCATCCCCCACCAGGAGAGGGCAAGCTTTTCCAGTGGTGGAGGGGTTTGTGTGCCTCCGTGATCCTGGGAGCTATGTTTTCGGGGGCAAGGAAATTGGAAATTGGTCCTAGGTGAGTGGCCAGATAAAGTGCGGTTCAAACAGACTATCATAAGGACTTCTACCAAGGATCATGTTACCCTGTCCTGACTGGGGAGACCCGGGCCTCGCCCTGGAGCCAGCTGGGGTGGGACTCCGGCCATGAGGCCCGGCCAGGCATAACCCAAATAAATAATATGGGTATATCTTCCTGTGGGCCCACCACCTGTAGGGGGAGCTGTGGGGATAAGGTGCAATGTAGATCCGGTGGCAGTCAAAGGCAGGGACCTTGTTCATTATTATTATTATTATTATTATTATTATTATTAATATTTTTATTTAATGTTATTGTATGAGGCAATGGAATTCTGAGGTGCACAGAAACATATTGTGTGGGAGGGTAGAAACCCAAGGGTGACCCTAAATGCGTGGGTCTGACTGAGAGTTCCCCTGGCAATAGGGGGGAACCGAGCAACGCCGTCTCACGCTTTGCCGAACACTGACACCTTGTGCTGAACATTTGTATAACACATGGCGAGACACGCGCTTCCTCTTGTTAGTTAGATGTTATTTACGAAGAATGGATAGAACTTTAATTTTTTTCAATGTGGATGTTGATGTGGGTATGTGAAACTTTGAATATATATTGCCAGTACATGTATATATTAAACTTGGCCTATCTTATAATTCAGTTTCTCAACCAGTGAAGAACCACCATATAAACTGCTAGACCAATCACAGGGGTCTATTTTTCACGGCCCAATCAAAATGCTCCCAAATGTAGTCCTTCCGCAGTTACTCTGACGTATCTTGATTACGGAAATATAGCTGAAGACAGAGTGTCAGTGTGATACGATGGACAGCGTTTACAGTGACGAGTTGGGGGCATTTTAAGTGTCGCAGTGGGGTCAATCGAGTGTCATCTAGCGTCACTTAAGTTCCGTTTGTCGCGACACAACACGAATGGTGGAGGACTGCATTCCAGTGGCGCTTCTTCTTCTTACTTGAGGATTAGTTAGAATATATGGTCATCGCTGACATGCTGTAGCTCATCGATAAGCCGCACGGTATATTTTCGGTGGTCTGGCTGCTTTAAGGCTGCGGCCATGAAGACGTTCAGGTGTCCCTCTCGACACGGATATGCTGCTGAGATATCCCCGTTTCTGCCCTCCAGACTGGCATGTGCCGCGTCTCAGCACTATGGCATCGCAGGTGCTGCCACGTTACGGGCCGATCGACTGCACGGCGCCTGTAACTGGGCTTGCTGATCCCTTACCAGTGCATAGCCGGCGGGTTCAGTTAAGCATGTTTCAATGAAAACTCGTGGGAGTTGATGGATACTAATATTCCAGTAACGTAAAGATATGATGCAGCCATATTTATTTCTAAGTAATAACTTGGTCAAATACAAGTTTAAAAAGCTAAAAATTGTTGTTTAATGATATATGTTGGCTGCGGTCAGATATATTTATGTAAAATTAGAATAACCGAACATTACTACACAATACAGGGTTATTGTCAGTTGTATTGATAATTTACGATGACACGTTCATAATGAAGGATAGGGGGTATTTGATGTTTTGATTGACATATTAACGGAGAGAACAGGGTGGATTTGAGCGATGTTTGCAGACTGAGGATGAAGCTGACGAGGGCTTGTTCGTTCAGGATGTGGGACGCTTCTGGTGCTGGATCAGGATGAAGGTGGTATCAAGCTCATTAGGAGGTAAAAAACCTTACTCTATCCTGTGAATATGCACCGAGAGAGGTTTGCTTATATTCTGAATATTTGCCATTATTTGTATCATTTTCTATATACAGTGGATCCTCGATTTACGACCGATTTGACATACGAACAACTCGGGTTACGACCAAAATTTTAGTTTTGACTTACGACCAAAGTCCTGAGCTACGACCCGAATGCCGGTCGAGGACGAAACGTGCATACGCCTGTGCGGCTGTAAACAAAGAGCCGAGATGCCCGAGAGGCGTCTGTAAGCGTCAGTCTGAGCCCAGATACGCCTGTTTGTGGGCGTCATTTCGGTCACTGCAGTATTTTATATAATTAATTTCGCTAATTACTATATCAAACTGGCCCCAAAAAAAATCTAGAAAAGAAGCTAAGGAAGGAAGAGAAGATAAAGAAACCAATCACAATCGAAAAGAAGGAAATTGTGCAGAAATATGAGTGGAATTTATGTGACCGATCTCCCTAATATGTCGAAATCCACCATCTCTATAATCTTACAAAGAAATGACTTGTATAAGGAAGCTAGTGTTGCTAAAGCTATTACTTAAATTAGTAAGTCACGATTCATAGAGTTAGACGAGGTAGAAAGGCTATTATTAGTGTGCATAAAGTACAATTAGTGTGTGAGCACAATTATTGGTGTTTCTGGTAAATTATGCACATTATTCAACTTTTTATTATGAAAAGGTTAGGTAAGGGGTGCTTTGGGAGGTTCGGAATGCATTATGGGTATTTCCATGATTTCTTATAGTAAATACTCTTTACTTACGATAAACTTGTGTTACGACCAGCCCTCGCAAAGGAATTGAGTTCATAAGTCAAGGGTCCATTGTATTTTAAAGGAATAGTTATTCCGAAATGACCTGCATCACAAGGATCGCTTGCATTAATTGCACTTGCATAATCATTTGAAACTCTTGCAGTTTCGACTGGAACGACGGGCTATTCGACGTCACGTGGAGCGAGAATAACGAGCATGTTCTGGTGACGGGGGCCGGGGACGGATCTGTGCAGGTGTGGGACACTGCGAATCCCCGGGGCCCCCTGCAGGTGCTGAAGGAGCATACACAGGAGGTGAGCGCCCTGCTCCTGGTCCCCCTCACCTCCTCCCTGCCCCCCTTTGGTCCTGCTTCAGCTTCGCTTGGTCGAGCCGGTTTAGACTGCAAGGAGCCGGTGCCACTGGAGGCTCGAGTTCCTGCAGGAGTCTTCCTGTTGTGCACTTGACCCAGTTACTGAAAAGGAAGTCACAGAGCTTAGCAGTTCGCTGAATGCCCTATATAACCTTGACTGTGATCAGTCCTGGTATGTAGCATTTTACCAAAACATTGTTTTACATTATTTCACCCAGAAGGCAAAACTTAGGGGCAACGTAGTTACTGAAAACGATCCCTTGTGTCCACAATTGGTCATCTTGGTCTTTACTGTGCGTTTGGGAAGGTATCTCTCTTGCTTACAGGTTTGGGATTTTGAACACCTCGTCCACTCAGCATGTGTGGAGGCTGTACGTTCTCTCTGTCAATGGGGGGGGGGGGGTTCCTCCCACATTCCAGAGGCATAGAGTCAGGCTAATTGTCCTTACAGGCACATAGACCGGTAGTAAAGTTACAGGTTTGACACGTCCTCCTGGTCGGACAAATCTCTTGAGGGGACCCCTTCCCAAAGTCTATTTCTTTCTAGCTACAAGCCTGCCAGAAGCGTCCGATTGTGTGTGTGAGGTGCTGTACCCCCCCGTCTTGTGCTCACTGGTGCCAGGAATAGGCGCCCTGATTTGGACGTAGATTGGATAGCGTATTTGGGGTTAATGTTAGCGAGTGATACGTCATCACACGGGTGAGGTCACGCTCTTATGCCAGCGACTCCCCAAGCTGTCATGCTGTGTTCTCCCCTGGGGGGGGGCTTCTTGTGCTCTGATATGCCAGCCATGTTAGCGGCGCGGGTGAAGCCTGTAACTGCCCCCCCTCCCCGTGCAGGTGTACAGTGTGGACTGGAGCCAGGTGCGGGGCGAAGCTCTGCTGCTGTCCGGCTCGTGGGACCACACCGTTAAATTGGTGAGTGCCCCCCCCATTTCATAAAAACATGCATATTGCTGATTGGCAAAGTCAGCGACCCACTCGTCTTAATTGCTGCACTTTTCATAATTAGGCCGTTCCGATCTGTTTTCATAGTGGGACCTGGAGCGGCCCCAGTCACTCTGCACCTTCAGGGGCCACGAGGGGGTCGTCTACAGCACAGTGTGGTCCCCCCACGTCACCAGCTGCTTCGCCTCTGCTTCAGGTGGGTGACTGATTTCCCCGCTTTCCTGTACCTGTATCAACTGCACTCTCTCTGTTATCTGTTAATTTGCATCCTTTGGTAATACCCAAAGCGGCCACATGGTGTCACTAAAGGGCTTCGAAGCCTTGAGGTCCGAGACGCTGAACATTCAAGCCTGGTCAACGCTGAGTCCGAGCAGCGTGACTGACAGCACAGCTCTGATTATAGACAGGTGTGCTGTTTATAAAAACTGCCTGCCCGTTTAAAATGGGAGGTTCTGAATGTCACTGTTACAGGCAGCCCAGTGCCTTGTTTGCTAAGGACTTGTTGGTGGATTCACCTTAAATGCTGGTAAATGAACAATATTCTGATTCAGGATGACCAGGGTTGCCATTGATTAAAGTGGTATTAACTGGCTCTTTGTGGAATTAAATCGTTTGTTCCTGTATTTTTAGGTGTTTGGAGGGCTGGTGAGATGTTCATTTATACCTGTAGAAATAAGATCTAAATGTATGTAAAAAATTCAATTCAGAACAGACCAGAAACAGACCGTACAGTTAAACCTGTTCTGTTGCATCCTTGTCATGTGACTTTTGCATTCTTATCTCTGTAATATTGTCTGCATTTATTACACCATGTAGACAAGCAGCTTTCAGGTTGTCTGCATTGTAAGAATCTTTAAGGTTTTCACGTTTTTCATGCCTGTACAGATTTATTTGTTCTGCATCAGTGTGATATTAAATTGGCATGCATATATCTCTATTCATATCTTTTGTGCTATAAAACCATCCACACTTGCTGCTTCAAACTGCCTCTCTTGCCAGCTCATTAATTTTTAAGACACTGGGTTTTGTTGTGAATTTCAGTAAGATGAATTAAGGGTAGACAAGGTCAATGCAGTCCTTTTCACACTCATAAAAGTGCTGTGGTCGAGTTCTATAGTAAAGCTCTATAGTAGTGTTTCCCAATCTGGTCATCGCCGGGGACCCACATCAAGTCTGTGTTTTCACTCTCTCACAAATCCCTGTCAGACAGTCCACATTTTTGCTCCGGAGCTGGGAGGGAGCAAACTTTGATTGTCTGCGGGTTCCCGAGGACCAGATTGGGAAACACTGCTCTACAGCATATTACAGTATAGAAAATCTCTGCATTGGCAGCTTCCCTGGAAAGTCTATAGTCTTCCCCTTAGAAGATGACGAATGCTGAATTTCACAGCTGATTTTACGGAAATCTTATGGCAGCCGTCTCCTACCTCATTTGTGGTGAGAGTCACTTCTACGGATAGAGTAATTTGGGGAACTACATGTTTCATACAGAGTTAAATAAATGTGGGGGGGGGGGGGGAGTGATGACGCTTGCCAACCAGATGTGCACGTGCATAAGTCAAATAAAAACCAAAATGAAACGTAATTGGTCATTTTTCTAAAAAGTGTTATGTGAGCTTCTCATTGGTTCCCTGTGGGTCACATGTTGGCGACTGCTGTCCAGTAGTCAGCTAGATGAGGTAGTGGGTATGAATTAGTGCATCATGGCTGAGCTGTATGCCTCGAGGGGAGGCCGTCTGCAGGCTGGCGCATGTGTCCATGTGTACGTGCGTGTCGGAGTGTGCCACAGGTATGATCTCAGCTGACACGTGCTCTACAGCACCACACTGTGGCTGTGGAGTGTACTGACAGCCAACAGGCTCGGCGTCACCAAGGGGCCCTACTGCCCTTGGTGTGGCAGGAGGCAAAGGTGTGCCGAAGATGGCATGGGGGGGTGGTGAATCATGGGTCCTGTCAAGCAGAACGGTGGCCACGACAAAGCTGGAATTTGTCGTCTGGTGGAAAAGTAATTTTTTTCATCGCGCCTTCTCTACACACCCGGAGCAACGTGGAGCTTCCCCGTGCCGTGACGTACGTGACAGGCATGGGGTGTTTCGGTCGGCTTTCGGGAACTGGCAGGGTCAGCGAGCACACTCAGGACCTCGGGGGAAGGCTGTTTCTTTGTCGGGAATGAGATTACCGCATCTGCGAGATTCACGCTGCCTGCGGCCGCACGGCATTGTGGGAGAGGGGGCGGGGCTGGTCTTTCGCGGGCGCAGACGGTGTGGGGAGTAGGAGGACAGGTGCATGGAGTCCTCCTCAGGCATGCCTCGTAAATCCCTCATGACGAGATTTCCCTCAGGACATCCTTAGATTTTCAATTTAAATTCAATTTACTCTAATTGTTTTTCTGGCATAACAACCCATAGATAAGTATGTATTAGTTATTACGGTTGAGTTAGGTTATGGCATGTTAACTCAGTGGTTGGCCTTCTTGCCTCACACCTCCAGAGCTGCGGATTTGAATCCTGCCTCCGTTCAGCGTGTGTGCGCGTGTTCCCCTCAATTCACGTGACGTGCGGTTAGGTAACAGCTTTCCGAGTTGCTCCTGGAGTGTGATTTTTGTGTTTGCGTGTGCCCTGCGATAGACTGGCATCCTGTCCAAGGTGCATCCCGGCCTTGTGCCCTGCGATAGACTGGCATCCCGTCCAAGGTGCATCCCGGCCTTGTGCCCTGCGATAGACTGGCATCCCGTCCAAGGTGCATCCTGGCCTTGTGCCCTGCGATAGACTGGCATCCCGTCCAAGGTGCATCCCGGCCTTGTGCCCTGCGATATACTGGCATCCTGTCCAAGGTGCATCGCGGCCTTGTGCCCTGCGATAGACTGGCATCCCGTCCAAGGTGCATGCCGGCCTTATGCCCTGAGATAGACTGGCATCCCGTCCAAGGTGCATGCCGGCCTTGTGCCCTGTGCTGCCTGCGACAGGCTTTTGCCCCCTAGGTGACCTTGACACAGGATAAACAAATAGAAATTGGAGGCTTGAAAACATGGGCCGCACTTTCATTGCCATTCGATTATCTGTGGCTCTTGCTCCTACATAGCAGCTGTTGCTCGGCACAATGGATGTGCTGTTGGCCAGTTGGATGTCTGTCAGGGTTCGTTTAGCCTAGCAGGCCCTGTGTCTCAGATGGAAGGATAAGGCCCCTCGACAGGGAAGCCCGGAGAGGGGGGGGCGGCCAGCCGCCCCCTGCCGTCACACGCGAGTCCCGAAGTGCTGCAGGCTGCAGAAATCTCTGCAAAGGATCCGAGTCGCCTTTAATTAAAGCTGTCAGCCTCCAGCCCCCACCCCACCCCACCCCCCCAGCTCCTACGACTTACAAATCAAAGCTGTCGCCCATCGCCCTTCCCCGAGTTGCGGACATGCCTAATTCTCAGAATCGAAGTCGCTTAATTTGAACAGAGCTGATGCATCAATTATACAACTGCTTGTACTTTCCATTTCATTTCCAAGAAGGACAGACGCAGGCGAAGGGGGGAGATACTCCTTGAATTCCTAACTTGGTGTCAGATGCTGGGTTTTTGCTGCTCTGTGCTCTTTGCTGTAATTATGTGTCTGTCAGGCATCTGTTGATGCTCTGTAGAGTACAAGATGCTAAAAATTACATTACTTTTATGTATTATTTACTTAGCAGACGCTTTTAGCCAAAGTGACACACACACACACACACACATATACATTATATAAATAATTTTATTTCTTTTTTTGAGAAAGCAGGGTCAAACTGGCAACTGGGGCCTTCCTCAAGGACCCAATGGTGACATCACTCTGCTGACCATGGGATTTGAACCGACGACCTTCCGATCACAAAAACCATAACAATAACCTGCTAACATTTCATACAGGGATATAAACAGCAACAGTCATGATCAGGTGATCCAGTAGTGTCTCCCTGATTGGTTGAAGTTGAGCACACGAACCCCTCCCAGTGGCTTGGCAGTGGCGTAACGCCTGAGGCCTGGGGGGTGGCTGATATTTACGCCATTAGTCACGGCCGTGGTGGCCTGATGGGTTAGAGGTTCGGGTTCCATTTCCCGGTCTGTTCCCCCTGAACGACCCTTAGCGTGTGATTGCGTGCATGCGGGTCTGTCCTGCTCGGAGCCATGTCTATCCCAGCCCAAATGGGGAATGAAACCTCACAGATTCTGGCCCTCCCCTCCCCACCGTGCTAACCTGCCCCGCCTGTCTCTGCAGGGGACGGGACGCTCCGAGTGTGGGATGTGAAGATGGGCGTGTCCAGGCTGGTGATCCCCGCCCACAATGCTGAAATCCTCAGCTGCGATTGGTGCAAGTACGACCAGGTATCATCAAACCCCCCCCGCCCTTCCCGAGAACGCCGTCCCGGGAGCACTTCTGCACATTAGCATCTCAATAGCTCGTCCTCGGGTTCGACGGAGCATGACAGTGCCGCAGTAGTGGCTCTCTCTGCCCCGTCAGGGTGATGTTCAGGGTTGGGGAAGCAGGCGTGTCGCAGTGTGTCCCTCCTCCCTCGTCTGGCCCTGGGGCTCCCTGAAGGGGGTGAGGAAGTTAGGCTGATTCAAAGGGCCCTGAGTGACTGGGTCGGGGGCTCAGTATGATATTCTTTGATGGGGCCCCGAATCTCTAGTGGGGCCCCTGGTCAGACCTCCCCCAATTCCCGGGGGTGCTGGTTAACCTACGCGATCCATTATCCAGTGTCCATGTCTCTGAATGGGTCAGTATTCTGTTTCCTGTAGGTCATAGGTTCACAACCCAAAAGAACAGTCCCTAAGAGGTGTTAATTGGAGTGCAGTGCGCTCCTAAATCAGGGGTCCCCAACTATTCATCCCCAAGGGTCAAATTCCAGTTGGTGACCAGTGGCATATAGAGAGGGCCTTTACTGATCCTGCGATTGGTCCATGTTTTTGGGCGGCGTGTCCAGAATGTGCTGGTGACGGGGGCGGTGGACTGCGGCCTTCGCGTGTGGGATCTGCGCAGCACCCGGCAGCCCGTGGCCGAGCTCCTGGGCCACTCCTACGCCATCCGGAGGCTCAAAGTGGGTACTACGCCGCCTTGCATCTACACCAGGGGTGTCAAGCTCCAGTCCTGGGGGGCCGGAACCCTGCACATTTTTAGATTTCCCCTCATTTAACACACCTGATTCAACTCCTGGTGCTAATTACCATCCAGCTCTACAGCTGGATCATTTGTGGTGGAACAGGGGAAGAACTCTGACAGGCTCTGCCCACATCCTACTTAATGTGGGTCTGTGTTCGAAACAGCGCATAGCTAGAGACTGATATGGATTTTCTGCTGAAGAATTAGTTTGGTTGAGTCCACACCGGCTGTGCCGACAGTATATTCATTTAATTAGTGACCAATTCGTTAAATGGCTCTGACCTCTCCCAGTCATTCATGAAATGATACGTTAACGTTAAAGAATAACGTTTCCATCTCCGGGATGAATAAAATCGAAGCCTCAAACAGGAATTCGGGGCGTGATTCAGGTGATCTGTGACAAATTGCACCTGTGTGCTTTTGTGCCGCGTTTCATAAACACGCATATGGCCTTTTGTCTGTCAGGAGACAAAGAGCAAGATCATATGCAAGAGATGTTTATTTCAGTTTTTCTTTTAAAAGATTGCAGCACCCTTGCCCTGGGGCATTTTGCCCAGAATTTTGCTGTGTGTCACATGGTTTCTGTGTAGACGGTGAATTATTTAGGCATATGCCCATGTCAGCTGTTATCGTTGAAGATGCGCACCGAGATGGGGCACCGGTAAAAAAAAACCCAGCCTCAGCACCTTTATCTGGTTTGTTTACTGAACACGCACCTCTGTGTGTTTAGCATTGCGTCCTGCCGGCGTCCTGCTGCTGCTCAGACGTTCTGTATTGTACTGATTGCCCCTCCCCCGTTCCTCCCAGTTCTCCCCATTTCACCGGACTCTACTGGCTTCCTGCTCCTACGACTTCACCGTGAGGTAAGGCGCCCCCGTATACCAGCGTCTGATCCCGTTGGCTGCTTTAGCGGGAATAAGAGGCTAATTAAATTCAGCAAATTAGGCACAATCACCGTCAGAGTTATTAGTAATAAGCAATCAAAGGATTCCAGAGACTTATTGTCATGACAGTACAATGTACGAATTTCTTGCACACGTCCCTGCAGAACGATATATATAACATGGATGATTTACAATATGCGTACAGTATTTACAATACTGCAATATATAGTACAGTGTAAGTCTTGGCCAGTTAAAGAAAATGATGTTTAAATGATTTTCCTTATCCAGTTAAAAACCTCTCCTGAAGTCACCCCAGTATTTGTAGAAACCAACCCATGAGTTTTTTGCCTCGACCGCTAAGACACCATTTTGGCAAATCAATACCTCACTAAGCTCTTCAATTAATTAAGTTAATTAAGTGAACTGGTTGTGAAATTTAATGAATCCATGGAATGGCCCCTGAGGAGAGGTTTGGGAACTGAAGCGTGTTCATCTAGCCGTCCAACAAGATATCAGTAACTTTTTGGAGAACAGAAGACATTCTTGTTAGTTTTTATTGTGTTAATTTTAATTTGTATATGTTCTAATGTTAAATTGTGCTTTTTGTTCTGTGCATATGTACTTACTACCCAGATAAATAGACTTAAACATTTCCTTTAAGTGCTTAAGGCTTTTGCACAGTACTGATGATATACAGCAGTGGTTCTCAATCCAGTCCTCGGTCACCCCAAGCCAGTCCACATTTTTGCTGTCTCCCAGCTTCCAGGGACTTGGGAGGGAGGAAAAACATGGACCGGCTGGGGGTCCCTGAGGACTGGATTGAGAAATACTGATAGAGGGTAC
The DNA here is from genome assembly GCF_048594095.1 of Paramormyrops kingsleyae. Classification (NCBI taxonomy): domain Eukaryota; kingdom Metazoa; phylum Chordata; class Actinopteri; order Osteoglossiformes; family Mormyridae; genus Paramormyrops; species Paramormyrops kingsleyae. The sequence continues at coordinate 5,544,579 of NC_132815.1, read as the reverse complement.
ACAAAAACACGCAAGTAGGACACGGTGGGTTGTCAGTGGTTTAATTGCCCCTTTCTCTCGACTGCGCGCTGTAGACGTTCCCGCTGACATTTTCGGAAAGGTCAGTCCCGACGCCGTGGCGTGAATGGGAGGCGGCCGTGCGCTTGCAGCGTTAAACGTCGCAATCACACCGGCTCTTAATTTCAAGCTCGAGTGGTTTGCTTTCTCCTGAAGGAAGTGCCCTGCAAGTGTGCAGGCTTTTAACTACAGAGCTGGTCTCTGAGGGAAATGAGAGGCGGGGCGGGGGGGGCTCCCAGGGGCTGCGGTCCCGGAGGTTAATTCAACGAGTTGTGTTGTGCATCAGAACGTATGCTTCGCATCTATGGGATGCATTTCCCTAGAGCACTGGTGAGTGCGCTCTTAAAGGGGCTCTGTATCAGTGCCCCCCACCCCCTCCGACAGCGTTGGGAAATTCCGGCACCTTCCATCCGTCTGGCTTTACCCTGCATATAAACATGCAGCGATGACAGTGACGTCTTTAAACGGGCACATGCAAAGATCAGAGTAATGTTCTCTTAATCAGTTGTCGTGATGATTGTACGGAAGGAGCGAGTTTATTAAAGAGGCTAAATTAACAAGCAGTGCTAAGCGACCCGCAGTGGAGTCTTCCACCTCACGGCCCTATAAGACCCCTGTTAGGATCAGATAAATGATTTCTGATTGCAGGCAGTGAAAAGTAATTTCCTCCCTTGGTTTGGTCCGATGGCAGGAAGCGGCCGGTCGTCATGGGAACTGTTTGTTCTGGAACGTCAAATGAATTTAGGAGCCTCAGCGACACGTGGATGGAAAATAAACCCTGGATGTCAGCATCCCCCGTACCTGTGCCCCCCCCCAACCCCTCCCCCACCCCGCCTGATTAAAGTGCTATACCCCACCCACTGTCTCCTGGACCGCAGCCATTGCTTAGTGACCGCCTCCGCCTGATGAGTCACCCAGGGAGGGGCGCAGCAGGTGTTTTAATCACAGCACGTCCCGCACGCCGCTGCAACATTTCCTGCAGCCTGCGCTTGCCACTGACCATATGCTGGTCCATCCGAGGGGTGGGGGGGGGGGGGGATCGAAGTGTGCACCCCGTCACGGGGCAGCTAGTGACGAATGTGCACGTGCCCCCCCCCCTCCTCCGGACGCGTGTGCAGAAACGCACCTGCTCCCACACGCTGGTCTCCTCGTGCCCCGCTGGGGGGCCTTTCACTGTGTCAGACGCCGCTGTTTACACAAGATTAAATGTCCTTCTCCATTGAGAGGATGGCTGAAGACCTTGGGTTACCATGGTGCGCTCAAACAGCTAATAGGCCCTTAATTAAGAGGCCCGGCCTGGCGGGGGGGCGCTCAGTGCACGCATTAGGCCGTGTTATTTGCGCCTCCTTACAGAGGATATTGCTTTACTTGAATGGAACTCCACCCCCCCCCACCACCATCACTGCCCCAGTGGAAATTTTTTCTACCTTCCTGTGAAAATAAGTGTCTGTGCTGAACTCATCGATTCCAATTCAGGCTTCTTATTTATATAAGGCCTGTATTCTATCATAACCCCCCGCCCCCCGCCCCCCCGCAGAGATTGCTTTGCCGATGTACCCTCTGCCTTCAAATGTACGATCGAAGGTTGTTAGGGTTGGTGGTTCTTATGTTTTATGCTTGCAGCATTTACGTGATTAAATTTAATTTTAGCATTACCATGTGTGTGCGGCTATACTGTGTGGAAGTCTTAGGCAAAGAAAATGTTTAATAATCTTCATGTTGGTGTAACTGATATGTCTGTAGCAGTGTGTCAGCTTAGCCATGCAGTACACCAATGCATCTTCTGACTTGACCACTAGCACAATCAATGGCTAATCAATACCTCATTGAGTTCTTCAATTAATTAAGTTAATTAAGTGAGCTGGTTATGAAATTTAGCAAATCAATGGAATGGCTGAGGTGCCCCTGAGGAGATGTTTGGGAACTGAAGCGTGTTCATCTAGCCGTCCAACAAGATATCAGTAACTTTTGAGAGTACAGAAGAATTTCTTGTCAGCTTTTATTGCTGTCAAATTGTGTTATTTTCCAGAGCGAATATACACTTACTACCTCAATAGGCATTCAACCATTTTCTTTGACTACCCAAGTTTTTTGCCCAGTACCGTATATGTTTAATCATTTGTTGAAATCACCGATGTCTTATATATTTTTGTCCGCCCCAACTCCGTTGTCCGGCCTCCTATGTGTGATCCTCAAAGCTTTGTGGGAAATCACTGGTCGGTGTCTGAGTCTCAGTGCCCCCCCCCCCACTCCCATCAGCCCCCGTAACCAGCGTCTTGGCCACACGGCGTCCCAGTGTTGGCATAAATCCTCTCCTAATGTATTTGTGCAAGTCAGGGGTACATATATTTTTTCTACCCAAGGAATTGATTTAATTACATTTCCAGAGTGGATGGGTCTGTCTCAGCAGGCAGTGGTTGCGGGGTGGGTGCTGTGTCAGGGGTTTGGGTGCGTGCCCATGCGCAGAGGGAAAGCCTTTCAATTAGCCTGATTGCGCCCCCCCCCCTCCTCCCCCCAGAATCTGGGACTTCTCCCGGCCGGAGCCGCTGCTGGAGACTCTGGAGCACCACACGGAGTTTGTATGCGGCCTGGATTTCAACCTCCACATACCCAACCAGGTAACCCCCGCATCCCCCCCCCCCCCACCCCCACCACCACGGTCGTGCCGATTAACAGAATGAGCTGAGCGGGAACACGGAGCGTGACATGCAGCTGACATCCACAATTACCCAGTGCTGATGCAGTGCTGGGCGCTTCACTTTAGCGCAGGAATTCCCTGAGATGTGAGGCGACCAGCAGCAGGATCATTATCCTCGGCGCTGCCTCCTTGGATACAGGCCAGAACCTGCCAGCCATAGCGGGAGCCTCCTCTGCCGTACGCATCTGCTTGTCCCAGTCAGCCTCTGCTAGCTAGGGCCACCAGGCCACCTGTTTGTAGTAATAGGTCACATGATTCCTTAAAAGAGCGTGATGGAGCAGTCGCCGAGATGAGGAGGTACTGTCGTCCATAAGGCCCATATTGTCACACAGAGACAAGTCTGATCTGGGTGTCATTTCCAGAACATAGCATTGTGATTTCATGTCGAGCTTTTCCAGAATCTAAGCTTCAACTTCAACAGCCTGTCTAAACTCTCTCTCAGTACCCAGTGGTGGACAGCAGGTCATGTGATGCAGCTCGTCACTTTCGCTGTTGGCTTTTGACAAGCTGCTCCATTATGAACCTGGCTGTCCATTAGCGCCGCCTATGGCCAGAGAAGGAACTGCACAGGCATTCAGAGTAATAGCTCTGTCACCGAGTGAGATGGAAGGCTGGACGGGCACAGAGCCAGGGAGACCAATGCCAGCGTGATGGAGTCAAAAGACCAATCAAATAACCAATTTCGCCTCTGAAATTACGGCCATTCTTCATAACTCCCGTGAGACTCGGCCCTTTTGTAAATAAGTACATTTGAATTTCAAATTGCATCCTTACCTCAGCAAAACACATGCGATTTGTACGTGTTATCAGGTCCGCTGAAGTTGAAGATTACCTACAACGACAAGCGTCAGCTATCAGGCAACTAAGACTCGCCCTTTCGAAGAGGGGCAATATTAATGCGGCTGGAAGAGAAGTGTTGGGGGTAGGGATTAACCCAGTAGTACAGCCAGACCAAACTCATCTGCCCATCCTTAACACCAAGTTAGGCCTGCACTGGTCACCGTCACGCTACCCGTCCAACCCAAACTCTGCCAAGGTGGTTATATGGCCCAGGCAGGAGTGGCAACATATGGGAAGATGGCGCCCCCCCTCATGTTTCTGTGTAATGACATCCTGAGGGATACAGAGAGGCAGCTCATTGATAAAGCTACACGACCTTCACAGCTGGCAAATCGAGGACAGTTTGGGGAAAACCTGAACATGTCCAAGTGCGAGCGATTCTTAGAGGAGCGGCCCCTGGAGATGACGCGGTCTTGGAGGGAGGGGCTCTGCACTGATTGGGCAAATCAGCAGTTCTCCCCCTGCCAATCCGAGGACCCGGATGCAGCCACCACACAGGGCCCTTCCCTGGTGGCCTGCAGCCCCAGCCCCAGTTTTGCTAGCTCCGCACGACTGCCCCCAGACATCACTGGCGATGGGCCGAGCCCTTTCTAGAACAACCCATCCAAAACCTCGCACACAACACCTGTGCCTCTAGCAGAAAGGAAGAATCCCAGAGCTTTCCACATCAGCTCTGAATTTTTGTTATGTGCCGTAATTTTTAGCGGCGTTACATGCCGTAAGTTTTAGCTGTGTTATGTGCCATAAGATTTTGTTACGTGCCGTAAATTTTAGCTGTGTTACGTGCCGTAAGTTTCAGCGGTGTTACGTGCCGTAAGTTTTCGTTACGTGCCGTAAGTTTTAGCTGTGTTACGTGCCGTAAGTTTTAGCTGTGTTACATGCCGTAAATTTTAGCTGTGTTACGTGCCGTAAGTTTTCGTTATGTGACGTAAGTTTTAGCTGCGTTACATGCCGTAAGTTTTAGCAGTGTTACGTGCTATAAGGTTTTGGGGACAGACATTCCTTTTCAGCTTCGACGATCATCGCTTGACCCTGACCTGAGTTTCCGCGGCGTTGCCCCAGGGTCCACCGTGGCTCTCCTCCACGCACATGGGTTGGGGAGAGGGTACATATCTCTGAGACCTATTCCTTAGTAACTCCCAGCAAGTGCTCTGCTGTGCTGGCCTGAGCTTTTTGATTCAGTATAAATGGATCAAAGTTGAAGCTGCTTTGGATGAAAGTGCAAATGTAATAATAAGGTGAAGATGGTAGTTGACACTGTGGGCCAGAGGAGATACACGTGGCTTGTGATTCCAATCGCCTCCCTGCGTCTTCCTCCTCTTCCTTCCTCTCCTGCAGCCTCGGTGTCCCCCCAGCCCCCCAGGCACCTCCTCCCATCTTGACTTTCCCATAGAATAGATATTAACACAGGCTGTTTAATCTCAATGGATGACTCAGCCTGACTGTTTGGCAATGAAGCTGCAGGAGCTCTTTGCTATGGTACTCAGCGGTAATGAACGACTCCCCCCCCCCCCACCCCCACCTACCCGCGCAGAGGAGAAAGCTGAATGAAACGGCCAAAGCCCCAGTCGTAAGGGGGGTTCACCTACGATAAAACGCCGATGTTTTCTATCGCGGTTCAGCCCTGTGCAGCTGATCTCTCTTTGACAGGACCTGCTGTCACCGGCGTTTGGTGACCGCGACAGGGACGCGTGTTCTTGGCACGGCCGGTTATCAGAGCTGTACGCACAGTGCGGCTCCAGTCACCAGAGTGTGGGAAAAGATTATTCATAGTCTTATTCATTTGCCATTCATGGTGTCCGGATCATCGCCATCTAAATTTCATAATAGGCAATTTGCACAAAAATGCGTTACATTACAAATTGAATTATTTCTTCCTCATTTTTGTACTCAAAAAGGGGTTAAGAACATGGCTTTGTAACCTGCTGGTTCCCGGCTTTTGTACCCTTGAGTGACCTGCACGACTACATTAAAATTTAGCAGTTGTATAAATGGGAATAATTTGTAAGGCGCTTTGGATAAATGTCAGCTAGATGACAAAATGTAAATCCAGCTGCCTGTTCTATTAGCTAAGCTGCACCCCAGGGCAGTCGGTAACAGTCAGCTCTCAGAGGAATGTCCGTTTCATGTCCCTACGAGTTATTTAAAACGTGATGGATGCATGTTTTAACGACTGTTAATCCTCAAACGCGAAAAGTATCACAGTTCATTTATGGCCTGTTATACCATAAGGGGTTAACTCCGAGCTGGCGGAGTGCGTGGCGACCCTCCCTGCTGGAAATGCTGGTGCCACACGCCTCGAGGCTGTGGTGCGATCGCCAGGTTGGAAGAATAATCGCCTTATCAGTGGACCTTGTGATCCCGCGTCACGTGGAACACCCCCCCAAATAATACATATAAATCACCATTTGTTCTGCCTAGTTTTACCACAAAAGCTGACCTGATCGATTTAACGATTTCCAGTAAGGCTCTGCTCTCAGCTTTCCCACCCCTATTTATTTTCTTAGACTGTTTTCGGTGCCTCTGGATTAGTCTGAGACCGATCAATGCGCCGTGAATATAAGTTTAACAATTAAGCATGATGGGGGCAGTGAGAACGACTGGCTGTGTGAAGCACTGATATTAATCATTCCCTGGAGACTGACTCAGTGCCACTGACACCAGCAAGCACCTAAGGGACATTCGACTGGTGATCGCCATTAATCCGTCCGTATCAGATTGGTGATCGTTCTTAAGCAGCAGGTGTCAGGCTTAAAGCCTTGATATGGCCGCGTCTGTGCTAGTTTGTGCTTTAACACAATCTCTCAGGAGATTTTCCCTTTAATGGATGGATGTTTAGAGATGGAAATTGACTCTACGATCCTGACTAATCTAAAACCTCAAAATGAGTAGTATTTGACGGTTACCGGTAATTACGATGTGCCTAATTTGATAGTTATCCGCCGCTCCTGGGCTCCTCTCTGAGTTTCATATTTTGCGATTGCAGGTGGTGGACTGTGCCTGGGATGAGACGGTGAAGGTGTACATCCCGGCGAGCCTGGCCGACCTTCAGCCGTGCGCCGACTAGGGAGGCGGAGGGGGAGCACCGCGGACTCGTTGCGGTTCAAGTCGCCGGCAGCACTTTGCCAAAGACTTACTGCAGCTCTCTTAATGATGCTATTAAGTGGAGCCTTGGGACGGGCCGTGCGGAGATGAATGAGGCCGATGGCGTAATGGACGCGATGTACTCTGCATATGTAACTCTACAGGTGCCGCATGCGTTCTCGCGTGCTTTTTATACCTTGTTAAAAGGTGTTCAATAAATTTCCCCCATTTATTTTAATGGCGTTTGATGGCATGTGTACCTGCTATGATTACTTTTAAATGACGTGTTCTTTCGGGTAAATGGTTTACCAAGTCTGATAGAACATAGAGGAATTAGGTTATATGCAAAAACGGTTTAAAAAATAATAAAATCCCCTTCTTTCCATCCTGGGTCCACTCTGCATGGTGCCTTGTGTTTCCTCAGGTTTCAGTTTCACTACATTGAATACAAGGTTGTGGAAGATGGAGAGATGTGTGGGTTATTCTTTGATATGTAACTTCCCTACCGGGAGTGTTGAATGGTATCTAAAATATTATGTGCTTTGAGATTTGTTGCAAAGATCGCTTTGTCAAATTTCTGGTAACGAGAAAATGATGGTTGAATTTTATTCTCAATCAGGCTGTATGTGATCCCTGTTTTTAAAAAAATATATATTAAAAGTCCTGCATCGTGCTCAGACATTTGTGGTTGTAACCTGAAAACATTTGCATCAAAAAATCTGCCATCACGTTGTCTGGGGTGAGGTTGAGGTTTTCACGACTGGTGAATGCGGATACCGTGCAGCGTGGCTCATTTCACAAAGCATATCGGAAGACCATAATGAAATATGAGGTACAAACAAGCATCTAGATTATGGTTCGTTTACATACATTTATGCATGTTAAGTTTAAACAAACGAAATAAACTGTAAGCCATCTCCACGCAGATGTTTGCTTATTATCATTAGGCTATTATATTTAATGATTTGCCTTGTCAAGTCTATGCGGTTTGTAGAAGCGGAGGTTTGGGTTTTCAGTCGTACGCGGCTACAATTAAAAATTAAAATTACAATTTAAAAAATTATAATATAATATTAAAATAATTACCATAAATTATTATTGCGGTTTTTGTTCTGGTCCTAAGTATATGAGCCCACTCAGAATAATTGACTTCAAAAACTTTCCCGGATAAAGTTGCATTAGAGGAGCTTGTATGAGCAGCGTAATTAGTTATATAATTATTTTTTTATGTGGGGAAAGTTTGTCAAAGTGAGTGAAAGGATTAAAGAAGGTAGGTGTCCTGGACGATGCAATGTCCGCATTGGCTTTCGGCGAGAGGAGCAGCGCGAGCCGCCCGCATCCTGCGCAGGAGTGGGGGTATTGGGGGGGGATTGTGCCGTTCGGTTATACGGCACACAAGCCCCGTCCGAGCTCTGCTGGGTTCAGAAGCGGAGAAATGGAGATTCAACTCCCGGCCGAGACGCCTAATTAAAAAAATGAAAACCGCGCAGCTTCGCCGCTGAATCAAATGCGTCAGCAGGTCGAAGCTTTTTTTTTCCTTCTTTTTGACCATGACTCTGCTTAAGTGGACCTCCTTCACATAAACGCCAGTGTTTGCCGATTGATTTCTGCCTGACATTAATAACTTAGACGTTTTTAGCTCTCTGCTCGAAGGGGGAGGTTTGTGTGACAGTATACTTGGGGCTGATCGCACCCTTATCGCCTCCTGTATTACACTTGCGGGCCTGAGATTAATTTTAAGGAGCCATGGAAGTTTGCAAAGGTCGTTTACTGGGCATTTCGGTGGCAGTCGCGCACGGATTTTTCTCGGGATCGTTAAACATTTTGTTGAAATTTCTCATAACGACTTACAGCTTCAGGTACATCACCCTCATACAGTTCCTGACCAGCGGCACTGCGGCGCTGTCCCTGGAGCTCCTCCGGAGGCTCGGCAAAGTGGACATACCTCCCTACAGCTTCAATTTAGCAAAAGTTTTCGCCAGCGTGTGCATCCTGTCCACGCTACAATCAACACTAACTCTTTGGTCCCTGAGGGGACTGAGTCTCCCTATGTATGTGGTTTTTAAACGCTGTTTGCCTTTAGTCACTCTAAGCATCGGCGTCTGCGTCTTGAAAAACGGGATCCCGTCCATTGGAGTGATAACGGCGGTGCTGATCACGACCGGAGGAGCCGCGTTAGCCGGTAATTCTGAATATTCTTGCTTTTAACTTGTACTGTGTGCTTGCGATGTGACATTTTAACTTGCAATCCTGAATATGCGGCGTTTGGCGCACAGGGGTGTGGCAGTAGTTAAACTGCTTTAATCACTTTAGCGCATCTTAATTTACTTAATTCCTTAATTTAATTCATTCCTTTTGACAGTCTTGTGCCTGCATTCGGAAAAAAATGGTAAAAAAAAGTACATTTGCTTGTCACTGGGGCTGTACCCTTATAATTGTACCTTTTAAGGTACAGAAATGGACTCTGAGGAACATCCCAAAGGTACAAATAGCATTAATGTACCACCAAAGGTACTGAAATGTTCATCAAAGTCCATTTCTGTATCTTAAAATTACAATAATTTACGACTTGCAACTAACAGACCCTTGGGGGTGCAGCCCCAGTTACAAGCAAAGGTATTAATTTATACCCTTTTTTTTGGGAGAGTGTGTATTTATGGTTGCATTTTCCTTTAAATGTGAAAGAAAATGGGAAATAAAATGATGAGAAATTAATTGCTTTGTTGGTGGTGCTTTAAAGTGACGATTTAGGAACAAAAAAATGATAAATCACACGTAAAGAGGCAGGTGGTGTTATTTTGATGGGACACTTGTGACATGGTTTCCCCTCAGGAGCCGGAGACCTTACTGGGGACCCTTTTGGCTACGTGACTGGTGTCCTGGCTGTGATCATCCACGCATTGTACCTGGTGCTCATTCAGAAGACCAGTGGAGACAGTGACTACGGCCCGCTGACGGCTCAGTACGCCATCGCCGTCACGGCGACGCCGGTGCTGTTGATATGTTCGTTCATCAGCATGGACGCCGTACACATGTGGTCATACTCCGGCTGGAACAATCCGTACATCACCTCCCTCTTCATGACCTCCATCTTTATCGGCTGCGCCATGAACTTCACCACCCTCCACTGCACCTACATCAACTCGGCCGTCACCACCAGTTTCGTGGGAGTGGTCAAGAGCATCGCCACAATCACCGTGGGCATGCTGGCTTTCAGCGACGTGGAACCCACTAACCTCTTCGTGGCCGGGGTCGTGGTCAACACCGTGGGCTCCATCACCTACTGTGCCGTGAAGTATTTTGAGACCAAGAAGAAAAGTAACTACCAGGACCTGGAGGCGAGTAGCAAGGACCAGGAGCTGCCTGGAGAGCCTTACACTGAAGAGAAGAAGCCAAGCGGGGACACGGGGGACCAATCGGGTGACGTTGTTGGCGTGACCGACCAAACAGAGTGTCCCGTGACAGAAAACGGCATAACAGAATCCATCGAGCTGCAAAACTGGGTCAACCGTCCCAACGGTGAAACGAACAGCACGTCTTTCAGTGACACTTACGCTGGAGTGTGGCGCTCAATTCGCAACGCCAAGTTCTTCAAGAAGGACACGTTGATTGACAATGAGGAGCTGCAGAGCCCCTGATGTTAAATCTTTCAATTTTGAAAGGATGCATGTTCTGTTATCGTCATTTTTGGAATGACTGGTCTGTCAGTAACCTGGGCTATATAGTTTTTTTTTGTTTTTTATCTTCACCGGTTTATACAGTGCTGCATATTTTTTCAAAAGTCTGACTCTTTGTATTCACTGCAAGGAGGGGGGGGGGGAAACATTTTATACTGAAATATCAGTCAGAAATTTCAAATGCTTTTTAAAAACGAGATAATTATATGATAAAGAAAACAAAGGTATCATCTGTTCCTCCATGGGGTATGAATTTAGGAAATAGACTTTTAAATAAAACACTTGCATAATATGTTTACATGGGAAATTCAATTGGACATACAGGCATGCAAAATGCACTGACATGTTAAGTTTTTTTTTTTTTAATTGTTAATGTACTGCATGTAAATGCCTGACAAGGAACTTGATATTATAGTTTTGGACAAATAAAGAGCAATACTGACCCCAGAATTAATGTATAATTAAATGGAAACAGACTCATGTTGAAGTAAATCTGTACTGGGATGCTGCTCTCATTTCTGGGTCTCTGATATCGTGATATATGTTGACTATTTGATGTAATGTTCATTTTCTGTGTGTTTCTGATATTTGTGGACCAGGATAATTGATAATCAAACATCACTGGCACAATGATTTATTTTTACAAAACAATATTAAAGTACAATTTTAATGTCCTGGGAGTTTTTCTGGAGTGTTGAACAACAGTTCTCGTGAAAGAAATTGTTTCCCTTTCAAAGGAATCACTAATGACATTTATCTTCACTGGTATAGTGGAGAATTTTGCTTTTTTTGTTGAAGAAAATGGCATGGATTTAAATTATGATAATTATATTTTGCCATATTACCAGTAATCGGGATATATACATGTAAGTGAGACTGGGATATTGGTGTGCCTTAGGCTGTTTCCATTAAAGATTAAATGTATTAAAAGTACTTCTTCCTAATTCCTAAGGCCAAAGGAGCTATTTCAACCTTTGCAGCTGAATAAATAGAATGAAAGAAGCTTTTATGACTTTAGTTTTATACATCACAAGAGATACTAGAGAGAGGAAAGGGTTGATATGACACAACAAGGCAGTCTCGGTAAAGTCCTTATCACTGGCTGGAAAAAGCTGCTGTCCCACCAGTTGGGGAGTATCTGCCCATGCTTTGGAGACCTCACAAAGCTTCTTTAGAAGCCTGGCAAACCACATGCTTTCCAAGGACAGAAGGCACATTGATGGGGGGGGGGGGGTTACCCAAAAGGCATCAGCATTGTTGCCTGGAAGTCTTATGATCGGAAGGGGTGCAGGTTTGCGTTCCGATTGTGGCACATCTCATGTCCTTATTGGTGTGGATTCCTCTTCTCTGAGTGTAATGCCAGGCTGGCCAGGTAACAGGAGGTCAGGGTCAGGGTAGCTGTCTCACAGATACCCAAACTTTGGGTCTAATTCTGCTATCAGCTGTTTGTCTGTGGGGAGACCTTGTTTGTTTGTGTGAGTTTCTTTTTTTTAGTCTAGTTTCCTGCCATGTTCTAGTGATCTGTCCACCATATGACCACCCAACCATCCATCCATCCATCCATCCATCCATCTTGCATCCACACACCATACACACCAAAATGTTGTATTCAGCTGAAGTGTAAAATTGTTCACAGCTGAGATTCACTCAGAGATTCACGGTGCAGCCTCTTGTCTTCAGACTTTCTGAGTTGAGGTGGTATTCCTGCTGGGCATGTCTGGGAGTGAAAGACGTGAACTGCAGGAGTGGGAGAAGGTTTCCATGCCTTCGGGAGTCGTGTTAGCGCCAGGCAGCAGCTGTAAGGCCAATTCCGCCCCATGTCAGCAGATTTCTAAAAGCAGGGGATGCTCAGCTTGATTTTCTCGGCCTGGATGTGACGTTCTTCTGCACCAGAGTGATTTAAAGGCTGATCCAGCCACCGAAACAATACGACAGCCCTGCTGACGGTGCTGCATCGGGCAGCTCGCCTGAGCCCCTGTAAGTGAGCCCAAGTAAGCCTCACGGTGGAGGTGCGTGGAAATTGAGAAGGGGCCGGTCAAACCCCCAGGTAGACAAATGCCGCAGGTTCGAGCATCAGGAAGGCTTGGTGTTATGGTAGCAAGAAGCGTTTAAGGAACAAGCTGAATATTTTGCGGGCTACAGGTTGACAGGGCCTATGCTAATTAGAGACTGAGCAAGGTACATAAATCAGAATGGCTCTGATTAACCATGAATATCCATGGAAAAGCTGGTATGAGTGAATAGCATTAACCCCTCCTGTCTTTATGGTTGGGGATTTGAATCCCTTTTGTGTGTGTGCAGTTTGCATGATCTCACTCTACTGTGTGGGTTTGCGCTGTTTGCCTACTACACCCCAAAGACAGGCAGCTGGGTGCATATGTGTATGTCCTGGGGAGGCCTGCATCCTGTCCTGGGGAGGGCTGCATCCTGTCCTGGGGAGGCCTGCATCCTGCCCAGGGTGTCCACAGCCTTGAGCCTGTGCTGCATGAGATGGGCTCTGGGCCCTTCTAAAATGGCCCTGCATTGGAGAAAAGATGATGTCATTGGTTGACTGCTTAGATCATTGATTATGGACTGTGCTGCAGAAAGTAATTTACAAATTAAAAGAATGCAACAATTAGAAATCAAATACATTTCATATAGTCTCATAGAGTTTTTCTGCCTGAACAAGGGCCTTTCTCAAGGACCCAGAAGTGAAATCATTTAGCCAACCCTAGGATTTGAACCAACAACCTTCCAATCACAGGCACGCTGCCCCACTGAATATACAGTGTAAGCTATTTGGCGGCTTGGCAGTAGTCTGGGTAAAACACTGGCCTGTGTACAAACTGTTCTCATAAAAACAGATTTAAAGATTAAACCTGACTCTGGGAGCAGAATTCAGACGAAGGATGAATTAATGAATATTGTCACTGTGCACCTAAGCCACACCAAATGATGAAACCGACAGACGGAATGCCATTATTGTCATTGTACAGATGAAATCAAGTGCAACGAGATTCAATTTCCTCATATGTCATTTTGCTGTATTATTAGACACACAAGCACACACACATATACAAGTGAGAGTGTAGCACAGGACCAGGGTACAGTGTTCGTTCTCTCCGTCTTTGGGGTAAATTGTCTTCTTCAAGGACCCAATAGTGATATTGTTATTTTTTCAGGCATGGGATTTGAACTTTCTAGTCATTGGTCAGTCATCCTAACCAACAGAGCCAAACGCTACACCATTAATCACCAGACGGCTCATGTTTGCTGTGAATCGCCGGCCTGACCAGACCAGCACGGCCGATGGGTTGAGCTGCGTGGCTCCTCCTGCTACCCGCTGCTAACGCTTGCTAGCATCTCCGACCCATAACTAAAGGCAGAGGCGTAGCCACAGAATGTATGTGTGGGTCATGTGGCTAATAAACCATCAACTTTGAGGTTTAAGTGCCGTAATGCATCACTGTCTGGAGAGCAATTACAGAATGCCGCCTTAGTTAGGGGTTTCCTGTAGTGGGGGAGAGGAGGTGGAAGGTGGCAGGGGGAATGCTGGATAGACATAAAATTTTGTTTCTCTCGCAAAATAGGCTCAGATTTATTGATTACTCACTGCATCTGTCGCTGAGAATCAGCGGAAGCACCAGTGACTATTCCACAGGAGGGGCTGTATTTATTATATTTATTTCTCCAAACTGGGATGGCATGGTGACTGAGCGAGTGGCACTGCTGCCTCCTACTTCCCAGGTTGCGGACTTGAATCCTCCCCGCGTTCTGCGTTTTGTGGAACTCGTATGGTGATGCACTGTTATCACACCCCAGTCCAAAGACAAGCAATTAGGCTAATTGGTGCCTCTAAATTGCCCAGAGTGTTTGGCAGTGTGTGTGCCCTGGAATGGACTGGCATCCCCAGTCTAACTCCTCCTGCTTCCTGGCATGAGCTCCAGGTGACTCCGATCAGAGCAAGCAGTGGAAGGTCGGGTAGCTGGATGGATCTTTCCAGAATTACACATCCAGGTTTAGCTTGGCCGTTCAGGTCACACGTGTGTTTTCCCTTTGATACATTCAGGCATCTTGCTGGAGCATCTCAAACCAGGTCTGGTGTTTTTAAGCGCCCCTGCTGGGCAACTGTCACATCCTTAACCAAACATCCATAATCGATACTGCGCCCCCTGCTGGACATACATTAAATGGAAAAAAATAACCTGTCTGTGAGATGCAATGAGAGGAGACTCACTGGCTTCATTCTCATCAAAAATTTTACTGCTTTCCTGCTTCAACTGACACCCACTTGTTTGTTGCTTCACAAAACCCTACTATCCTCCTGCCTCTGGCAACAATTACAGTCATATGCCGCATAACGACGCTTTAGACCGCGTAAGATTATAATCGGTGCGTGAATTGGGCCAGTACTCAGCAGTACTCACCAGTACACAACACCAGGACCTCTTTACTTTTCTCTTACGAGTACCCGTGTTATGGTTTAAGTGGTTATGCTAGTGATGACATGCTTGTTCGCGCGGCGTGCATATTCACTTATTTTTGCAAAAGATGGAAGCAGATTCGTCAAGTTTGGAGAGCCAAATAAATTAAATAAAATACATACGCTAATGAAGAGGACTCGTCCCACACATTTGTAAAATATGACAAACATGAATGCCTATGAATATAATATATATATATATATATATATATATATATATATATGAAGCATTAATTTTTCCACAATTGATGGACCTGCCACCACCACACATCTGCAAGATTACTGGAGCACTGGAGCATGCTGGGAGAATATAAACAGTCCCTTGTTTGTGTTATTGTGAATACTTGTTTTGTTCCCAATCATCACATGTGCCTGTGTTTACCTGTGTTTGTACTCGGTCCTTGCCTGATCCACTTGTCTCTTTGTAATGTCTGGTTACTCACCGTGTATACGACCTACTGTGTGCCATGAGACCTCCCTGTGTTTCACTTCTTGATGGTTGTTTGGTGCCTGTGTTACTGCTTTTAAGGGACAAATAAAAGGGTGTTGTTCGTTCTTTAAATATGCCTCTTTGTTTCTTGCTACTGCCATGATATCTTGGTGTGCCAAGCATTATATTGGCTCCAGAAGTTAGAGGACTCTTCTCCTCAACCTCTTTCGAGCAGCCCACTCGAGCTTGGCAAACCCACAGGCACCAGTGATACGGAGGCGATTCTCCGGCGAGGACATCACGGCACAAGAAGCTTGTGTGCTGGTGCGGCAGGGAGAAAGGGCACCGGGCACACAACTGCCTGGAAGCCCGTGCCAAACCAACATTACTGCCTGGAACCCTGTGCCAAACCTGCCAGCAGATGAGCAGGAGACGGCAGAGTGAGGAAGGGGCTGTCCCATCCTTCCAAAAGGCCCCGAACCTGTACAGCGCACCCTTATGCTGCCCCTGCCTGCCCGCCCACCCGTTGGATCCCCATTCGAGACGGTGGCAACAAAGGAGGGCAGGAGCTCCCAGGGATTCCCCACAAGGGCTCTCAGCTCAACCGCCTGCAAGAACCCACGGCATGCCTCAGCTGTGAGCGTGACCACCAGAGGCGGCACTGCTCGCCGGTGAGGAGGCAAGCGTGCCATGGAGGTCCGGCTGGTTCAGGAGCGTCATAAGCTGAATGAACAGCAGGTGTAGAGCGAGCAGGATGAGGAGTGACTGTGGCAGGACATGGAGGAGGAGTAGCGCACACTGGAAAAACTACACGAGCAGCTCGTCCAGTGGCAGCATGACCGCAAGCGCTGGGAACAGGAGGCCGAGGCTGCAGAGACTGTAATGTTCAAGTGTGAGGGGGCATGCCGAGCTCTGGGGGCCCAACTGGCAAGGCAGTGCCGCAAGCTGTAGGAGCAGCATAGGTGGTACTACTAGGACCTGGAGAGGTTATGCGGCACCAACCAATCTGGCGAGCAGGAGGCCCCACAAGAGAAACAGCCTGGTAGTCAGCAACAGGTCCCCACCAAGCTGTGGAAGAAGAAAGGCTGAGGCCAGGGGAATCCCCAGCTGCTCTGCATGTAAGCTCTCACTGGAATGGGAGTACCAGTGCCTGCCACCAGTCCTTTGTGACTATTTGGAGGATGTGGCAAAGGACTGGCTGTGGTGGTCGCCGGGATGGTCGACCTCAGGGAGGGGGGCAGTGTAGCTCCGGAGCATGCTGGGAAAATGTAAATAGTCCCTCATTTGTGCTATTGTTAATACTTGTTTTGTTGCCGATTGTCGTGTGCCACCTTCCCTTGTCATGCGTGAATCTCGCCTGATTCTCGGATGTCTTTAGCCATCTTATAAATTACCCACCGCGAGTATGACTTACTGTCCGGCCAGTGGCGTGCACAGACATTTTGGGGGGCAAGTGCTCCAGGGGGAAAAAAGGGCAGTTTTTGCATATGTGGAAAACCTTTTCTTTTTATAATAAAAAAAACGCACAGGTTAAATGCAATTTGACTTTTATTTCAAAACATTCTCTAAAAATCAAAAATCACACCTACTAAAGACAGTCAAAGACATTAATTTCAATCTTACCAAAGTAGGACAGTAGTTGACGTTAGTTATGGAAAGGCTAATCCACAAAAACGGAGAAACGTCCATAATTCTATTATTCATAATCATGTCAAGGTTTTAGGTTTTTCTGCAGTTCCATCTCTAAAAAGTGTGATGTCTTCCCGTCACTGACTTCAGTTTGAAAACTTTGTATTTATTCACAGATTTCCGTGAGATCATCCTAAAATTTGTAACGAAAAATGGGCTCAAAAGAGCCCTCTGCCTAACGGCATGTAGCCTATAGCATAACGTGATATTTTCAATAGTGTATGCAAAAAGGTTGGAATTGATGGAGAGTGGGGTTGCCTAAATGGTTTAGGTTACATTTTAAATGTGTCGTTTTTTTGTTTATCCATATGGATGGATGGAGGGGGCAAGCTGGCAAAGTTTGTCATGTGCAGTTTCTGACAGGCTACTTCACAACAAAACAATTGCAGGTTGGTCTTAGAGGGCAAACAGAATAATTTCACTCGATTCATGGGTTACCTGACTGGTTGGGAAGGGAAAGAGCTGCCGTGTTGTCCGCCGTGGCTCCCAGTCGCTATAGTTAGCCTACTATGCCTACTCCAAGTAGTCCTATGTCATGCCGCTGCTACACGCCTCACAACAAATGAACTGCAAGCGTGTTCACGTGACACGGTGACAGTGAAAAAGCGACAGGGTTCGGGTGTCTTTGAAGAAGGGGCACAAATCAAGCCATTATTTTCACACCTTTTTAAATCGCGCAGCTTTAAAAAAAAAAAAAAAATCACGTCTTTCAAAAGGGCACTTTTTTGGACTGAGGGCAAAAGGGCAAGTGCTTCAGCACCACCGCGTCTCTATCTGTGCACGCCAGTGTGTCCGGCGACTGACCTCCCTGTGTTTCCCTATTATGTGTTGTTTGGCAGTTTAGTGCCTGTCTTAGTCCTTTTAAGGACTTTAATAAATGGATATTCTTTCTTCTTAAAACAAGCGTTTTTGTTTTTTGCTGCCATCGTGTTGCCTTGGTCTGCCAGACATGACTGCATATAAATGCTGGTGTGTGAACACGCTTGTCACAAGTTCACAGGGTCAACACTAAAACTGTAACACTGGCAACCCTCAATACCTGCTGGTACTGAATAACAAAGGCAGTAGCAGTATCTGTTATTTCCTCACTTCAAGCTGTCACGTCGAGCAGGAAGAATGACCCAGGATGCGGCGTTCGAACTGAACAAACCCGCGCAGGGGTACTTCATCAAGCGTCAGAACATGTGACGAACACACAACAATGACTGAACTGGGGAAGAAAAGACTGGGCAGCACTTATAAGCACAGGTAACGCAGTGGCAAATGGGAGACAGCTGGACGTCATTAACATAAGGGCAGCTATAAAGAGGCAGGATGATGTCAGGCGTGACACGTTAGGCTACACCCAGGGGGAAAAGAGGCGGGTCAGGCATACATACCGGACAGGACGTGACACAAGCACTGATTATAATGGAGCTGAAAAATTCCTATTGTCCTTGTGAGATTGTAGCCATCATAGTGCTTGATATGTTTAAAAATGAAGGAATTGAACTTAAATGTTAACTTGATTTTCTGTGAGATAAGAGGGTGGCATCCTGTCCAGGGTGTCCCTGCTTCATTCCCTATGCTTCGATGTGTCTAACCTTCACATCACGACGTTGTATTAGATAAGTTTTGTGGAAGAAGGATGAAGTTTAAAAATCCCGTTTATCATGAAACTGTTACTTCTCCAAATTATGCCTTGATGACGGATAAATTGCTCCATCTAGTGGCAGAGAACAGATTGCGGATGTTATTCGTTTGCGGATTTTTTTTTTCCTTTAGTATCCGGCATGTTTCCGAAATTAATAAACGTTTCACAGTGTTTCCTGTTAACTTAGTACTGACCTGGATAGATGAAAGAATGTAACTGTAAAAGTCACGTCTTAACCGTGACCTCAAGTCACATGCACCGTTTTAGTCAGACGTTCTTTTTGAAGGTCACAGCGCCATCACTGAAACCCGAGAAATCCCACAGCTCGCATTCAAAGCACCAGTATCAGAAGAACAGGTTCTGCTCTCAGAACGTGTGACGGGTGATCGTGAAATGTCTAAAAGCCGTTTACAGTAATGTTTTCTTTGGGGGGGTCCCCTCGTTTACTCTTCGACATATTCAGTACCACATGTCCGCTTCACATTGGTGTTTATGCTGACTTCAACTGTTTTTACCATTTTGAATTCCATATAGAGATTAAAGCAGAATGCATTAATTTTCCACTTCTGTTGATAATTTATCGTGGTGGAACACAGTGATGCTGGCTGCTCTTCGTATTCATCAAAGAGCTTTTTGAAGTTTACTCGGTGCAAAAAAAATATGCTCAAATGAGCAGGTCACCAGGAGCAAACTGTGAGATGAATGTAGAGGCTTCTGTCATCAGGTTAGAATAAGATTCCTCTGCACAGGGCATGCGTGCGTGTGTGTGTGTGTGTGTGTGTGAGAGAGAGAGAGAGAGCGAGAGAGAGAGAGAGAGAGAGAAAAAAAGTGCCCCAGAAGACAAGCATCCGGTCCTACTGCATTTTGCAGAAATATAACTTGACTGTGATCTTAACTGTATGCCTAAGCTGCTGCGGAAGATGAACAGATAGAACGATGAGCCTGACAAACAGAGAACATTCCCACTGCCTCATTTCCTGGACGAGATCGATCCCCACCCCTTCAAAACCACTAACAGCCTCAGTTACCACGTCTGTCTCAAGATCAGGGCATTCTGTAACATTCACAGAAGCAATGCCAAAGGTACAACAGGTGATATTCACTTTTCGGTGCTGTCTCCTTAATAACTGCTCTTTTCGTATATGGCTTTTAGCTATTGGGTTTGCTTTGATTTATATGATTCATTTTCTGTTAGAAAATGCATGCTATTATTGTATTGGGGTAACATGTAGCATACAGTTAAAGAAATCTTTGGGATTTGGGATTATAATTAATTTAGGACCTAAAGAAAAGCACTTAACTTGCCTTGTGCTGATTTAAAAAAAAAAAGAAAAAAGATTATTTTCTTCCCTTTAATCAAAACATCAGTTGCATACCTGCATAGCAAGATGAGTCTGAACCGGATCTGGGCCAGATCAGACCAGACCAGAGTCAAAAGTTAAATTCAGATCTGGGTCATATGGGTGCACTGAGTGTCTCAGTGGGCTAAGTTCAGAGCACAAGGTCAGCCTACAGACAGCACCCCTAGAGCTGGGGGTTAAAGGCCTTGCTCAAGGGCCCACCAAGGCTGGGGCTCAAACCAGTAACCTTCTGCTCACAAGCACGGAGACTCAGACTAAGTTACTCACCACCCATTTACGTTAAGGTAGGATCCGGGAGCAGAGCTGGTCAGTAGTCAGTCTGGAAAATACATTATTTGGAGAAGTACTGGTCCATTGCTTTTCATCACCAGTCCCATGGGACTCAAACCAGCAACTCTCAGATCACAGGCACGGAGACTTAGCCCACTGAAGCACTCACCAATCTGACTCTGGTGCAGATACAAGCCAGATGTAGTAATATTCAATGTAAATCTGGCCCATATATGGCCGTTATCTGTTTCAAATCCAGAAAGCAGATTCGGACCAGTATTGGCTTGTTGTGCAATATGACACCAGGCTAGATCCGGCTTACAGATCTGCAGTGATTCCTGAACATTCAGCCGGGATCTGGTTCAGACTCATCTTGCTATGCAGCTAGTAACTCCACCTGAGCAATCACAGTCTTCACACTATAAACCCCACCTTCCAACTTCCTGTTGGAAATCAAATGATGTTCTTAATTACGCGCTTTCATCATTTACTCCTTCTCCATTTGGGCATAACCTTGTGCTTTTAATTAATAATGAACCAATCTTTTTCCCAGCATGGCATCACAGAGGAATAACCCACCCGGGACAGTAATTCAATGAAAGGCTGCTTAGGATTATGACATATTACTTTGTAGCATCAATAATCACTGCTAAAAAACAGTTTTACTTAACTGGAAAGATTAAAACATCCACAAATCAGGTGAAAATGCAAAAGCATCCTTGAATGATGATATTAAATCTTTCGTGGATACCTGTCCTCCCTTTTCTCTGTACCTTCAGTGCTGATTCCACTTTCCTCATACCTAAAATGCATTATTACTGCATCTGCACAATGTGCACCCCTCCATCTTGTGTTTCCTCATTCTTGATTTTTCTGCCTCCTTGTCATATTTCATGTTATATGCCTTATATTATTTTGTTTTGTCGATATCAATTTAAAATACACAAAACACAAACCTCGGCATACAGCACAACACTCAATAAATCTTGTCTTTTCATGGGATGTGATAATTTAACTGCCTTTATCTACATACAGAGATTTGAAGGTTTTTTCCAGTGATGCACAGTAATAGAAGGAAAGATGCTCCCTCATACAGACATGCTTGCTGATAAAAGGCCAAAATTCATCAGCGTGTGTTTGATGCCTCACAATTAGGGTGAGAAAGACAAAAATGTGAGCTGAGCATAATGAGGTGATTCTCAAGCACAGACCTGCAGGACCCTCCCGTCGCTTCACTGTGGACCGTCATGCGGCTGACCGTGAAGCGATGTGAACAATGCCGCACTCGCATCAGCGATTTCAGCCACGTTTCACTTCCTTGCATGAGGTGGGCATTATGCTCAAGTCCTGTTTGTACCATGAGAGATCCTGTGGACTAGAGGGGATGTTTGGACACAGAAGTCTCGTGTTTATTGCTGTGTGGTAGCCAATTTCATCTGTATACAATATCCTTCCCTCATCTGACTTCCACATACTGCTAGCAAAGGGGATTTCTTCGATCTGTCCAGCCGGTCAGCTTGATTTGTAAGAACAATCTGCTTGTTTTTGTACAAATTATTACAAAGCATTTTCAGAAAATAATACCCAGGCAATCCCATACATCAATCCTCACCAAAGGCTCTACATTTGGGCCTGTTTTTTAGTACTTTCAGTCCTGTTGCTGAATTACTTCTAATTATCTTGTGGAAATACTTCTGCTTAGATCTCAGATGGCTATTTCTGGATCAGCGATTGTAACAGCAGGAAGAAATTCCTCGCTACAAAAACCAAGCCGCCAGCCAGTTAATCATTGGAGTTGGGTCAATCTATCCGACTTCCAACAGCCGAACCTGGGCCAGAAGTGTGACCCAGCCCAGATGGTTGCATCACCACCATCTACCTGGTTGAAACATATGGAGATATCAGTGTTCCGCGTTGATATTCATGGACTATCTGAAGACAAAAAGGACATATTCTACATATTATTCATTATCAGTAGTATCGCATATTGCGATGTATTGATGCACTCCTGATAACTTGGAGCTAGCAACAAAAACAGTTACAGATAAGAACTGTTTCCTGTAAGGTTTTAACAATTCACATTATCATGTAAACAGTTCCCAAAGTCACTGAACAGGGGAGAGTGTCCCAATAAATTGAGGAAAAGAACATTAGACTGTAGAGTGGATGTTTTACCAATATAGGAGCAGGATATAAAACAAATGCAGTTAGATTGCAGAGTTTACCTGACTATGTGGTAATACAGGATATGTAATAAATCAATATAACGAACAAGCATTAATAACTGTGAAGGTACATTCACTCTATCATAAAGTAAACAGGCTGATATTTAATCTATAATGGGACAGACATTCACCATAGTGAGATGTCATATCATTGGCAAAGGCGAGAATGCTCATTGGTGTAACTTCATTACCCATACTCGCACCAGGCTAAAACTCACTCTCCGTAACGTTTGATTTAGGCTGGTTCACTGCATTAGGTTGCTAAGTTGCTGTAACAATCACTAATACTAAAATTGCATTACATAGAGAGTCTAATACTATACTATATTACATTATTATTCCCTAACAGCTCTTTGTACCTTTATATTCACTCATACTTTAAACATACATATAAAAATAAAGTATTTAAATCTCAGATTAGTTATAAACAGCCAACTGAAAATGCTAATGTATAACACATTGTATAAAATGAAAACATCATGTTTTAAAAAGCCGATAAAAGCAAACATTAACTAATTAAATCAACACTATAATTCTTCCTTCATTATTTTCTGTACACGCCAGCTGTGCACACCTTCCACAAACATCCTGCACATGACATTGTAAGATTTGGCAAACAGTGGAATATCACTGATTTCACAATGTCTCATTTTCACATGTTGACCTGGAGAGCCCAGATGTTCTCCATTTTGGTCAGATCATCTTCGAACTCAGTGGACCCATCTAGCGAGCGCCTGATGTAAACTTTAGAGAAGACGTCAAAGGAATGGGCGTCGTCACAGCGCAGGCTCACTTCCTCCACAGGCTCGAGTTCTGGCTCAAAGTCAGAGAGCAGAGGGAGCTGAATCGTGCCAGTCTGCGGGTCCCAGTTCACTATGGTGCCTTCTTCTGTCTCGTGTTCCTCCTGGAGGCCCGGACAGGCAGCCTGCCACTGCTGTTTGTATGCAGCCGAGGCTCCGCCCACCCTGTCGCCGGGAACTTGGCCCTCGCCAGCAAACGGCAGGCATGCCTGGGTAACCTTGGCCACCTCTTCCACCGGTTGGGCCTTGAGCACGAAGCCGTAGTCGGAGCCCTCGCTCTGAGTCACCTCTACACCGTGAACCTCCTGCTGAACCACAGTCCTTGGCTCCGCCTTCACGACCCCCTCATGGGCTCCTTGCTGGGCGGCGTATGCCGAGCACGGTGCCGCTGGGAGCATCTGCATCTCTGATTGGTGGGCAAGAAGCATCTCCATCTCTGATTGGTGGGCAAGAAGCATCTCCATCTCTGATTGGTGGGCAGGATGGAGGGAGGCTTTTTGAGGGCCTTTGGCTCTTCCCTGGTCTTCAGGGTCCAACTCGGCCATGGCGTTGTCGACGTAGATGAAGTTCACCTTCAGGAGCATGTCGGAATAAAAGTGCTGGAACTCCGGGAGGTGCGGGACCAGCTGCTAAGGGGGGGCAGCATGTTGTCGTTAGTCCAGCAATGGATTACATTTAGGTAATTTATAACAGGTAGGTAAATGATTAGCAGTGGATTATCCATTGCAGCTACACACAAGTGAAGTCTTGACCCCCTTCTTGCTAACCATTCTCAACAATTAAAACCGAAATGATTACTCGCAAAAGGTTTCAGACAGAAATCATTGTGTCTACTTCACTTCCTTTGCTAAATTTCTGATTTTATGTCTAACAGAATCAAAATAAATTAGCCTGTTACTGTAGATGCTGATTTATTCTAAATATAATGTCATCCAGAAGTGTGATAGCTATAACAACAAGATACAGATATCAGCGAGATAGCAATAAGAGCAGGATAGAGATATCAATAGTACAGAGATATCAGCGAGATAGCAATAAGAGCAGGATAGAGATATCAATAGTACAGAGATATCAGCGAGATAGCAATAAGAGCAGGATAGAGATATCAATAGTACAGAGATATCAGCGAGATAGCAATAAGAGCAGGATAGAGATATCAATAGTACAGAGATATCAGTGAGATAGCAGGATTGTGATACCAGTGAGATAGCTGTAACAGCAGCGTAGAGATAACAGCAGGATAACTATATCAGCAAGATAATTTTAACGGGGCTGCGACAATAGCGGGATGACAATAATCCAACAGTGAAAAGACTGACGTCACTGGAAACTAAGGCATCAGGTTTGGCTTACCAGATTGGGGGGGTGTTTTTGTTTGGAGCAGAAAACATAGTGGTACACGGGAACCCCCACGAAGACCAAGAGCAGCAGGATAATCATTAAAGGCAGGATACCCCCCAGGGTCAGCACCAGCGCCCGTGTTTCCTGGGGGTCTGGGGACCAGAGCGTGGGGGATGACAAGGTCAGAAAAGTTCCTGCCAGAGGTTCGCTTGTTTACCTACTGAATACACAGGCTCACACAAACACACACCCACACACACATAGCTGCAGGGCTGGCCCACCCTTTAAGTGATATAGGTGATCGTTAGGGTGCCATTTGATTAGGGGCTACAACAGAGTGAGTAAAAAAAACAGGAGAATTACCTTCTTTGCATTCATGACATGAGTTATTTAGACTATTTTTATTTTTCAACACTTCTCTTGTGAGACAAATGCTAGCTAGCTAGTTAGCAGCCAAACACCCAGTGCTACTAAAATGTTTTAAATGAACATGTACTGAAAAAAATTGTTTGCTGTTCCCCTTGGGGGGGGGGGGGAGGGGGTTGTTCAACAGAATCTTGCCTAGAGTACCAGAGCACACCTGGCCAGCCCTAAATAGCTGCAACCTGAAACTCAACGCATGAAAGAAAACATGGAAACAGGGAAAAGAAACTGATTGTATGCAGACCAGGAAGGAGGCCAACAAGCCGGATATATTTGTGGGAAAACACCACCGTTGGCCAAAATACAATTACTGTGTGTACCTGGAAAGTACAATCTTTTGTGAGCTGAGACTATGTCCTGTGTCAGGTTAATCCAGTAAGCGTGCACAGAGGACTTACTTACCTTTTCCCGTAGTCACACACTGCTTCAAAGACACCTGGGTTATTATGGGAAGCGATGAGAAATAGACGCTTGCAGAGACGCAGTACAGAGTGTTGAAGTCTTGCAATAAAAGCTCCTTCGAGGTGCCGTCAAGAAGGTGGATCTCCTGACATAACAGGAAAATATAACTGAATGGTACCAAGAAATGAAAAGAATTTTGACTAATGACCCCCTTGCCATGAAATGAAAATGAAAGCGTGAATGACACACTTTTGGGAATGATATGAAGATGTTTTTGAAGTGTTGTGCCAAGAAGCTGAAGCATTCTTCAGGCTGAAGACAGAAATCTGCACCATCTACATGGACGGAGCTGTTTTCCCTCAGCTACCATGCTCACCAACTCTACACATTTACACTTCAGCGCGACACATTTCCATACAGCAAACTAAAGAATAATTCTGGTGTTTTGATACTGAACTGCAAACGCTGTGTGTGTGTGCACATATGTGTGTGTGTGTGCATGTGTGTTTGCTTGAGTGTGTGTTTTATAAACAGTCCATAAATTCACAGATAGCTACATTTTGTAAATATACTTTGCTTGCACATACATATACAGGCTTCCAGCTTCCTGTGTGGTTTAATCTTGTAAATGTAAGAACACAGAGTGACGATGAACTTCATGGCCTCATTTCCAAGAAGCAGTAGGAATTTGCAAAGAAATACCAACCGTTTGCCCAGTCCTTTTGTTGTGGACGGACAGGTTGTACAGCATCAGGCTCCCCGGATAGTACTCTGCCATAGGTTCATTGCTTTCTTTGTTACTCCATCTCATTGGACCTGTGAGGTTGATGAACATTTGACGCTCCTTCACCAGAATGTTAACGACCGGTGGTCCAAAGGTTGCTGATAAGTAGAGAAAAATGAAACCAAAAACATGCATCAGACACCTCAGCCTGCAGCACCCACTGCTACAAGGACTTTTATGTCTGTCAGCTCAATACCTCATACGTGTGCAGCAAATTCAAAAGGAATTTAGATCAAGAAATCATTTAAAGCCCTTCTCAATACAAAAATGCCTGACCTTAATTATACTGTAATTACATATAGGCATGGGTGATCTGGCGATTTTATATCGTGATCCATCCTGAAGACGTCTGTAATCCACTTTTCATGCGAATCATAGAGATCGTGATCTTTTATGTCCTCCTACTAATACTCCCAAACTTCACATAAAACTTCACATAAAACAATGGCCAGAACTAAGCTCTGTCACTACCCGATCTGTACCATACTTCCACATCGGCCATGCCGATAGCTCACATTGATTTGTTTTTCAGATAAGTCACACAAGAGAGACCTTGTGCCAGAGACGTGTGATTGTGTTGGTTTGTGAACAAAGCACAGATCCAAGGTGTAACTACTCGACGTGTACTACCTGCCCAATCTGTACCTTGCATGTCTGCACCGCATTATACTGTCTGACACTGTCATCCCACAACTACAGGGGCGGCTTTATTGTTTAGCAAGAACTGGTGTTAATGATTCTGCTGACTGAAAAAAAATCAGTTTCTTTGGTTGTTATTTTGTTTTAAGGATTCACTTTGGTTGTCTATATCCAATTTTGGGGATCAATACCATTACATAAGTACGGTATCCCATATCCGTAATTTTTATTTATATTCCGTCCGTTGGAATCGCTGCTATCCAACGACATGGTATTTTGGTATATTTATAGCGTTGGTTCAGTCTATACTGGAGGGACATATATGGTCACCCCATCGTGACTGGGGTACCTAGCGAGACCCATAAAGACGCAGTCATAGATATCTGGCTTAATATCCCTGGTGGAGATCAATGACAAGCAGTTCATAAATGGAAACTGATGTAGAAAATAATTATTAATGGAAGCAGGTCAGGTCGTGAAAATGTCATGAAACAAAGTGGTACCATCATAAAATATGCCGTAAAGTGTAATTCTGTGCATGTGCAGACGTGCAAACTACAAATCGGGCATACACAGTCAGATATTTCATAAATCAAAGTTTGTCAGGCCACAGTTCCAGACGTAATATGGCAAATCTATGCTACCACCTGAAATGGAAGCAACCAACAAATTATTTGTTATATTGAACAAAGGTGTATCTCAGAATTTAATTGACATTTACCATGTGTTTAATGCAATATTGTATTTTAAATGGTGCTAATAGATTAGTCCTTACACTTATTTGAGTCTGGGTATTCTTGAAAGCACAAAGTTTCAAAGTTGGGAACAAAGATCGTAATTCATAATGTGGATCGAGATTGTGTGTTATAAAGATCGTGATATGTTTTCTTGGGAAGATTGCCAACCTCTGATTACATATAAAGATATCTATGCTTATTACCGCACACACAATAAGATATGAGTAATACATACATATTTGTAAACGATAAGATATAAATAAACACACTATACATCAATGAAATAGAGAGGTACTGTGGTCAATTTAATGATGTTGGTGATTGACAGGTCGGCTTACTGTCTAAGAAGGGGTCGAATCGGTCTGTGTGGTTCCACTCTGAGGATCCGTTCTTGCCCACAGCCCTGACCCTGGCATAGTACTTTTCCTCCAGGTCACTGGTCTCAGTAGAGAGGTCACACCAGGTCTTCCTTAGCTTCTTGCATGCCTTGACCCCTTTCCATACCTCCTGGCCGGGTGCTGCCTTGTCCTCTTCACCGTATCTGCAGGAGGGAACAGTCGCAACCTGAGAACTGGAGTAGCATGGCAAGGCCCTCACCAAGGAGCTGACATGAGTCAACACCTCCGTGGGAACATAATCTACTGATCTGGCCCATTAAATGAATTTAACTGTCAGTGGCAACAAGAAAATTAAGAGATATTTGACTGATATTTGTTTTTATGGCATTGCTATGGTTTATCCCTGAACACATTTCACTAAATCAGTATCTGATATCAGTATCTTATATCATTTTCTTTTCCATCAGACATGCCCACTCTTTTTAGTAAATTACAGCATGCAACCCCTACACATATATACTGCATAAGAGAGATGCCAGGTTATGGCAAAAATCATCATGACGATTCTTTTGGTCAATATTGAGATCACAGTTATGTAACACGATTACTCATTTACTTTAGAAATATCACGCATTAATTGAGCTTTTAAAAAAAACTTGTCTTTTTAACAGTGGATTTCCGTTAACTCTAAATATAATTCAACTGAGAAACAAATGAAAAGCATCTGGAAAGCGGTGCACTGGATTTTAAATAGAATAGAATAGCATAGAAAACATGGCGGGAAAAAGAAAGTCATTTTCTCTCAATTACGAGGCTTATGATAAATTACTAAAAACGAGCCACCGAGGTGCAGCAGCTAATTTACAGTAAGCTATATTTTACGCACTGTACTGTATTATAGCGTATTGGAATTATACAGTTTAGTCATTTAATTTGTGCAGTATCGTACACTGAAAAGCGCTTGAAACAGCTGTAATGTATTTTGAAAGAGTCGATAAAATTCAGTAAATAGCAACACTGTCCATTTTATTACCTTATATAAATGTAATAAATATACAAATGTAAATTTGACAGAAATCTGCCTGAGACATAAAGAAAAAGGAAAAAAAATCAGTTATTATGATGATCCACTTATGGTGATGAATTTCACACAGATAGACATGATCACTGTAGTTAAGAAATGCAAACTGTATTTTCTACGTTTTTAGGGAACTTGCTATTTACATTAAAATTAAAATGTTACCCTTTTCATAAGACGTTTTTATTTCAAGCAATTTGTGATTTGATGTCAGTTGTTAGAAATGTTCAATAAATGACCATAAATACTTCATTTGTGTGTTGCTTTCAATTAGTTTAAATCACAAAGATATACAGTCTTTCATTAGAAAAAATATCCCGAATTTAACAGGTAAGCATATTTTCAGTACAAATCTTGTCAGTGAAATATGATGGCAAACAAAACAAACAAAAGAAATTAAACAATAATTAATTGTAATCAAGGTAAAATGTTCATTTAATCGTGATATTGATTTGGGGTCGTATCACCCAGTCCTAATCACTGCAAAACAAAATGCAGCACAAAAATTGTTTTATCTCACTTATTTTGTTTTGAAAATCATTGCCAGCCAAAATCGTAACTGAAGTTAAAATTGGATTGTCCAACCCTACTGCATAATAACCTTATGTATGTACTAACCATAGTAACTTGTCATTACAATTTTTGAAATGAGTGATGTCTTTTCTCTCTTTTTAATTCCCCTTTTCCTTTCAAGTAATAATCTATTGTCATCTTACCATTTGTTTTACCAAAAAAAAAAAAAAAAAAAAAAAACCGTATTTGGTAATTAGGCTATACATCCATATTCTGTAATGACTTATCCAACATGGGTTGTGTTGTGCCAGGAGTTTATTGCCTGGAGCAGATGCCAGTCTATCTGAGGGCACGAGCTAGCACACATAATCAGACTCGATTTAAAAAAACCCAGTTCACCTACCCACATGCATTTGGACTACAGGAGAGAATCTGCATGTAAACGCCACCCAAACAGTGACAGTGATTCAACTCACAGCACTGGAGGCCGTGAGGCCGCAGTGTTAACCACCAAGCCAAGCAGCAGTCATACAGTTAAGCAGAAGTAATTCTGAACACTGGCAATTCGGAAAGATACACAGTATTTGATTGCCACTCTTCTGTTGCTACTGTATATGACAGTGGAGTATTTGGGTAAAGTGATACAGACGAACCAGAATAACTACAGCAGTTGGTGCAACATTCACACTTTCTGACTCACGCACACAATCTTATGAAAATCTATATTATTCCGTTATAAACCTAAAATCAAAAGCGCTGGGGCAGTAAGCAAACACTACAGACCATTAACAAGGTAATAAAACTCATGTAAATGCGTGTGCAGATTTGTTTCGAATTGAAAATCTCACGCTAGCCAGCTGGCCAAAGTTGGCAACTCTGCTAGAGGCTGATCACGCCAGTAGCTAATTGACCTGGAGAATCCGGACGGCCCTTACATTGCATACTCCACAGCGTACCATGTCCCCTTCGGTGTCCCTGGTCCAGGACTCCACTCCACTATGTTCCGCAGATTTATAGACTTGAACTTGACATCCTGGGGTGGAGCGACAGCAGCTCCGTGAGTGACGGCTATGAGGAACACAAAAGTTACTGAATGCTTTCCTTTAAACTGGAATGGTCAATCCATGCAGTTAAATATAAAGTCATTAAATGAGACATGCTATTGAATTTTTATAATTATTTAGATTTCAGGCACAACTCCTCTTCATTTAATATAGGCTACATTTTCTTACTCGTTTATTTCAAACATATTTTAAAGAGCTTCTGTTGAGGCGAAAACACCTTTTCGACACGAAAGTTAACAGTGTTGTATTTAGGTACAGAGAAGTTCTTTTCGCCAACTTCATGTAACCACACTATGTTCCCTCGTCTTGTTTCAAAACCCCATAAACTTCCTGAGCTTCAGACGGTGTGCCATGACTAAGAATACGTTAGAAAACTAAGAACGGGTCACAGATAACAATCAATATTTTATACATGAAATTGTAATTTCATATCAAAGCTCTCAGTAATAGCATACAATTGAACACATTGTGGAGTACAATTATCCGCAGCCACATGCAAAACCCTCTTGCATGGGGGCTTCAGGGGGGTACAATGCGCTTTGAGACAAAGTAATGATTTCCTCTGAGAATGAAAATGCGCTCTAAAATAAAATCGAATTGAATTTAATACTGCATAATACTGCATTACAAACTTAAATTCATCCTCCAACCACACATCGCAACTAAAATAAGAATAATATCAATAAGAATATTTTATCTGCGTATCATAAGCAATTACAACAAAACTGGCCGATTTTCTAAAGTAACCTTACGCGGAATCGACTGTTTCCGACACAGTTACCACACTGTATTACGCACACCTGCTGCAGAGGAATCTGTAACGTATAAACACAAACCTATACGTTAGGCTGTTTTTCATTAGCACACATTAGAGAGGCTATGGAGACAAAAATCTTAAGGTTTTAGAATCAAAACAATGACCAAACACAACCAAATTTCGCTCTTATACCTCTCAGATCATAAACACTATCCCATATGAAAGGATCGGATATGCAATGCAAAGGAAAATGTATAGTTTGTATGTTAAACCTTTTTCTCTCCATCAAGATTCATTATAAGGAAAAAAATAAGCTTAATGTATAACTTTGTGCTTTGCAGTTACAATATGACATAACCATATAAGTCACACATGGAGTCAGTAAAGTGGGAGACAGATTTGGAGTTTGCAGCTGTATGTTTTGTTACATTAATGTAGGGTAATGTTAAGTCTTTTCCTTATAACAGATCCTGATGGAGAGGAAGATGTTTGACATTCAAAGTATACGCTTTGCATTTGGTTTCATTTTCAGTCTTTTGACAGAAGCAGTCTTGACAGAATGTAAAGTGTAGGAGAATTTGGTTATACTCGAGCATTGTTTTTGGCACATTAATGTAGGCCTTAACCGTAAGCTTTTTCCTTACAACAGACGTCTATGTGGAGGAAACGTTAATGTCCTAAATATCAATTTTAGACTGGGTTGCGATTTCAATCACTTTACAGTTGATAGTGTTTACGACCCATAAAGGCTGCGAGAAGTTTGACTCTCTTATTCTGGCACTGAGTTAACCTACATTATGTGTTAAGCTTTTTTTGCCGCTTTGAAGTGTATCAGAATGTCCCCGATTGTGGCGATTGTGAAACAGTGCCTAATTAGTCACAATGAATAATCAAACATATTACTGTTTTAAACCGAGAAGAGATATGCGAATACAGAGAACCGTTGATATTTCGGTAATTATATTTACCTGTAACCCTTATTGAAAGAAGGGAAAGTGCCGTCAAGAAAATGTGCTTTAGCATTGAGGATTCATCAGGTGCCCAGATGTCATTGTAGTCTGTGGTGGTAATCCTCCAGGTTGGCTTCTTAAAGTATGTAGACTACATCGGAGTGCAAGTGTCTCTCCTGGCGGACAGGTTTGCAAGAGCAAAGTCTGCTCAGTGAGGCTGGGTTACTGAAATCACGGTTAACTTCATGTGCAGCCTGGGCGGAGTTTGTGGTGGAGGGGGAAGCTTTCGCAGGTCGTCGCTTTCTCGTTCTTCAGCATTACGCCATTTATGAAGAACATTCTACATTAATTTATGTGGTCATAACCCTAATCCCAGCTAAGATAACCTTAACCATTACCCAGTCCTAAACTTAACCATAATTAACCCAATTAAATACAAGACTTTTGGTACTTTTTTTTTTTTACTCCACTAATAGATTTGCATAAAACTGAGTTTCCCGTTGTGGGGAACGAAAACAACATAAAAAAACAGGTTTTCCTTACAAATGTCCCCACAATGTAATACACACACGTAAACATACCACTGTCCGTAACCCAGTTTATTCACGTTTATGGAAGTTGTTACACATCCTGAAATTGTACCCAGATCAGCATTGCTTTACTCTTAAACAACCTTAATTTCTCAGATGTTGTAGTAAATATCTCTACAGAAAAGGAACATATATAAAAAAATAAATTATTTCATCTGGGAATTAGGTACCCTGTTATAATTAAATCAATAGAAGATTTTTTTGCATGTGCTATTCTGTTCTCAGAACTGTAATTAAAATAAGATACAATCAAAATGTCAGGTGGCCTAGTGTTATCCTGGATGCACTATATGGAAAGTATTATCCGTAGTTATTTTCTTAGCAAATGCATAACATACTGGCAGAACACAATTGGTATAGTGTGTAAAGGTGAAGCATTTGTAATTGTTAGGTGTTGGCTGGGCTGGGCTACAAGTATATCCACATTGTTGTGATATTCTAGGGTGTACAGTAACTAGAGAGGGAGCAGGTGTAATGAGAGCTTTATAGTCCCTGGACAGCACAGTCACCAGCCCCGCCCATCTAATCCATACTCCTCACATACTGCCCAACCCCCACCATTTGTAGAAGTGCTGGATGGAACAACTGGAAATGTGAAAGCCAATAAATGTGCTTTTACCCAAATGCCCCAAGTCATATTTGTGACACGTAACTCTGAAATAACACTTATTCATTTATTGCACATTCTACATACATGACAAATCACACAATCTTTCCACATTTGGGTCATATTTTATTGTATCTTAATTTCCATTTCTTAAAATGTCATTTATAGTATTTATACATCGAAATATTAATATATTTATAAATATTTATTTCTCATTTGTACTATGACCACCTTTTCCATGACATTACAGTAAGAACCATGACAGACACAGCAATGGCGTAGGACTGGGCGATGTAACGATACAATCTATGATGGACAATCAGACAAGTAACCCAGGATGTTTCTCAATATGTGTACTTGACTGTTCTTGTGTTCACATTGCCTGATTGAAATCATCTTCCA
Source organism: Paramormyrops kingsleyae (assembly GCF_048594095.1). Lineage (NCBI taxonomy): Eukaryota > Metazoa > Chordata > Actinopteri > Osteoglossiformes > Mormyridae > Paramormyrops > Paramormyrops kingsleyae. The sequence continues at coordinate 5,510,725 of NC_132815.1, read as the reverse complement.
TTGCCAAAGTACAGTTCCAATACTCAAGAACAGAACGAAAGAGGTAGAACAGTAAAAATCCCCAGATGTCGTTCTTGTCCAGCCCTAAGGATCAAGGATGCATCGGTTGCATCCTGACCAAGGAAAACAATCTCATGATTCATTGTGTCCCAAGTTTGTTCTTGGGAGGCAAGTTAACAAGAACACTCTTGCCTAGAACACAAGTTTGCTCTTTGCATTTTTGATATTGATAAATACCCAACACCTGACTGAGTAATTGGTGATTTTCACCTTTGTTGGTGAATTTGTTACAAAACGAGGCGGTTCAGGCACGAGAACGAGGCATGATGAAGGCAGAAATGTGGACGACCCACTTGCGGCTCGAAGGACAAAACGGGGTTTATTAACAAAAACAGAAAACACTCGGAATACTACAAAGAAAAAGACCACGAGGGGTCAAAAGCTAAGGGGAAAAATTTTAATTTTTTAAATTTAATTACGTATGTATGTGGTTTAATTACAAATGGGTGCAGGCAGGCAGAACATACATCTTACAGCTAATATCAGCAATCACAATCAAACAATCACAATCAACGAACCACTGGGGAACTAAACTGAGGGAGGGACTTAAACACTGAAACTAAACTGGGTAACAAGACTAACACAGGGCAGGCGAGACTAATTAACATAGACTGGGAAAACAGGCCACAATCAATGGACTGGGAGAGGAAGACTAAGACACTGACAGAAACAAGGAAACAGAATCTAACACAGGGGAATAAGAAAGGCAGGTAAAACACAACCAAAGCACAAAACAAGAAACCAAAAACAGAAAGCAAACCACAAAATCACAGTAACTAGAAAATCTGATGAAACAATACAAAGACAGAGGGGTTCACAGACAACCGGACGCTCAAGGAGTTGAGCCATGCGGCCGACAGGGAGCAGGGTAAAACAGACTGACAACAGGAGCTGACCCTGACAGAATTAGGCTTACACGCAAAGCAAGCTAATAAAGCCTGTGTCCAAATTCAGGGACTGCATCCTTCAAAGGATGGAGCTATTGTAGGCTACATCCTTCGAAGGGCCGTTCAATGAAGATATTGGGCTGCAAAGAATCCATCAGGTGAATCCTTCACTACCCAGTGGAAAAACAGATGCATTGCTAGATGGCATGTGAAGGAGCCTTCGAAACGGGACAGCCTTGTCGCAGTGCCGTGACGCCTGTGAAGGAGCCTTCGAAACGGGACAGCCTTGTCGCAGTGCCGTGACGCCTGTGAAGGAGCCTTCGAAACGGGACAGCCTTGTCGCAGTGCCGTGACGCCTGTGAAGGAGCCTTCGAAACGGGACAGCCTTGTCGCAGTGCCGTGACGCCTGTGAAGGAGCCTTCGAAACGGGACAGCCTTGTCGCAGTGCCGTGACTCCTGTGAAGGAGCCTTCGAAACGGGACAGCCTTGTCGCAGTGCCGTGACGCCTGTGAAGGAGCCTTCGAAACGGGACAGCCTTGTCGCAGTGCCGTGACTCCTGTGAAGGAGCCTTCGAAACGGGACAGCCTTGTTGCAGTGCCGTGACGCCTGTGAAGGAGCCTTCGAAACGGGACAGCCTTGTTGCAGTGCCGTGACGCCTGTGAAGGAGCCTTCGAAACGGGACAGCCTTGTCGCAGTGCCGTGAAGCATTTGATCTTTGAATGCAGCCTTAGAAGGATGCAGCCCCTGAATTAGGATATGGCCAAAGATTTATTATTTGACTTTCAGTTCAGTCATCTAATATATATTTCTAACAGTTTAAAACACACATATTTGCATTCATATCTTTGTGGAGACAATCCATTCATTCCTATGGGCATAACACTAATTCTAATAATGACAACCATAACCCATACCCAACTAAACCTCAACCCATAGGTAATTAAACCCAATACAAGGTATTTGGCTATTTGGGTTTTTTTGATGGGGGTAATATGTAAACCAGACTATTATAACTACACAGGGGGAAAACTCTCAAAAATACAACCACAAATACAGTGCTACACAGGGAAACAGTCACACGGGAAAAACAGACACAACAAACCAACAAGGAACAAAAGCAGCTTAAATACACCACTAACAGGTCATGACGCAGGACAGGTGAAAAGCATAACTCAATTAGCCAATCAGTACAAGCACAGGACAACCTTGAACCCACAACTAGAGGGGTGTTATTTTCTGAGCTACTCATCCAACCCATCAAGCTACATGACAGCCCTGGGCGCAGAGAAACACAATAGGGACTAGGGCTAAATGACAGCGGTAACAGGATGGTCAGCAACACCTGCTGGTCAAATGGGAACATACATATAGGACAGGGATGGATGGACACTGACCCTGACATTCCTGCCCTCCGGTCTCCCTCCTTCTCTGCCACTGGGTAAAGTCACTTATCCAGTAAAATTTACAGAACAGAGAGGATTGCAATGAAAAATCAACTTCATTCAAAGAATATTCAGAACTCTTGCGCCCCACAGTTAGAATCACTGACGATGCTCCTAGAAAGTTTGCAAGAAGATCCTCAGAATCAATTTAGATGGGAGACGGTTCTGTCCGAAAGATAAGAGATGCAGGCTCCATTTTCACCCTCAGCCACCTTCTATCATTGCGGGTCGAGTTTCCGAATTTCGAGGTGATTTTTGGTGTGGTCACGTGTACATTTTCAAGTGTAGATTTTCATCCATATACTGTTTTTGTGCAGTGGCAATAAGATCCATTAAAGGTCAAATAGAGCAAATGAATTGATAACAAATATGGTGATCCTGTTCAGAAGGATGAGCTTTCCATCCTCTTTGTTGTCACAATGCACCATTGCTTCAGTTTTGGTGCGATTTATTTCAAAATGTAAACAGGTCTAGATACACAATGTTGATTGATGTGACCAATGAGCAATCATGTGTGATGACAGACAAGGATCGGGGGGGTCAGGTCAAGGGGGGGTGGGCTGTCTGAGGGGTGGGCAGAGACGAGAGGGGTGCACGAACAGCAGAAAACAAGATGAGTGCCAGTCGCAGACGAAGCTCCTTTTGGATGCATTTTAATATCACAGACAGCGCAAAGGCTAAATTTAGAATTGGTAAGATAAACCGTTATTTCGACCGAGTTCTTCTAACAGCCTTCAAAGGCATATTAGGACTGTAAATCTAACAGCGCCCCAGGTACACTGCGTTTAGCGTTCGTAGCGAAACGCTAATTTACAACATTCAATACGCGTGTAATAGTGTTTGATGTTTTTACATTAATGTTTTTATACCAAACGTAATGTAAATAATGCGGTTTAGTATAATTACATTTAGTAATTGAAGTGGTATACGTGCACACATATTAATCATAGGTCAAAACATTGCTAAATTTTCCTGAATTACAAAACCTGAGCTGAACTAAATGATCCGGCTCACTAAAGAGAGCTCAAGTGTGTAGTACGCTATAGCCTGCTATGCAAGTTTGTGTAAGTACACTGTCGGGTTTGCCAACTCTTACGCGTGGCGTGACTCTCACGCTTTCTGAGTCACGCAGAAAATCTTGCGGCAAATCTAAATTAAACCTAACATTAGCTACATCAAAAGCCTCGGGGTAGTTTCCAAATCCCACAGGCTATTCACAAGGTAATATAACAGTTACATATATGTAGAAGCGTGTGCAGACTTGCCACGAACTGCAAATCACACTCCAGTGGCAACCCTGCACAATCTCCATCGTTAAAAGGCGCATGGCTGTAATCTCACTGTCACCTGCAGTAACACTAAGTGGCAGATGCATCAGACATACGAAGCTAGCAGGTGTAACCAGACACCAGAAAAGACCGTAAAATACAAAATGAATTTTAAAAAATTTTTATACTATTTTTATATATGTTTATACTTCATTCCCTATGCTTCGATGTGTCTAACCTTCGGCATTTCAGGTAGACACATCACGACGTTGTATTAGATAAGCTTTGTGGGAGAAGGATGAATAGATAAATTTAAAAATCCCGTGTCTGATGGAACTGTTAGGCTACTTCTCCAAATTATGCTTTTATGACGGAGAAATTGCTCCATCTAGTGGCAGAGAACAGATTGCGGATGTTATTCGTTTGCTCTTTACTTTTGATTTCCAATCCTCCATGTTTCCGGAAAGAGCAGAAACATTTCAGTGACTCATGTTAACTATACAAAACAAAAATATATTTAGATAGATGAACATCTCAGTATATTTTTTGTCAAAGGTGTAGGCCTATTTCGTAATCACAATTGAAATATCTAAAAAATATTTTCATTATGGATTTAATGACATTACGTATTCCATAAAAAACATTAATTAGAAAATCGTTGTTTGCGTGTCTATTCATTCATACATTTCAAAATATATTGCAAAATATATTACAATATATTTAAAAATACATAAGGTATCGATGCTTTTCATATATATCCAAACTATATCTAAACCATGACAACAGAGGAGATCCACAAAGCTCCTGTTTACACTTTTTACTGAACCCTTGACTGCTTCAATAAGGCAAAGTGATGGTATCTGAGTGTCCTCTCTCCCATCAGTTCATGATCTGATTAGTATCTATAGTAGTGGGTGTAGCAACTCCGTAAACTGAACAAAATGCAAGATTCTGCCTACATCCAAATTCAGCTGGGATGTTGAAGTCCAGGACCCCCCCCCCCCCCTTCCAGAGAAGTTCATCATATACTTAGATATTTCAGAATCAGCATCAGAATCTTTATTGCCACATGACCAAGGCCACCGGAATTTTTTGTTGGCATAGCTTACAACTGTTGGAACTTCAAATGAAATTCTTAATTACAGTCTTTCATCATTTACTCCTTCTCCATTTGGGCATAACCTTGTGCTTTTAATTAATAATGAACCAATCTTTTTCCCAGCATGGCGTCACAGAGGAATAACCCACCCGGGACAGTAATTCAATGAAAGGCTGCTCAGGATTATGACATATTACTTGGTAGCATCAATAATCACTGCTAAAAAACAGTATTACCTAACTGGAAAGATTAAAACTATCCACAAATCATGTGAAAATGCAAAAGCATCCTTGAATGATGATATTAAATCTTTTGTGGACACCTGTCCTCCCTTTTCTCTGTACCTTCAGTGCTGATTCCACTTTCCTCATACCTAAAATGCATTATTACTGCATCTGCACAATGTGCACCCCTCCATCTAGTTTTTCCTCATTCTGGATTTTTCTGCCTCCTTGTCATATTTCATGTTATATGCCTTATATTATCTTGTTTTGTTGATATCAATTTAAAATACACAAAACACAAACCTCCGCATACAGCACAACACTCAATAAATCTTGTCTTTTCATGGGATGTGATAATTTAACTGCCTTTTTCTACATACAGAGTGTCATGATCCGCTCCGTCCGATCCTGATGTGTGCCACGCCCCCTTCATTACCTCGTGTGAATCCCTGATTGTGATCACCTGTTGCCTGTTACAGTATGTTCAACTTTTTTTTTTTTTTTTAATTTTATTTATTTATTTATGTATTTGTGATTTGTTGTGTTAAGTGACCTTGGGTGTTTTGAAAGGCGCTGAAAATAAAATGTATTATTATTATTATTATTAACTTGTCTTTTGAATTTAGTCCGTGTCTCAGTTAGTTTCCCCAGATCCGTCATTGTAGTGTCCGTAGATGTCCGTGCCTGTCCCTCCCTCCCTCAATAAACCCCGTTTACCTGACTTCCTGGCTGCTCTCGCCTGCTTCCACGGCTCGCCTGCCTTCCGAACGTGACACAGACATTTGAAGGTTTTTTCTTGTGAATAGGAATAGAAGGAAAGATGCTCCCTCATACAGACATGCTTGCTGATAAAAGGCCAAAATTCATCAGCGTGTGTTTGATGCCTCACAATTAGGGTGAGAAAGACAAAAATGTGAGCTGAGCATAATGAGGTGATTCTCAAGCACAGACCTGCAGGACCCTCCCGTCGCTTCACTGTGGACTGTCATGCGGCTGACCGTGAAGCGATGTGAACAATGCCGCATTCGCATCAGCGATTTCAGCCACGTTTCACTTCCTTGCATGAGGTGGGAACAGCGCAATTTGTTTAGGTGAGGCATTATGCTCAAGTCCTGTTTGTACCATGAGAGATCCTGTGGACTAGAGGGGATGTTTGGACACAGAAGTCTCGTGTTTATTGCTGTGTAGTAGCCAATTTCATCTGTATACAATGTCCTTCCCTCATCTGACTTCCACATACTGCCAGCAAAGGGGATTTCTTCGATCTGTCCAGCCGGTCAGCTTGATTTGTAAGAACAATCTGCTTGTTGTTGTACAAATTATTACAAAGCATTTTCAGAAAATAATACCCAGGCAATCCCATACATCAATCCTTACCAAAGGCTCTACATTTGGGCCTGTTTTTTAGTACTTTCAGTCCTGTTGCTGAATTACTTCTAATTATCTTGTGGAAATACTTCTGGTTAGATCTCAGATGGCTATTTCTGGATCAGTGATTGTAACAGCAGGAATTCTCTCGCTACAAAAATCAAGTCACCTGCCAGTTAATCATTAGAGTAGATTGCACTGGCCATCATGATACATTTGGAAAATATATATATATATATATATATACACATATATACACACACACACACACATACATACAAATAGATATAATGGAAATTTAGAGATGCCAGTTCTCCAAACTGCATGCCTTTGAATAACGTGAGGAAACCGGAGAAGCAGGAGAAAATCAGCACAAACACAGAGAAAACATGTAAGCATACAAACATAGAAGGAGCAGCAGCCAAACCAGGTGGCCGGGAGGTGAGGCGACTGGGCTAACAGTCACACCGAAGTGTCGCCCTCAAGTGGTCATTATGTAAATTAGTGTAATATTTGTCGTAAAGAGGTAAATATGACTGAGAATGGCTGGATTTTTACATTTTTTAATTAAGTGTGTGCCAAATACAATGATCATCTGCCTAAAATAAACACTTTTACAAATAATATTAAAGCAAAAAGTAGTAACCTTAAACAGTGATACTAGTCTAGATAGCAATTTACTTTCCATCCTTCTGTCAGCAAAGATAAAATCTCATACCATGAGGACTTTGTCTCAGTGGTGGATTTCCTGTAAAGGTTTTTACAGTTTACATTACCACGGTAAACAGAGATGTCCCAATAAATTGAAAAAAAAGATATTACCCAGTCGAGTGAATGTTTGACCAAACTGGGAACAGAATACAAAACGAGTACAATTAGATTGCAGAGTTCACCTGACTATGTGGTAATACAGGATATTTAATAAATCAACATAATGAACAAGCATTAATAATTGCGGATGTACATTCACTCTATCATAAAGTAAACTGGCAGTGAATGCTCTGTAGTGAATGCTCTGTAGTGAATGCTCACTGGTGTAACTTCATTACCCATACTCGCACCAGGCTAAAACTCACTCTCCGTAACGTTTGATTTAGACTGGTTCACTGTATCAGGTTGCTAAGTTGCTGCAATAATCATTTAATACTAAAATGAATACAAAAATTATACTACACAGAGAGTCTTATACTATATATTACATTATTATATCCTAACAGCTATTTATACCTTCATATTCGCTCATTATACATACGTATTAACATTAGAGATGGGCGATATGGCCAAAAATCTTTTCACGATAAAAAAAAATTCCAAATGGTCGATATCGATAATTTACTGAGCAAAAAAATAAAATGCTCTTACTTTCGCACTTGCTTTCCCGTGTAAGAACAGATTTTTTTTTCCCGTGTAAGTTTTTTTGCGGCATAGCGTTTAGAAGGCTTCGAGGAAACTCACCCCGGGTAATTTTAGTCATCTTTGAAAAAAACGCCCTGCTGTGCGATCTCCCTATCCATTCTTAATACTCTGTGGATTATTACTGTCGGGATTTCTCATGGACTGAACTTTACTGTGGACTTTCCCCGTTTTTACGGCTGTGCTTGCGCTTGTGCTCCACTGTATTGTGCTCTAAACTCCCCCCTTGACCCGGATTGCCTCCTCTGACGTAATCCCTCTTTTTAAAGCCAATGGCTTCGCTTCTGGTATTTTACAATCAAATTATTAATAACCTTCTATAAAATTGCAAATATGACAGTTACTACTGTTTCATTAAAATGCGAAAGTGATGCATTCCGCTATGACAACTTAATTTCCCTTTGTGGAAGCAATCCTGGTGCAAAATTTCTCCTATTCTGTTTTCTTTTCATACCTATAATGTGGCAATTAGCTTCAAACTCGGCACTGTCGCACCTGGAAATGATATGACATCAAACCAATTTCACTATTCACTGTAACAATTACATCAGGGGAAACAATCCATAGCAGAGGGGCAGTTTACAGCGCAACACTTGTCCTAACGTAGTCAAAGAGAAAGTGACCTCATTTAGTGATACCAAAAGTGTCACCAGTAAGTGTTTGATCTTAAATTATTTCGAACTTTTATCGAGTATTTGGCACGTCGATATGGAGGGAAATATATCGTGATAATTGTCGTTTTCGTTTTGACGCCCAGTCGTAATTAAAATGAAATATTTTAGTCTGAGATTAACTAGATTTAAATAGCCATGCTAATGTATAACACATTGTATAAAATGAAAACATCATGTTTTAAAAAGCGAATAAAAGCAAACATTAACTAATTAAATCAACACTATAATTCTTCCTTCATTATTTTTTGTACACGGCAGCTGTGCACACCTTCCACAAACACCCTGCGCATGACATTGTAAGATTTGGCAAACAGTGGAATATCACTGATTTCAAAATGTCTCATTTTCACATGTTGACCTGGAGAGCCCAAATGTTCTCCATTTTGGTCAGATCATCTTCGAACTCAGTGGACCCATCTAGCGAGCGCCTGATGTAAACTTTAGAGAAGACATCAAAGGAATGGGCGTCGTCACAGCGCAGGCTCACTTCCTCCACAGGCTCGAGTTCTGGCTCAAAGTCAGAGAGCAGAGGGAGCTGAATCGTGCCGGTCTGCGGGTCCCAGTTCACTATGGTGCCTTCTTCTGTCTCGTGTTCCTCCTGGAGGCCCGGACAGGCAGCCTGCCACTGCTGTTTGTATGCAGCAGAGGCTCCGCCCACCCTGTCACCGGGAACTTGGCCCTCGCCAGCAAACGGCAGGCATGCCTGGGTAACCTTGGCCACCTCTTCCACCGGTTGAGCCTTGAGCACGAAGCCGTAGTTGGAGTGCTTGCTCTGAGTCACCTCTACACCGTGAACCTCCTGCTGAACCACAGTCCTTGGCTCCGCCTTCACAACCCCCTCATGGGCTCCTTGCTGGGCGGCGTATGCCGGGAGCATCTGCCTCTCTGATTGGTGGGCAAGAAGCATCTCCATCTCTGATTGGTGGGCAGGATGGAGGGAGGCTTTTTGAGGGCCTTTGGCTCTTCCCTGGTCTTCAGGGTCCAACTCGGCCATGGCGTTGTCGACGTAGATGAAGTTCACCTTCAGGAGCATGTCGGAATAAAAGTGCTGGAACTCCGGGAGGTGCGGGACCAGCTGCTAAGGGGGGGCAGCATGTTGTCGTTAGTCCAGCAATGGATTACATTTTGCCCATTTGAAACAATTAGCAGACCATTATCTAATCTTAGTTTCACACAAGTGAAGTCTTGACCCCTTTCGTGCTTCTCATTCACAATGATTGAAACCGAAATGATTCCTCTCACTACCTTTACCAAATTTCAGGTTGTATATTTGACAGACTATATGTTATTGACACTATAGCAGAATCTAAATGAATTAGCTTGTTACCGCAAATGCTGATTTATTATGCATATAATGTTATTCAGAAGTGGGATAGCTATGACAGCAGGATAGAGATATCAGCGAGATAGCTATGACAGCAGGATAGAGATATCAACAGGATAGAGATATCAGCGAGATAGCTATAACAGCAGGATAGAGATATCAACAGGATAGAGATATCAGCGAGATAGCTATGACAGCAGGATAGAGATATCAACAGGATAGAGATATCAGTGGGATAGCTATGACAGCAGGATAGAGATATCAACAGGATAGAGATATCAGTGGGATAGCTATGACAGCAGGATAGAGATATCAACAGGATAGAGATATCAGCGAGATAGCTATGACAGCAGGATAGAGATATCAACAGGATAGAGATATCAGCGAGATAGCTATGACAGCAGGATAGAGATATCAACAGGATAGAGATATCAGCGAGATAGCTATGACAGCAGGATAGAGATATCAACAGGATAGAGAAATCAGCGAGATAGCTATGACAGCAGGATAGAGATATCAACAGGATAGAGATATCAGCGAGATAGCTATGACAGCAGGATAGAGATATCAACAGGATAGAGATATCAGCGAGATAGCTATGACAGCAGGATAGAGATATCAACAGGATAACTATATCAGTAAGACAGTTATAACAACAGCGAGATCATGATAATCCAACAGTGAAAAGACTGACGTCACTGGAAACTAAGGCATCAGGTTTGGCTTACCAGATTGGGGGGGTGTTTTTGTTTGTAGCAGAAAACATAGTGGTACACGGGAACCCCCACGAAGACCAAGAGCAGCAGGATAATCATTAAAGGCAGGATACCCCCCAGGGTCAGCACCAGCGCCCGTGTTTCCTGGGGGACTGGGGACCAGGGCATGGGGGATGACAAGGTCAGAAAAGTTCCTGCCAGAGGTTCGCTTGTTTACCTACTGAATACACAGGCTCACACAAACACACACCCACACACACATAGCTGCAGGGCTGGCCCACCCTTTAAGTGATATAGGTGATCGTTAGGGTGCCATTTGATTAGGGGCTGCAACAGAGTGAGTAAAAAAAAAAAAAACAGAATTACCTGTGACTGCATTCATGACGAGTTATTCACACTAGTTTTATATTTCACTACTTGTACTTGTGAAGCTAATGGTAGCCAGGGAGGTTGTGCTCTGACATACAGACTTCCTCATGTTCAGTGTAAACATTAGTCATCACTGATGCAGTGCATTGTGGTCTGTATACTTTGCCAAAGATCGCTTCCATGAGGGATTTACCAAAGCGTGGATAAAGTGCCCATTAACCATGCTGTTTATGGCTTATTTGAGGGCCCAGACATCCTTGGATATTTGCGCTAGGTGTGATAGTGTGTACTTGGTGGGGCAAATGGGACAAAGCCTCTATGTGGCACGCTGTTGGATGACTACGTGATGTAATTGGTTGATAACTTGTTGTATTTAAGGTAGTCTGGGCTAAATGTGAGTGAACAAACATAAAGTCTGTTTAAACTGGGGTACCCTTAACTAAATGGAAAGCTGGGGCCTGTATCACAAAGCGGGATTTCTTAGTCGCATAACTTGTCGGATTTCAGGTGCCATAGTTTAAATGGATTTTATCATTGTTCACTTACATCTAGCCCAGACTGTCTTAAATGTGACAAGTTAACTTGGCTAAACAAGAAATCCTGGCCCTGGTTATTTTCCTTTTCTGATTGACAGAGCTATAGAGCAATAAAGAGCTGAGACCCCCCCTTCCTAGTTCTGGGTAATAGGCGCCATGTTTGTAGTCCCCAAGTGGCTTCACTGAGGGCAAAAATGTCAGCATGGGCCAGTCGAGGGATAGGACTCCTCCAACAAAAACCCTTATGTCTCACAAACGGAATTTCATTGGAAGAATATTTATTCCAACAAATCTACAGAATCCAATGATGCCCAACTGGGTAGATCCTAAATAACCCCAAGTAATCACTCCAGCCCTGCGGAACTACATTGCTAAACAGGTTAGAATTTCAGCTCTAGGTATGTTTTTAAGGGTTTCAGAGCCCAAAACCAAACCAAAGCTAAATTAATATAATAAAAATATCAGTTTAGCATTATCACATTAAACTTTGGAGTTAGCGAATTAGCAGTTATCAAAGCTAACTTTTCAGTTAGCTGTGCCCACCATCAGAAAGCGTGCACCACAGACGGCATACTTACCTTTTCCCGTCGTCACACACTGCTTCGAAGACGCCTGGGCTTTTGTGGGACGTGATGCGAAATAGATGCTTGCAGAGACGCAGTACAGAGTGTTGAAGTCTCGCAAAAATAGCTCCTTTGAGGTGTCGTCAAGAAGGTGGATCTCCTGACAACAGAAAAAGATAATTAAATGACACCAAGAAATCTAAAGAATTTTGACTAAAGACACCCTTGCCATGAAAGGAAAATGAAAAAGAGTATATGACACATTTTTTGGACACATGACGTTTTTGAAGTGCTGTGCTAAGAAGCTGAAGCATGGTAATGACTCATGGCATTCTTCAGGCTGAAGACAGAAATCTGCACCATCTACATAGTGATTATGTGCTAGACAGAGCTGTTTTCCCTCAGCTACCATGCTCACCAACTCTACACATTTACACTTCAGCGCGACACATTTCCATACAGCAAACTAAAGAATAATTCTGGAGTTTTGATACTGAACCCCAAACGCTAAGAGAAACAGCAATATATATATGTGTATGTATGTATGTATATATTAGGGCTGTCAAAATTAACGGGTTAACGTGGATTAATCCATCATCATGATTAATCTGATTAAAATTTTCAACGCAATTAACCCATCTGCAGCGCAGAATGACTCAAAATCCCAGAAATGTCTCTGTCAACCCATTTCGGGCAGTTTTGGTGCATTCCATTTGCCCTGGGAACTCGGATTCCGAGTTTTGAAGCCGGAAGTGATAACATGCGCGCTCCCGTTTCTCAGAGATCTGAGAAATATCTCGGAGCAGCACAGAGGATCCCGAGTTCAGAATCCGAGACGGCTGCGCCTTTTATCAACAGCAGGGAAAGTTGTAGTTTTATACTGTTCAAGCACTATTTCTCATTTGTGGCTCAATAAATCGGTCGCACACACTATACCGTCCAACTTATCTGTGGACGTGTTGCTACGGAGTTTTATATGTAAAGCACCGCGCGTAATGTGTTATCAACTGATATTGCTAACAATGGCAATTAACCGAGCTAGAATTGGATTTCATGATTAGTCGGATTATTTGTCGGATTTACGGTAGTTCGGGCTAATTGTAAGTGAACGAAGATAAAGACAATTTAAACGAAGGTACCTTAAATACGACAAGTTGTCCGGCTAAGCAAAAAATCTTGCTTTTTGATAAGGGTCCATGGTATTGCACTTCTGTGGCAAATGGAATGCATCCGACTCTTGTTCAAGACATTCAATAAACATGTTAAGTGCATATGTATTCCCTTTTTTCTTGAGTCTGCTTGCTCATGCAAAATGAAATGCGTTTAATATAGATTAAAAATGAATGACATTTAATCGTGATTAATCGAAATTAATCCACAGCAACCCTGTGATTAATCTGATTAAAAAAAAATTATCGTTTGATAGCACTAATTATATATATATATATATATATATATATATAATGTGTGTGTGTGTGTGTGTATGTGTGCAGGTGTGGGTGTTTGTGTATTTAACAAAACATCCATAAATTCACAGATAACTGTCACCCCTGTGCTGTAGTTACACTTTAATTGCACATACACATTGACAGAGGCTTCCAACTTCCTGTGTGGTTTGATAAATGTAAGAACACAGAGTGACAATGAACTTCATGGCCTCATTTCCAAGAAGCAGTAGGAATTTCAAAGAAATACCAACCGTTTGCCCAGTCCTGTTGTTGTGGACGGACAGGTTGTACAGCATCAGGCTCTCCGGATAGTACTCTGCCATAGGTTCATTGCTTTCTTTGTTACTCCATCTCATTGGACCCGTGAGGTTGAAGAACATGTGACGCTCCTTCACCACAATGTTAACGACCGGTGGTCCAAAGGTTGCTGATAAGTAGAGAAAATGAAACCAAAAACATGCATCAGACACCTCAGCCTGCAGCACCCACTGCTACAAGGGCTTTTATGTCTGTCAGCTTACTGATGTTAAACTCAATACCTCATATGTGTGCAGCAAATTCAAAAGGAATTTAGATCAAGAAATCAATTAAAGCCCTTCTTGTAGCTACACATCTCAATAAAAAAATGTATGCCATCAAGGTTTTCATCAAAAAGTGTACATTTTCTGAACTTAATTATACTGTAATTACATATCAAGATATTTACGTTTATTACTACACATAGTAAACTATGAATAATACACACATACACAATGAAATACAGAGGTACTGTGGTCAATTTAATGATGTTGGTGATTGACAGGTCGGCTTACTGTCTAAGACGGGGTCGAATCGGTCTGTGTGGTTCCACTCTGAGGCTCCGTTCTTGCCCACAGCCTTGACCCTGGCATAGTACTTTTCATCCGGGTCACTGGTCTCATCAGATAGGTCACACATCGTCTTCTTCAGCTTCTTGCATGCCTTGACCCCTTTCCATACCTCCTGGCCGGGTGCTGCCTTGTCCTCTTCTCCGTATCTGCAGGAAGGAACAGTCTCAACTTCAGACCTTTTAAAAACCCGGCTGGAGTAGCATGGCAAGACCCTCACCAAGGAGCTGACATGAGTCAACACCTCCTTTGTTCTTTGTTCTTCATTTTCTTTCAAGTAATAGTCTACTTTCACATTGTTGTGTTTTTCACACAAAAACAGGATCTGGTAGTTAGGCTATACATCCATATTCTGTAACGACTTATCCAACATGGGTTGTGTTGTGCCAGGAGTTTATTGTAGGAAACAGCCTGGAGCAGATGTCAGTCAATCTGAGGGCACGAGCTAGCACACATAATCAGACTCGATTTAAAAAGCCCCAGTTCACCTACCCACATGCATTTGAACTACAGGAGAGAATCTGCGTGTAAACGCCACCCAAACAGTGACAGTGATTCAACTCACAGCACTGGAGGCCGTGAGGCCGCAGTGTTAACCACCAAGCCAACCAGCAGTCATACAGTTAAGCAGAAGTAATTCTGAACACTGGCAATTCGGAAAGATACACAGTATTTGATTGCCACTCTTCTGTTGCTACTGTATATGACAATGGAGTATTTGGGTAAAGTGATACAGACGAACCAGAACTAGAGGCTGATCACGCCAGTAGCTGATTGACCTGGAGAATCCCTTACATTGCATACTCCACAGCGTACCATGTCCCCTTCGGTGTCCCTGGTCCAGGACTCCACTCCACTATGTTCCGCAGATTTATAGACTTGAACTTGACATCCTGGGGTGGAGCGACAGCAGCTCCATGAGTGACGGCTATGAGGAACACAAAAGTTACTGATTGCTTTAACTGGAATGATCAATCCATACAGTTAAATATAAAGTCATTAAATGAGACATGCTATTGAATTTTTATAATTATTTAGATTTCAGACACAACTCCTTTTCATTTAATAAAGGCTACATTTTCTTACTCGTTTATTTCAAACATATTTTAAATAGCTTCCGTTGAGGCGAAAGTTAACAGTGTTGAATTTAGGTACAGAGAAGTTCATGTAACCACACTATGTTCCCTCATCTTGTTTCAAAACCCCATAAACTTCCTGAGCTTCTGACTTGACTAAAGCATTTAGATAAAGAAATTATTTATTAGACGGTATGGTTTGAGTAAGAAAACAGAAAATTAAACAATCATTGCGACCACAAATTATAATTTAGTCAAATTCACTCATTTCATATTTCAAGTCTATTGTTTACTGGAAATTCTGTTTATCTGAATGCAATTCAAGTTTATTCATATGGTGCATTTTCACAATATTACATTGCCTCAAAGCGCTTTACATTGTGCCTGCCCAATGAATTGATGCTGATGAAACGCTATCAATCCTAAAGAAAATCTAGTGATCAACAAAACTGCTAAATCAGAACATTTTATTCAAAACAGACCACAGATAACAATTAAGCGATATTTTTTACTGGAACTGTGCTTTTATATTAAAGCTGTTACACTTAAATAATGTGTTCCACTGTTTGTAATTGTCCGCAGCCATATGCAAAAACTACATAGTAAAAATACCTACATTACAAAATTAAATCTGCCCTCCAACTGCACAGTACAACTTTATTAAGAAAAAAACAATAAGAAGAATATTTCATCAGCATATCATAAGTAATTCAACTAATTAGAGCAGGGCTATTCAAATGACGGTCCCCAAGGGCCAAGCACTGCTGATTTCCCTGCCTTCCTTTACCTGTGAACCAGTTGTGAAGCCTCTGTAGCCAATCAGAATCAATAACTGCTTGGGAGAACTGAAGATAATAATAGATACTTTATTTCCAGTGGGGAAATTGTCTTTATGCCTCCCTCTTTGTATAATGAGTCATCTGTGAAGGACAGCCACCTGTAGCAGCTCCCAGGGAGCTGGGGGTTAAGGGCCTTGCTCAAGGACCCACAGATGTGCTGAGGCTGGGTTTGAACTGGCAACCTTCTGATTACAGGCACACAGATTTCAACCCACACCTCATTTGGAATTTGATTTGGAATCAAGAGCCAGATTTGAAAAGCCCTGAATCAGACCAATATTCCGAAGTAACCTTAAGTGAACAAGTGAAGTAACCTTTAAGTGAACACTTTTCACTTGTATTGGAGTAATATTCTCTATTCTTTGACTAAAGTAATGGAGTTGTGTACTTCGTCCACCTCTGCATATACGTGAGATATGAAAAAAAAACAGCCATATGTGAAGGCTTTATTTTCTGTAAGCCTTTACCTGCTCAGTCAACTGCTGAAGCCATGTTTGTCGTTCTAAATGCATTTATTGTGTCCGATGGAATTGATTGGACAAAATGTGTGGGAATAAGCACAGATGTGGTTAGAGCATATGGGGTTCCATTCTGGCACAAATGGAACCCAGTAAGAGGAATGATGGGTTGATCCAATGGAGTCATTACTCAAGTTAAAAAAAATTCAGCTTATTAAGGGTCCAAAGCACGTAGTGCTATGGAACCTTATTGTTTTCTTAAGCTTGTTTTTGGATAACGTGGTTAAAATACTTATCTTTATAAAGAGTGTCCCCTTCCAGTCACGATTATCTCAAGTGCTTTGTGAGAAAATAGGAAGGAGTCATGTTCAGCTTCTTTGGCACGAGGAGGTGCAACGGCTTTTGTGAAACAAGATGCTGACGCAACATTTTGAATTAAGATGAGGCACAGATTTTTAAAAATCTGTCTCTAAATTTGAGCTCTCAGAGCACTTCCATAATTTTGAATGGCTTGCAAAATTTGCATATTTTTCAGCCGTTTAAATTAGCTCAGTCTTGGCCTTCAAGGCACGTCAATGACAGTTTTTCATGTCCAAAGTAAAATTGAAGTAACAATAAAGAAACTGGGCATGTGGACCAGAGGCACTTAACAGGGGAACTTTCTGAGAATCGTTTAGATTTTCTGACAAAGCAAGACAGGTCCCCACTAGCGTCTGTTGCAAAGGAAATTGCATTGCAGCTGCAAACTCGGTTGCATGAATATATCCCAGCTTTTGATGTTCATGTGAGCTGGATTGAAAATCACTTTGTGAACCTGAGCAAGGGATCGCTCACAAACTTGAGTACAAAGGAGCAGAACAACTTTGCGGAATTATCTTGTGACAGCGCATTAAAGATAAATTTTAGATAGGAATCTTTAACAGGGTTTTGGCTCCAGACAAAGAAGTACATTTCTTGATGCTGTTTCTGATAACTTATCTTTGCAAAACTGGATTTTCAACATTAGTGTCACTGAAGACCAAATATAAGAATTAACTTACTGTACATGCTGCATTCCATTTGAACTGCAGTTTTCCAAGTTACTAGTTATAATTGGAAGCTTTCCCCATTCAGTCTGACCCCTAGAAGTTACCAGCCTTCCCATTAGGTGAGTTACAAATTTTTGTTTTGTTAATTTACAGCTGCTTTCAAATTTTTTGTAAGTATTGGTGGGCCGTGGAAACTGAGACCCCCTGCTCTAGAGGAATCAGGGCAGCGTCATCGTGCCATGGTGGCTATCCTTACCCCATCCACTAGGGGCACCATCTTTTATTTTATGTATTTTTTAAATAAATATATAATATATTTTTTATTTATATATATAACATAGTGCATCGCCGTTCTACCTAAAATATACAGTTTGTGATCCAAATTTCCCAGTACTCTGTGCATCACAGCCCCCATGAAAATCGTCGAACGTTGTACATCAGCTTTGTTCTCTAACCGGCACTGAGAAAAATCCACCTTGCCACTCAGTAAAATGCACAGGGGGCAGCCTACATGTATATTATAGGGACACTTAACATCGCTTAACATGACAAAAAAGGTTAACGCGTTCCACAAGAACCCTTTTTAAGGAAAGGAACTAACGGTTGAGGGCAGGGGTGGCCTAATGATTAGGAATGTGCATTTGTAATTGAAGGAGTGCTGGTTTGAACCCCTGACCAGCAAGGTACTACTGAGGTACTCTAAGCAAGGTACAGCCCCCAAGCACTGCTCCCCAGGTGCTGAATTAGCTGCCCCCTGCTATGTCACACATGGGTAAAATGCAGAGGACACATTTTATTGTGGTGTGTCATCACTGATCAATTAGATTACTAATTAGAGGACTAATTGGCTGAAGAGTCCTCACACCTGGGTTTGAACAGCTGACCTGAAGGTTACCCCAAAAACCTGCATACACACCGGCCCTTTGCAGATAAGATTGGCCACAGCTGCCTTACACTTTCTTACACTAAGCTCTATATACGGCAGGGGTCTCAAACTCCAGTCCTGGGGGGCCGGAGCCCTGTGTAGCTTAGTTCTTTCCCTGTTCCACCACAAATGATTCAGCTCAAGAGCTGTGTGGTAATTAGCACAAGGAGTTGAATCAGGTGTGTTAAATGAGGGTGAACCAAAAACTGTGTAGGGCTCCGGCCCCCCAGGACTGGAGTTTAAGACCCCTGATATACGGCAAATGTGGTTATGCCAAATTGTAGCCTAACTGCAAAGCACAAATTTATACATTAGGCTGTTTTCCATAGGCATACATTAGAGAGGTTATGGAGTTATGGGGACAAAAATCTTACGATTTTACAGATCAAAACAATGACCAAGCACAACCAAATGTCACTCTCACCTCTCAGATGTTTAACATTCAAAATATAAAGTTTGGATTTGGTTTCAGTTTCAGTCTTCTGACAGAAACAGTCTTCACAGAATGTAAAGTGTGACAGAATTTGGTTACACTTGATCATTGCTTTTGGCACATTGATATAGGCCTAACCGTAAGCTTTTTCTTTACAATTGATGCTTATGTAGAGGAAACACTTAATGTCGTATTATAAACTGTCGGTTGGGTTGTGATTTAAATCAATTTACAGTTGATAGCGTTTACGACCCATAAAGGCCGCGAGAAGTTTGACTGCTGTTTTGTCATTGAGTTAGCCTACATTACGTGTTATGCTTTATTTGTCATTTTGAAGTTTATCAGAAAAGTCCCCGATTGTGGCTATTGTGAAACAGTGCCTAATTAGTCACAATGAATAATCAAACATATTACTGTTTTAAACCGAGAAGAGATATGCGAATACAGAGAACCGTTGATATTTCGGTAATTATATTTACCTGTAACCCTTATTGAAAGAAGGGAAAGTGCCGTCAGGAAAATGTGCTTTAGCATTGAGGATTCATCAGGTGCCCAGATGTCATTGTAGTCTGTGGTGGTAATCCTCCAGGTTGGCTTCTTAAAGTATGTAGACTACATCGGAGTGCAAGTGTCTCTCCTGGCGGACAGGTTTGTAAGAGCAAAGTCTGTTCAGTGAGGCTGGGTTACTGAAATCACGGTTAACTTCATGTGCAGCCTGGGCGGAGTTTGTGGTGGAGGGGGAAGCTTTCGCAGGTCATCGCTTTCTCATTGTTTAGTATTGCGCCATTTATGAGGAAACACAAACATGCATGCGCTCACAGTCTACGTATTCATATCTGAAAAGTGGCGTATTCGTGGCGTAACCATGGCGTATTCATATCTCAAAAAAATGGTTCCTACAATGTCAAAAATCAGAATTTTATCGCACTGTAGGGACATTTGGTCCCCACCATGTAATGTATACCTGGACCACACACACACAGACACACACGCACATGCTATATTCATATCTTTGTGGGGATCATCCATTAATTTCTATGAGCACAATGCTAATCCCAGCTCTGACAATCTTAACACCCACCCAGTCCTAACATTAACAATAAATGACCCAACAAAATACAATACTTTTGGCTTTTTTAGTTTTTTGACTAAAAATTGTCCTCATAACATCAAAATAACAGGTTTTTGTTACATTATGAGGAAACCAGGTCCCCACAATGTAATAATAACAAAAAACGCACACACATAAACATACCACTGTTCCTTAAATGGATCTAATCACATTTAAGGAAGTTGTTAAATGTCCTGAAATTGTATACTGATTAACATTGCTGTTCTCTTAAACAAGCTTTCTATTCAGATGATATGATAAATATTACTACGGAAAAGCAACATAGGTTAAATAAAATAAAATAAACAGTTTCATCTAGGATTAAGGTACCCTGTCATCAAACAATAGAAGTGGTTTGTATGTGCTGTTCTGTTTAATGGTATGTTATACTAAATGCTTCCTCAGAACTGTAATTAAAACAAGATTCAATGGAAATGTTAGGTGGCCTAGTGTTATCCTAAATGCATTTTATTGAAAAGCTAGCCCGAAAGTTGTTTTCTTAGCAAATGTATAACCTACTGACAGATAAGCACAGAACAGGAACTGGTACAGTGTGTAGGTGAAGCAATTGCAATCGTTAGGTGTTGACTGGGTTGGGCTACAAGTATATCAACATTCTTGCGACATTCTAGGATATACAGAAACTATAGAGTGTCACATCGGAAACAAGGAAGGAGTAACGATCTACGCGGTGACATGGGTTTCCACAGGTTTGATTTGTGAGGGTATATACACCAACAGACACTAGCTCTGTAACAAGCAACAATGACTGAACTGGGGAATCAGGTGTTGGCAGGCACATATACACATATGTAATGATCGAGGACCAGACTAAAGACAGATGACGGTGGTTATCACATTAGGCTGGAAGCAATGAAGTGTTTACAAATTGGCCAAACGGGAACATTATGGGCTGATGGGGCAGGTCCTTACATACCCCCCATCCCCACGTGTAAACTCAGGGCACAGGGTTACCGTCAGGCTGGGGTGAGGCACACAGGACTGGGGACAAGAATGGACTGGATACATGGGACTGGGGACCAGAGATACATAACGTGGGGAAAACTAAACTGACTGGAAATTGACATGAAGGGCTAGGGGAAGCAAGACTGTCAGACGGAATGCAAGGAACTGGGTGAGGCCAGCAGAGACAAATCATCACTAGGAAAACGACCAGGGGACTCAGCACACACAGAGTCACCAGCCTAGATTTACTTATTTATTCACCTGGTTGGAGTATTAGTCATTAATATGTCTTCTAGGCAAAACGCATATATTTTTTCTACTTATAGCAAACATATTGCTCCTATCGTTAGCAACACTTTAATTCCTAAAAATAAATACAGAGAAACCAATTTATAGTGATCACAGTTATAGTGATCAACCCCTTATATGGATCAAAAAGCTTGGGACAGAATCAGTCCTGTACAAATGCTGTTTCAATAGTTTACTTACAGTAATCAAGTAGTCCGCTTACAGTGGTCATTTTGGGTCCTTTTATACATGACAACATAAGGAAAAAAATAAAACTACACTAATTCTCTCTCTCTCTCTCTCTCTCTCTCTCTCTCTCTCTTCTTTAATTTTACTTTACTTTGATAAACCTACTTCGCCCTGCGGTAACCCGGTGGCGAATGAAAACGACGAAAGCCGGACGGACACGAAGTTATGTTACTATTTAAAGGAACCGCACGTTAAAGATCGTCGGCTTATTGTGATCAGTCTCAACCAGACATTTGTGATCAGTAAAAGTGGATTCCACTGTATTGTAGCGAGGCTCTGGAACCCCCCCCCCCCCCCCCCCAGAACTCTGAATAAGACGAAGCGGTTTCAGAAAACGGATGGATGGAAATATTGAAACGCAGAATCGAACGACATAAGCCATTATATTGATGGATGGATGGATGGATAGATATTTATATTTTACGTAGTACGTTTTTAAACGTCCTTAAGTCTTTTAATTAATTTATTGCGATGTTTTTAGGCTGTTACCAATGTTAATATTTTATATATATAATAATCACAGTGAATTATATGTGTGTGTGTGTATATATAGCCTATATATCTGTCTAATATAGGTGACGGTTATATGTCTAAAAAGCTCATACCTGTTTATAAATTACATTTTAACTACACAGTTATTCACAGAAGTAAATACAACCACATTTTTATATGGGATTTCCGACATTAAGCTTAAATGTAGGCCTATATGACTCACAAAATATTCGCAAACGTGGAACGATTGTGTCCTTTTCAATGTTTCCTTGTGTTCCCATTTAAATACTGCACTGACTTCCGGTGAAGACAAAGCGGCTCTGTTTTTAATGTAACTAGAGTTAATGAAACCTTGCAAGCAATGGAGACTTTAATAAGATAATTTCACTTGTTTATTTAAGCGAAAGTGGACTGACTAAAATGGCGATTTCAATGGAAACTCAGCTTCAAACCATATTCGAGGAGGTTGTGGTGTGTGCATTCTTTGTTTTATCTAGCAAATGGCTAACACTGGCTAACTTGCTAGCTTTTGGCTATAATAAAAAAGTTTTCACTACAGCTGTCAGTAAGTCGAGATCAAGTCCAATTTTTTAACGCTGCATTTGTGAAACTATTCATTAGTTATCGATCAGTTCATTTGCGTTCGCTTTGAATAGGTAGTTAACTCGTTTTTTTTACCAGCTTTGAAAAATCTCACTTTCCTTAATATAGTAATATTTTTATTTTGTCATCTGCTTGTTCTGTAGTCGAATGCTTATGTAGTCAAATCCTTTTTTCTTTTTATCTAGAAAACGGAGTTTATAGAAGAAGCTTTTACCGGGTAAGACTTTTTGCATGAATGTCTGGCAGTAGAACACACAATAATGGATGCGTTGTAGCTACGTACGTTTGTGAAATCATGATGAAGCAAATATGCTTGCCTCAAAATTAATGCTGAATAATCCCGCCACAGTATTAGTCGGTCGGCTTTATTTCACTGTCAGAACTCCGATGTTAACAGAAAAATTATGCCATGTAACACATTAGATCTGGCATCTTACTGATTTCTCCATCAGCATGTTTATGGATACCCCCGAGGATGAGCGAACTAAACTTGTCCGGTGTCTAAGTGCCTTTCGTCAGTACTGGAGCACTCTTCCTCAGGTGAGGCATTGAGATGCATTCTTTGATTCTTCATTTTTTTGAGGGTTTGGACAAAATCTGGGTTTACAAAGTGCACCCTCAAGTTGTGGTCAATCAGTCCAAAACTGTGGCTTGGTTGCAGGAATCATGCCCCCTTACTCGTTTTTGATGCATCTGGGGTTGCAGAATTTTGCGAATTTTCATGTTAATTTCCCTGGAAAGTTTCCAACTTGGAATAATTCCAAATTCCCCCAACTTAACTTCCCATGGAATAGAAGGTTTCTGGAAATTTTCCACCCCTCTGCAAACAAAGATTCACCCTTAGTGACTATGTTCTGGACTGGTAGTGATTTGATCCTTGCACATTCGTAATGTGTGATTTATCTTTTTCTGAAGAATCTCCATGCTATGTCATTCTCCTCAGTGCATTCATTTAGGCAAATAGTCTGTTGGTGGATATGTGAACTGAGATGGGTAGTGTTTCCTGGCTTGTTCTTCATCGAATAAGACCTAGGCCTCTCTGTTAACTTGTACTAGATAAGTGGCTTGAACATGGAGTTACTTGGATGCCCGTTATATAAACTGTATTGTGGCTGCTTTTCAGGATTCTCATGATCAGTGTGTACAGTGGATTGTGCGGTTTATCCATGGTCAGCACAGTCCCAAGCGAATCTCCTTTCTGTACGACTGCCTGGCGATGGCTGTGGAAACCAACCTTTTACCCCCTAAGTATTCATTCTGTTTTTTTCCAGTTTGTACCATAGAACTGGTTTTTATAAAGCATTATCAGTTGTACTGTTTTCTTGCGACTTCCTCATTTGTCCTGCAGTTAAAAAATTAGGGACCCAAGCTATTTGACATTAGAGTAAAGTAATATAATTCTCAGAGCAAATATTGGCTGCCAGGTGACAAGCTAGCCAGTGGGTTCTATGTGTAACAGCAGTCTCTTGTCCCTAGGATGGTATGTGAAGCTTTGATTAACTCAGACAGCATGGAGTGGGAACGAACTCAACTGTGGGCTCTGACTTTCCAGCTCATCCGCAAGATTATCGGAGGGGTGGATTATAAGGTAACGTACAGGAAGAATGTAGCAGTCGACCACACCCCCCCTCCCCATTTGAGCCCCTCAGAGTCTGTGCACATCACTGGTAATGTGCAAATCCTCAGGTTCCCATGTTTTCTGCCTGGTCATCTGTTAACTCACCGGAGCTTTAAACTACATTATGTTCTTTGGGTTGTATGTGCCATAGAGTACGTGTTCCCAAAAAAAAAAATTAAAACGATTAAACTTATGAAATCATCCTATTTACGAGTCTGAAATTTTTGTACTACCCACACATCAAAAGGTTTAAATGAGAATAAGTTCCTCCAAGATTATTACAGTTATTATATCTATACGTGTCAGAATTTCATCCCAAGGGCCGACCCAATTACTGCCTCTAGTGAAATCCTTTGTGAGATGGATGCGCTCAAACATATGTATTAATATTATGTATTAAGGTTTCTTTTATACCTGGCACAATGATTTATTTAGTTGGCTTGACCTGTGGGAATTGCAGTGTCTTATTGAGAAAGGTTAGTGTGCTTTAAATCCGAGAGGTGACGGTTAAGAGGGCACCCCGTGAAGTCAGTCATGAGATCTGAATTGCTTTCATTCAGGGAGTTCGAGATCTTCTGAAGGTCGTCCTGGAAAAGATCCAGACCATTCCCAACACTGTGAGCTCCGCAGTGGTCCAGCAGCTTCTGGCCGCACGAGAGGTAACACTGTATTATGTGAACAGACCCACACTGGCCTTGCGTGCCATAGTTTTGAAGCATTTGTGAAAAGTCTGTGTCCTCTCTAAAGGTGGTGGAGTACATCCTGGACAGGAAAGCCTGTCTTTTGCCAGCCTATTTCGCCGTAACAGAAATCCGAAAACTGTATCCTGAGGGAAAGTTGCCACATTGGGTAAGCTACTGTTCATGAAGTGGAAGACTTGACTTTTTTATTGTACTCATTATTTATCAATTAGGGGGCTTCAGTGATTCTTGAGACATTAAAGGATTTTTACTAACTTGATTGAGACATCGAAATAATGGCATATTTATGTCGTCATCTATTCTTTTAATTTTACAATGATCTCTGGTTTCCCCCTTTGTAGCTGTTAGGCAGTCTGATATCTGACTTTGTGGACAGTTTCAGACCTACTTCAAGAATAAACTCCATTTGCGGTAAGACTACTGTAGATTGAAGATTTAAGATCTTTATTGGCCGTCTGCAACAGCTGCAGTGAAATACTTGCTCGTATACCTACAGTCGGTTCCAAAGAAAATAAAGACAGTGCAAGAAATAATCCAAAGCAGTGTAAGAGCTAGATAATATGCTTAGTGGTGCAGTGCAGTGAGTGTGCTGCAGTGTGCGGGAGCCGTGGATGGTAACTGTCACGGGTAACGTAGTTGTTGGAAATGCGCATGGCTCAGGGAAGAAGCTGTACCTCGTAAGTTCGCGCTTGCTGCTTGAAGCCGCGCGTTTTCCCATTTCCAGGGCGGTGCAGCCTCCTCCCCGTGGTCAACAATTCAGGGGCCATCTGTAACTCCTGGAAGCTGGACCCCACCACGCTGCGCTTCCCCCTGCGAGGGATGCTGCCCTACGACAAGGTTGCCCGCGTTCCTCCTGCTCTCTGAACCGAAGACGGGAATCCGCTGGCTTGTCGGCGTGGTTCGTCAAGCCTGTCTTTATCCCCTCTCCCGACAGGACTTGTTTGAGCCGCAGACAGGGCTACTGAGATACGTGTTGGAGCAGCCGTACTCCCGTGACATGGTCTGCAACATGTTAGGGCTCAACAAGCAGGTACTGTAGCGACCGTCTCATTTGGTGCCCCCCCCCCCCCAACCCTGCTCCCCCCTCCCTTCCTCAGACCGGCCTGTCCTTCGCTCCCCTGCCCCCTCTTTCCACCTGCAGAGACTGACCAACTACTGTAATCGTTGGTCAGTGGGACATGCAGTCGAGAGAATGCCATTGAAAAGACCTCCTGTCACGAGGCTGCCTCTCCAGCGCATCTCGATAGCCTCGGACCTTAAAGAGAATGATTAACGTTGCTTTGTGACCATATAGCCAGCATACTCCCGGCATACTCCCGGCATACTCCCTTGAGCGTGCACTCATACGGGAACAGATCTCGCCATTTATCAGCTGATTCCAGAATATTCCAGCTCCGTCTCCATAGCTGGTTGCGTCTGTAGCACCCGACTGCTGTGTTCCAGCTGGACACATGCTAATGCTTTGAGTATAGCAGTATAGCTGCGATCCTACTCCCAATACCTTGTCTGACGGGGAGTATACCGGCCTAGCCAATCACAGTTGTGTGTGGGAGGAGCTTGGCTTGACGGACTGACGGGGGAACTGGTGCTGCCCTCCTAGTCACTGTTTTTGTCTTTTCTTTTTTCTTCCTTTATTTTTGTTCTGTCCTGTCATGCCCTGCCCTTCCTCCAATGCTCTAGACCTTGAACATTGCTCAGGTATGTTCTCAACCTTCCTGTTGTATTGTGACTAACCAGATATTGGCCGCTTCGTAGCCACACTGATTCTATCTAGACCACAATTCTCTGGGGCTTGAAATTACCGCGCGCCCGACGGCGCTGGAGTGGCGTGGCGTGCCACTGAAGCTTGCGTCTCTCTCTGCCGTGGGCTTGCTACCCCACACTCTCCCGAGTTTTATCCCAAAAGAGACACAATACTAAACTGAGCCTTAAGCTTTTTTTAGGCACCTGCAGGAAGTGACAACGGGGGCAGTCTTGAGCGTGCAGGAAGTGACAGAACTGCAATCACCGTGTGAACCGAGAAAGCCACTTCCGATTAAGCCGTTTGGAGCACAAAGTAATCACCTACAGGCAGATGTGGAAGCAGGGCTAGTTTATTTTGTATTGGTTGTTTACTTTCCTGTATCTTTGCCCCCTTTATTTGCCTTTGTTAATCCTCGCGATAAAACTTTATTGCTAGAGTTAGCACTGGTCAGCTGGCAGGTAGACACTTGCATCGTGCTAGTTATGGTAAGCGCAGGAGCGCCGTGCTAGTTATGGTAATCGCAGGAGCGCCGTGCTAGTTATGGTAATCGCAGGAGCGCCGTGCTAGTTATGGTAAGCGCAGGAGCGCCGTGCTAGTTATGGTAAGCTCAGGAGCGCCGTGCTAGTTATGGTAAGCGCAGGAGCGCCGTGCTAGTTATGGTAAGCGCAGGAGCGCCGTGCTAGTTATGGTAAGCGCAGGAGCATCATGCTAGTGTAAGCGCAGGAGCGCCGTGCTAGTTATGGTAAGCGCAGGAGCACCGTGCTAGTTATGGTAAGCGCAGGAGAGCCGTGCTAGTTATGGTAAGCGCAGGAGCGCCGTGCTAGTTATGGTAAGCGCAGGAGCGCCGTGCTAGTTATGGTAAGCGCAGGAGCGCCGTGCTAGTTATGGTAAGCGCAGGAGAGCCGTGCTAGTTATGGTAAGTGCAGGAGCGCCGTGCTAGTTATGGTAAGCGCAGGAGAGCCGTGCTAGTTATGGTAAGCGCAGGAGCGCCGTGCTGGTTGTGGAAAGCGCAGGATTCCTTGGTGTCATTCTTTTCTGAGATTGTGAAGCCAGTGTGATCAGAATTTAATAAACAATGTTGTTCAGGGTAGCAGAAGAAATATTATTGGTGTTGGATTCCCAGCAGTCAGGTGTTTTCCTGAAGCTTGTTCTTCACAATGTAGACACACTCAGTTTCTTTGATTACATTGGTTATGGGCGGATTGTTTCAAAGAGGAAGTATAACTTTGGAGGGAAGTAGGTCCTTCAGATCTTACGGTGACTTTCCGAATGCCGCAGCGGGCCGCGTGCCCATCCGCTCGCCTTGCCGGCACGAAGGCCGCCTTCCCTGTATGTGAGCATATCTGAGATGTTGCTAATTTCAAGCCCTGATCTGCTGCATGCCTGCCCATAGAGTGTACCCTGTGTGTATCGCTTCGGCGCAGTGTGTGTACCCTCAGTGGTGGTGGTGGGGGGGGGGTCGTGCTCAGCTGTGGTTTCGTCCTTGTGATTGTCCCCCCCCCCCACACCACCAGGTGCCCTTTGTTCTCCTCCTTTTGTACTGTGTCTCTCAGATCGGTGTGACTGCAGTCTCCCATCTTTAACCCCCCCCATTTGTTTCAGTAGGGGCCCGTTAAGGGCAGCTGCGTTTGCGCTTCACCACCGAGGTCACGTTCCCCCCCTTCCCCTCCCCGCCCCCCCCCCCCCCAACAGGCGTGGATTTTATTGATTTTTTTTAAGGATTACTGTAATCAAAATAACCGTATTCTGTTTTAGTGACTGCTGTGTGCATCTTGACCCCGTAAAAATTATTCTGCTAAAATTTATTCAGACGCCTAGGGTCTAACTTCTCTCCCTGCTGGGTTTTAGTTCTGGGTCATAGTTGAGAATCTGAAGGGGGGAGGGGGCAGTTGCCTTTAAATCATGAACGCATCCAGCAGACACGCCCCCAGAGGACGCGCACACCGCGGGTGCCTTTGAGTCTCCTGCCGGTCTGCCATCTTTGCTCTTAGCGATTTCTGCTGAAACAAGTGACCTCACCAGCATGTCCTCTCACAGTGGGAAGCTGCAATATGTCAGAACGGCTCAGGGCAGGGGTGGGGGGCGGTTTTGGATTGGTCCGCATGGCTCCCTTTGTGTAGTGGGGTAACCACCCGGTCTCAGCGTTGGCTATTGACTTCTCTTCGAACCACGAGAGGCCATCGCCTTCTCACAGCTGTTAGCGTAGCGCCCAGTTCACTCTGCATATGCTAACAGACGGCTCGGGCCTGATTTCTCCTAACGATGAATTCATTCATTGTGAAACTCCCTGGAGCCTGTTTAAGCCTGAGCTTTGAAGGGACAACAAGCAGAGATACCAAATCTGAGCATTATGGTCTTCGTTCTGTAGGTTGATTCTAGTAGCTGGTGATGATTAGGGGTCACGCCGCCCTCAGCCCTGAAATCCTCGGCCAGCCCGGAGATATAATGCAGCTTTCCTGGGATCAGGGCTTTGTAGGCATCACAATCTTCATATCATGGCCTTCTGTGACTGTCCTCTCTGTGTGGGTCACTGTGAATGCACACCCGGGAGATTTCTGTCTGCCGCATGACTGAGTGGCCTCCGGCCACTAGGTGGGGTAGTGGTGAGGCTGTTGGAGTTGCCGTGGGGAGGCGGGGGAGGGTCCCTGAAGTAGTGATGTCAGGCCGCTTATCCTCGGTAGATGGCGTGGTTTTTTTGCTTGGGCGGGGGCATGGTGGTTGTTTTGGGGCCGTCCGTGTGACTGTCGCGGCCTCCCTTGCCCCCAGCACAAGCAGCGCTGCCCGGTTCTGGAGGACCAGCTGGTGGACCTGGTGGTGTACGCCATGGAGCGCTCGGAGACGGAGGAGCAGTTCGACGACGGCGGCACCAGCCAGCTGCTGTGGCAGCACCTGTCCAGCCAGCTCATCTTCTTCGTGCTCTTCCAGTTCGCCAGCTTCCCGCACATGGTGCTCTCGCTGCACCAGAAGGTGAGCCCCGCCCACCGCCATCCCCCGTCTCCACACACGTTCATGCAACCCACCTTAGAGATGAGGTTCTGACACGCTTTCCTTACCCGACCCCCCACCGAAGCTGGCTGGCCGCGGCCTCATCAAAGGCAGAGATCACCTGATGTGGGTCCTTCTGCAGTTCATCTCCGGAAGCATCCAGAAGAATGCCCTGGCTGACTTCCTTCCGGTCATGAAGCTGTTCGACCTGCTGTACCCCGAGAAAGAGGTAAGGGCGGACGTGGCAGAGGGTCCAGATGGTGGCACTGTGGGTTAGGAGGATCCGCTGACTCACTGGGAAGTGGCCAGCACCTTCTGGGTTTTATTAATGTTGTACACGGAGGGGGTGCTTTCAGCACGCTGGGAGGCCAGCAGAGGGCGCTGCATGCACCTCAGCACCGTGTGTCCTGGCTGAAAGTCAGTGCTGTTCAAAAAAAACAGTCTTGGCTCTCAGCTTGATGCCCAAAACTGAAATTCTACTGAAAATATATCTCTAGGGCTCCATTATCTCCCTCTGATTATCTGCCCGTCCTCGACTCCCGTGCGCATTCATTTTCGGCCCCGTTGAATGACCTTCTCTTCAGGGTTAATCACATATGGCTGTGTGCTGAGCGGCGAGATCACTGCCCGGGACGGCCAGGGCTGTGAAATATGAGTCCAGGGTTTTACAGCCATGTCACCCCTTCTCACCTATTAGCAGCAGTACTATAGATACTGCTGTTAATCTCACTTCTAACATTTCCGTTTCTGTATGCGAGATATCACTCTAAAGAAACCCATCCGTCTTCCAACAGCGATAAAGTATAAAATAAAAAAATGCAGTACGTTATATTTAAGATAAGTCCCATCCTCATAAAGACCAAATTTACAACTGAGTATGTATTTTATGGGCTGTAGTATGAAATGCCGCAGTGAAATAAAACGGAATCGCATTGATAGCGTGTAATGGAAGCTAATCACTTACAGGAGGCTGCACTGAGACCACGAGCTGCTCTGCGTGGTTAGAAAACCGGCAGCAATATAATTTCCCTGGAGTCCTGCCTGTAATTCGCCATTAGGGAGATTCTGTGTGTTTTTTTTTTTATAAATGACTCAAAGCTACACGGTCGTGATTCCTCCATCGCCTAAAGACAAGCCTCACGCTGGATGATGTTCTTGCGTGGTTTTTTCGACGGTTGAACAAACTGCCCAACTACATCCATTCTCCCTAGTCCCTCACAGCCCTCAGGAGATCTATCTCTTCCTGGAACACCTGGACATCCTTCATCCTTCTGCAGATCTTCCCCCGCTCTGTCTTGGCTGTTCCATCGATATGGCGTTACGTGGGCACTGCTTGAAGCTCTGTTGTGTTTTTCTCTAGTATATCGGCTTTGTTTTGAAAAGCTTTTCTGATTGTGGGTTTCACTGTGTTTTCTATAGCTCTTGTTCCCATAACAATGCCGTACTTAATGTTAGTCACTCATTGGATACTTAACCTAACAGCACATGTACCAAAGCTGGTTCCTTGACAGCTATATGCTTGTAATTATCTGCATCAACTTCACCTTGCTTTGGGCCTAAGCTTCTGTCAAATGAATCGAGCTGAACGTCCTTCCTGCAGTGCATCCCAGTGCCCGATATCAACAAGCCCCAGTCCACCCACGCCTTCGCCATGACCTGCATCTGGATTCACCTCAACAAGAAGGCACAAAATGACAACTCCAAGCTGCAGATCCCTATACCGCATTCTCTGAAGCTTCACCACGAGTAAGGCGCATGCCGGGGGAACTTGGGGTTCTGGGGGTGTCCGGGTCAGTGTGAAGTGGGGGCCTCATTTGATGCTGAATCAGAGCTTTAATTCTGGCTCCAGTTAAGAAGAAATACTTAGATTAAAATTAAGACTGATTTTATTGATTTTGGAGGGAGATTCTAGTGCATTCAGCTGCAAGAACATGTGCCCAGACAAACAATCATATTGTGCTGAACAGACAAATAGTACGAATGATGACTGAGCTCCTTAGCTGTCAAGCTTGGGATTGTGAAAAGTGCAGGTCAGCGATGGGTATTGTGTGCTTTAAAAAAGCATCCTGCTTAATTTCACTGTGATATCCACAGCGATATGAATGCTAGAGGTCTTCCTGACATGCACGTCTGTCGCATGCACGTCTGTCGCATGCGACGCCCTTCCTGCCTTCCCTGCTCAGGTTCCTGCAGCAGAGCCTGCGCAGCAAGAGCCTCCAGATGACGGACTACAAGATCGCGCTGCTCTGTAACGCCTACTCCACCAACTCGGAGTACTTCACGCTGCCCATGGGCGTGCTGGTGGAGACCATCTACGGCAACGGCAGCATGCGCATCACACTGCCGGGCACCAACTGCATGGCGTCGGGCTCCGTCACGCCCCTGCCCATGAACCTGCTGGACTCCCTCACCGTGCACGCCAAGATGAGGTGCGACCCCACACCCTACCATGCTGGAAGGGGGGCTCCGACGCTTTTAGAGACTCGATTTGATCGCTGTTCCGTAACGGTTATCGGTGATTTGCCGCCCTGCCAACTCTGGACTGGATTCGGTGCCGTAGGTGTGGCCGTTGTCCGTCGGCGGAGTGTCACTCACTCCGCCATGCTGGTGGCCGTGTGTCTCACCGACAGACGAGCCGCTGGCCATCCCACGCGTTCTGTTCCGCTGCGGCGTCCTCGTTAAAAGTTCTCGTTATGTCGCCTCTGCGGATAGGAATATGCTCGGGCCAGGATGTAGGAACCCGAACAGCGGTGGGGTGCTGGGGGGGGGGGTCCTCAATCGGCTTGGTTAAACAACACGTATCCCTGACCTCTGACCTCCGAGCAAAGGGGACGGCCACTCAACTCCCGTGTTTTTCTGCGATGTCGCAGCCTGATCCACAGCATAGCCACACGTGTGATCAAGCTGGCACACGCCAAGTCCAGCATCGCCCTGGCCCCGGCCCTGGTGGAGACCTACAGCCGCCTGCTGGTCTACATGGAGATCGAGTCCCTGGGAATCAAAGGCTTCATCAGTAAGTCCCAGATGTTTTGGGGGCGTTCCACAAGGAACGCTTGTCTTATAACGTCTGTCAGGCAGGTCGTTAGATTAGCTGAGTGTTTAAGTCCCCGCTTGTGAGTCCAGCTGCCTCTATGTTGAGGGGGGATCCTTCGGTTGATATGCTCCATTGCGCCTCCACCAGGCCAGCTCCTGCCTAACGTCTTCAAGTCGCACGCCTGGGGCATCCTGCACACCCTGCTGGAGATGTTCAGCTACCGCATGCACCACATCCAGCCCCACTACCGCGTCCAGCTGCTCAGCCATCTGCACTCGCTGGCCGCAGTGCCGCAGACCAACCAGAACCAGCTGCACCTGTGGTCAGTGCCAGCGGGGGGGGGGTATCGGGGCTCGGCCCGCCTCTTGGACGAGCATGAGTCCTCGCTGTCCTGATTTAAGGATGTGACCCGCAAATGATTTAATCAAGCCAGAGTGTAATTACTACATCGCAGCGTTTATGTCACACTGAGTGTGAACCCCGAATCACCTTGGCACACCGCTGTCTTGCCCAGTGATGCGTGTTCATGGCGTGAATCTCATTCAGTGATCCTGTTTCATGTATCCAGGGAGAGACTTCTTTTGTATCCTGCATTAAGGATTAGTTTAGGATTGAGAAAGAAAGCTTACAATGTAAAGGCGAGAGCTTGAGCCCCTTAGTGTAGAGCAATGTTTTCTAACCCAGACCTCAGGGAAACCCCAGACAGTCCACATTTTTGCTCCCTCCCAGCTCCCAACACACCCATACAGAGGATTTGGTGTTTGTGATTGGCTGGGAGCTGGGAGGGAGCAAAAATGTGGACTGTCTGGGGGTCCCTGTGGACTGAATGGGGAGACACTGGTGTAGAGGAGCACCTAAATGTGGCGCTGAGTTAACGTCTGTGTCTGTGGCGCCCCCCCCCCCCCCCCCCACAGTGTGGAAAGCACGGCCCTCCGGTTGATCACAGCGCTTGGGAGCTCAGAAGTCCAGCCACAGTTCACACGCTTCCTCAGCGACCCTAAGACCGTCCTGTCGGCGGAGTCGGAGGAGCTGAACCGCGCCCTCATCCTCACACTGGCCCGGGCCACACACGTGACAGGTCAGCGCGGGCCAGCCCGCATCGTGCCCCATGTGCACCGAACGTGTCGGCGGTTCATCCAGGTTCACATGGATATGCGCTTGGTCTGCAACGCACTTAAATAGCGAGTAACATGAAAAGTAACACCGGCGTATGTAACAGCTCAGTCTGTAGGCTGAAATATTACCTAACCATCTATAAATGAGTCATATAACAATATGTTAGCTTCAGTGTAGCTGCAGAAGTGATATTGTGGTCTGTCTACGATTTGCATAAGAGGGCAACTGGAAGCCAACGCTTTATGGTCTGGGTCTTTATGGTCTGGGTCTTTAGAGTCTTGTGAGGATGCTAACGGTCCCTGTCCGACCTGCTTTCCCACCGCACTCCCACAGACTTCTTCACGGGCTCCGACTCCATACAGGGCACCTGGTGTAAGGACATCCTGCAGACCATCATGAGCTTCACCCCCCACAACTGGGCGTCGCACACGCTGAGCTGCTTCCCTGCCCCACTGCAGGTACCGGGGGTGGAGAGACCACAGGATAGTGGCAGAAACGTGTAGGAGGCTCCTGTCATAAGCCAGAATCGTTCAGCAGCCAAAGCTGCCCTGAGCTCCCAGGCTAGCGCTGAAAGCAGTATGCGGCCGTACATATTTTACGGGCAGTAAGAGGTGATGTAAGGCACCTCGTAGATTCTCTGATTTATTCACACGACGCTGAAAGCAGGATGAGAATCGAGCTCTCTCCCTCTCGTCCGTAGGCGTTCTTCAAGCAGAACAACGTGCCTCAGGAGAGCCGCTTCAACCTGAAGAAGAACGTCGAGGAGGAGTACCGGAAGTGGAAGTCCATGACTAACGAGAATGACATCATCACACACTTCTCCATGCAGGGCTCCCCACCTCTCTTCCTGTGTCTCCTGTGGAAGATGCTTCTGGAAACAGACCACATCAACCAGATTGGTTTCAGGTACCCCATGAGCAGCTCTCGGGCCCGGCGAGCTTTATGGCACTTATCAGAGGGTGTGGCTATTTTCTAACCTGCTGATGAGCTGCACTGAATATGGCTCATGTGTTTAGTCGACGCTTTATTGGCCTTTTATGGCTTTTGTAGCTGAAACGTTATCCTTAACCTACGATTGTTCGGTATTTTGTCCTAGTAGTCAAGCAGATTGACATCTTGTATAATTCAAGTCAATCAGTCAGTGTCTAGTCCTGTTATTGTAGAATGACAACCTCAGCTCTGTGTGTCAAGTGAAGAACATGTATCTTTCACTTGGCAGCCAGTAATGGGGATGGTATTCTGAAGGCTTGAATGAGGGCATTTGGCCTGACCTTCACTGGGAGTCCAAAAGTACACAGAGCACCGTTCTTGTTAGTGAGGTCACCCTAACCCAGGGCTTTTATAAATCTGGTTCCTCCTCCCGCGTGTGCCGTTTGTTACTCTAATCGCCAGTTCACACGGACGGCCCCAAGGTGTCCAGGGGCCTCCCCAGAGCAGTAAATCGCTGTCGCTTTAAGGTCACATTTCTGGGACCATTTCCTGGCCCGTGTTTTGCTGTTGCTCCCATGACGATCTACCCTGACGTGTCACCCGTGGCTGCTTTTGTGACAGTTGTAGTCCTGTATCCGGCATCAGAAATATATCAAAGTTGTAACAAAGTTTACTTCAGGGCTGACGGCAAGTTTGCTGTGTAGATGTTGAAAGACGTGTGTCTGCGTGATGGAGCTGTTCCCCTCTGTGTTTTTGGCAAATCTGGGCCAGCAAGCCCGCACAACTGGCCCTCGAAAGATGGATCTTCACCCAGAGCAGCCCTGCTTCAAGCAAGGATTTTGGCAGGCTGTGATTTTGTCCCATTTTTTCACCAGATCTCCGGGTCACGCTTTGGAGCTCAGTTCCTGTTGATGTAAGTCCCAGGGGAAGACTTCCTGTGAAAGTCATTAAGTGCCCGGATAAGTCGCACCCCCCCAAAGAAAGTATGTTAGGGAAAAGAAAACAGCCCCCCAGTCACTCTTAATGCATCTCCCTCCCCTGAAGAATGATGGCTTTTCAGTCATGAATGTTATGCAAAGATTCCTGGATCGTTGTACTTGGAGATACACAAAGCGTGCGTGACTTCACGGCAGTGGTGAAAGCTTTTTTTTTCCCTTTAAATTCCAGGGAGGGGTCAGGTGTCCCGACACAGCACCCCCTGTCTGTTGCACGAAACATTTAAAAAGGCTGCTTTCCAAGCTGTCGCGGGCGATTATTAGAAACGGAACGTGTGATGTCAGAAGCTGTCGGCTCAGACTCGGATGGCACTGGGGTGATTAAGTGGGTTCCAGTGCTGGAACGCGCCACTGTCTGCTTCTGTGGCGGGGTGGGGGGTTAACCTATTTCGGGAGTGCTGCTCATTCCATCTCTGCGAGTGCGGGGGTGGCCGCCCTCCCTCCTTGTGAATGACGGGTTCGGGAGACCTGCTTGATTTCACTGTCGGTGTTCGGCATTGTGTGATGACATCACGCTAGGTCTCGACGTTCCAGCGTCTTTTGCCGATTCATGGGTGAGGGTAGCCGGCAGTCTCTGGCGCCCCTGGGTTTCATTCCCACACTGAGGGTTAACGGTAGCCATGCCCCCGTCCCAGGGTCCTGGAGCGGATTGGCGCCAGGGCACTGGTGGCCCACGTCCGGACCTTCGCCGACTTCCTGGTGTACGAGTTCTCCACGTCTGCCGGGGGCCAGCAACTAAACAAGTGCATCGAGATTCTCAATGACATGGTGTGGAAGTACAACATCGTCACGCTGGACCGCCTCATCCTCTGCCTGGTAAAGAGGAGCAGCCTTCCTCCTGTCTGAGGCTCACCCGTGCTGCCCGGGGGCCTGTCTCTGCCATTTTCCCCCTTGTCCCGCTTTTGTAAACTGATTTTATTCGTTTTACGAAACACTTTTTAACTGGGAATTACATTGAAGGGTATGGTAAGTCGTTGCTGAGGATTTGCTGTAACCCTGAGTCCCGTCCCGTCCCGTCTGAAGGCCATGAGGAGTCACGAGGGCAACGAAGCCCAGGTCTGCTACTTCATCATCCAGCTACTGCTCCTCAAGCCCAACGACTTCCGCAACCGCGTCAGCGACTTCGTCAAGGAGAACGCCCCAGAGCACTGGCTGCAGAGTGACTGGCACACCAAGCACATGTCCTACCACAAGGTCGGCATCTGCCCTCGACGCGCGCGGGCTCCCGAGGTGGCCGCGATACTTTCAGTGATGATTGATGTTGTCGAAGTGGCCGAACATTTAGTCCAGCTAGCTGGGGAGGGTCGCTGTATGAGATTGAATTTAATAATAACTCTTGCTCTGTGACTTCAGCCCTTTTGAAGATATCAACTGATTTCTCGGTTGTAACTTGTTATTGGTGTGAGGCTGTGAGCCGGGCGTGATCTCCCTGGGTGTGACCCACAGAAATACCCCGAGAAGCTGTACTTCGAGGGCCTGGCGGAGCAGGTTAACCCGCCGCTGCAGCTACAGTCACAGTATCTGCCGATCTACTTCGGCAACGTGTGCCTCCGCTTTCTGCCCGTCTTCGACATCGTCATCCACCGATTTCTGGAGCTGCTGCCCGTCTCCAAGTCCTTAGAGACGCTGCTGGACCACTTGGGCGGCCTCTACAAGTTCCACGGTGAGGGGCCCCCTGGGGTGAATGTGGCAGGAGGGGACGCTGAGCTGCTGCTTCTCGACGTGGTGTGGTGGAGCGTCAAGGCGCTAACGTTGTTTTTTTTTTCCCCGCTCTGGGGGTTCACGCTCCCTCATGGTGTGATGGACGTGCTCTGGCTCTCAGTTTAAAGGTCTCCCTACGGTCTAACACCCTTCTGGTTCGCAGACCGGCCCGTGACGTACTTGTACAACACGCTACACTACTATGAGCGACACCTGCGCGACCGCACCAGCCTCAAGCGCAAGCTGGTGCACGCCATCATGAGCTCGCTGAAGGACAACCGCACCCCAGGATGGTGCCTGAGCGAGACCTACCTCAAGTTCGGCATGAACGCACGCGAGGACAACGTCTGGATACCGGATGACACCTACTACTGCAAGTTGATCGGACGCCTGGTCGACAATATCCTCCCGATTTGATTCAGGCTAGGTCTGAGTCTTGTCAGCTAGTCTTGATGCGACCGGGTCTGTGAAGGGTGGCCCAATGTTGCGGCCAACACCCTGTAATCATCAAAATGTTACACAGCGACTCAAGCAATTTTATAACATTAATCTGTCGATCCGCTTACTCAGGACAGGGGTGTGGTCTATCTGGTAGTACAGGGCTACATTCATGCACGCAGACACTTCACACACTACCAGCCATTTAATGATGCCAGTTTGGCTAACTGGGACTAGTAGAAAATGGTATATTGTCAGATTTTAACAGCTACTTCCCCTGTGATGCATTTGATCTGTGTTAAGATGACTGTTGGCGTTTTGCGTAGTTGCGCTTTGCGGCGAAAACTCGGGCGATAAGCGCGTTCCTTCCTTGACTCCCCTTACCCATGGCGGGCAAATCTCCTGGGCCTTTTCCCAACTGCGACTGGAGGTTCAACGAGTTCCCAAACCCGGCGGCGCACGCCCTGCACGTGACCTGCGTGGAGCTCATGGCCCTGGCCGTCCCCGGGAAGGACGTGGGCAACGCGCTGCTCAGCGTGGTGTTGAAGAGGTAAGGGCAGGGCCTGTGGGGAGAGGGTGGGACTGATGGCTGAGGGGGCGGGGTCATGCTGGAAACGCATGTATTACAATCGAGCATTATTTAATGAGGGTGGAGCTTGTGAGGGAGCGGTGAGACCGCACTGAAAACATGGTTCATTACAATCAAGCATGCTTCACTAAGGGCAGGGCTTGTGAGGAGGGGAAGAGGCCACGCTGAAGTATTGATGCTTATTACAATCAAGCATGCTTCACTAAGGGCAGGGCTTGTGAGGAGGGGAAGAGGCCACGCTGAAGTATTGATGCTTATTACAATCAAGCATGCTTCACTAAGGGCAGGGCTTGTGAGGAGGGGAAGAGGCCACGCTAAAGTATTGTTGCTTATTACAATCAAGCATGCTTCACTAAGGGCAGGGCTTGTGAGGAGGGGAAGAGGCCACGCTGAAGTATTGATGCTTATTACAATCAAGCATGCTTCACTAAGGGCAGGGCTTATGAGGAGGGGAAGAGGCCACGCTGAAGTATTGCTCCTTATTACAATCAAGCATGCTTCACTAAGGGCAGGGCTTGTGAGGAGGGGAAGAGGCCACACTAAAGTATTGATGCTTATTACAATCAAGCATGCTTCACTAAGGGCAGGGCTTGTGAGGAGGGGAAGAGGCCACGCTGAAGTATTGATGCTTATTACAATCCAGCATGCTTCAATAAGGGTGGCTTTGTCGAAGCTTAGAGAAATAGCCAGCTGCTCAACCGAGGATTTCTGGAGGGTTGCTGTTAGTGCTGTCTCCGCGCTGTTTTTCACCCTCTTCAATTTTAATGTTGCAATGTGCAAACATAAATATTTGTTTGCACTCTGAAATGACTTTCTGGGAATCAGCGTGAGTGTTTCGGAGCTTGGTGCTTCATCGCTGTGATGCTTGTAGCCAGTATAATGCACTGCACTGATTGTTTCTGTATTGCTCACCCTGTGTTTGTGTGTGTGTGTGTGTGTGTGTGTGTGTGTGTCTGTCTGTGTGTCTGTCTGTGTGTTTACAGCCAGCCCCTCGTCCCCAGGGAGAACATCACCGCCTGGATGAATGCCATAGGCCTGGTGATCACGGCCCTGCCGGTAGGTCCCCTCCTACCAGCCGTGGTGGGTGTTGCGGGCCTGTAAAGCCATCCCTGCTGCTGATCCGCCATTCCCGCTGCTCGATCGCAGCACACCCGCAGCCCGTGGCATTCTGTTTTGGAGAATGAGCAGCTGGCACGGTCCTCAACTGCAAAAAAAACGCCCAAACGCTGGGAGCCTCTGCCACGTTGTGCCGCCTGTCGCGCCGCATTGCTGCGTACGGTTATTGCGTTCGATTCTCCGTCACCATGCCAACGGCTGACAGCCGCAGCCCCAGGTGGCCCTCCTGATCCTTCCCGGCGGATAAACACCTCTTGATCTGTTTGTTTTTGTTGTTTTTTCCTCCCTCACTCCCCCCCCCCCAGGAGCCATACTGGGTGGTCCTGCACGACCGCATCGTGAGTGTAGTGAGCAGCCCCTCCCTCACCTCGGAGACTGAGTGGGTGGGTTACCCCTTCCAGCTGTTCGACTTCACCGCCTGCCATCAGTCCTACTCGGAGATGTACTGCAGCTATGTTCTGGCCCTGGCCCACGCCGTGTGGCACCACTCCAGCATCGGCCAGCTCTCCCTCATCCCCAAGTGCGTAGCCCCGCCCGCCGACCTTCGCCATTGGACGCATTTCCAAACTAATCTGTGCTGATTGGCTTTCAGTCTTAATGCAGCCGTAAATTAGTGAAGTATGCGGTGAGTTGAATGAGCCTTGCTGGCAGTAAGACTTGCTGTTCCTCCGCTTTCCTGCAATACTGTGCAAAAGTGTTAGTTAAAGGAAGTGTTTAAAGCTATTAATCTGGGAGGTATGTCTATATTTGGTAAGGAAACAATGCAATTTAATGTTAGAATGTGTACAAATTTACAGTAACAGCTAAAAGTTACTGATATCTTGTTGGACGGATAGATGAACACCACTTCAGTTCCCAAACCTCTCCTCAGGGGCACCTCAGCCATTCCATGGATTTGTTGTTGAATTTCAAATTGATTAATTTAATTAGTTTAATAACTCAGTGAGGTATTGATTAGCCAAACACTCTGTGCTTGTGGTGAGTCAATAAATATATGGGTGTATTGGATGGTTGCTGCAAATCCTGGGGTGACTTAAGGAGAGGTTTTCAAATGGCTAAGCTGACACACTTTGACAAACAGAAAATGAGTTTTATACCAACATGAAAACCATTTTTAAACACTTTGTATGAGTGCCTAAGACTTTTGCAGTCGTTCTTTACAGATGTGAGTCTTTTGTCGTGGGATTAGCTTGAAGCCAGAGCAGGAAATCCTAAAATATGAAGGAATCAGTTTTCTCATCAGTCAGCCGTGCCAGATTCGCTCCCTGAACGCTCGGTCCCGGTTAAGCCCTTATTCTCCAGTGCAGCTTTCTGAGGCTGACGGGATAGAGAGCCGTGCAGCTCTCGATACAGCGTTGGTGTGTGACGGGAAGGGCCTGGGTTTATCGGGAACCAAGCTGTCCCGTGGTGCCTTTGTCCCGCTGTCTATCTCGGTTCCGCGTAGCACGCTGACTGCGCTTGGGTACGACATCCATCTACGCGTGCGTCAGCACCCTCGGGGGGGGGGGGGGCGATGAGGGATCCGGGAGTGACCTCCGACCCCTTGACCCAGGTTCCTGTCAGAGGTTCTGAAGCCCATCGTGAAGACCGAGTTCCAGCTGCTCTACGTGTACCACCTGGTGGGCCCCTTCCTGCAGCGCTTCCAGCAGGAGCGGACTCGCTGCATGCTCGAGGTACCGCTCCACACCCGCCGCATCTCCATGTCACATCGCAATTAAATGCCGCATGTACAATAATCATCAAGGCTTTAGGTGACAGCCAAAACATTTGTCCGGGATTGGCTTTTCGGTACCAAATGGACGTTTGCGTATGCCCACAATTTGGTAAGCAGATTAGTAGTATGCCTAAAATATTAAGGAGATGCATTTATGATGCCTAAAAATGAATCGGTATAAATTCAGCATTCCCTTATGTTTATTAAATCCGGTTAGCGGAGCACGCCATGTGCTACTGTTTTGTTATATCATGGAAGCGATAAGCACTGAAGTGGCGGTGAAGACAGGGACAGCTCAGCAGCCAAGAGCAGACATTGTGGATAAACTAGGTAAAAAGACGTCGTGGTGTGGCGGGAATTTTTGCAGTTTAAATTCTGACACCGAATTTTTGCAGATTACTAATTTTTTGGTGTCACGGTACACATCTCATGAATATTTTAGGCATGCTACTAATCTGCTTACCAAATCGTGGGCGTAAGTAAACATCCGTATAGTACTGAAAAGCCAGCGTCCGACTAAATGTTTCACCCATCATCTGAAGCCCTGGTGACGATGGTGCGTGCACCATATAATCACGACGTGATGCCGTGCAGCCCCAGTGAA
Source organism: Paramormyrops kingsleyae (assembly GCF_048594095.1). Taxonomy (NCBI): domain Eukaryota; kingdom Metazoa; phylum Chordata; class Actinopteri; order Osteoglossiformes; family Mormyridae; genus Paramormyrops; species Paramormyrops kingsleyae. Next base: position 5,468,715 of record NC_132815.1, on the reverse strand, counting down.
CGAGCTCGTTTTCACATGGCAAACCCAGCACCTGATTCCGTTTCGTGATCCTGTGGTTACTGGAGGGAATCTCAGAGTCTGGGACGGGATTAAGTAGCTCTGGGATAAATCTTTTGAGAAGCAGCAGATTTTCGGCCTATTAACCGTCTGATGGCAGCCCTTCCAGTCTGTTTCCTAGCAGGCCTGTCCCTCTAGGGCATTTTACATCCTGACCATGTGCACGATGTGTAATATCTGCCCTCCCGCGTTGTCTTTGGCCGATATCGCTTCTCCAGATCGGAGTGGCATTATACGAGATGCTTCAGGCCGTGGACCAGCTCAGCAATCATCTGGCCTATATGGACCCCATCTGTGACTTCCTCTACCACGTCAAGTACATGTTCACCGGAGACAGCGTCAAGGACCAGGTATGGGCCTGGCCTTCATGTGGGGGCTCTTTCCCGCTGCCCTCTCCCCCCGTGCCCCTCCCAGTTCCCCAGAAGGGCCCCTCACTTTCACCGGGCATGTGTCCCGTTGTCCTGTATTTTGCTCAGAATGCACAGCCGGTGTCTCATGTTGACCTTCAGGTGGAGAAGATCATCTGCACGCTGCGGCCTGCCATCAAGCTCCGACTCCGCTTCATCACACACAGCAGCAAGATGGAGCCAGCAGCCCCCAGTGCCCCCCCCGCCGGGGTGGCCTCCCCCACCGGGCAGCCCCCCCAGGGCCCTGTCAGTGTCCCGCTGTCCGTCGCTCAGTGATGCCCCTCTGTAGCCGGTCCTCGCCTGGCTCTGCTCTGACTGTACCTTGCCCTTGGTCCATGGGATGGTCTGTTTTGCCTGTCTGGAACCCTGTCGCCAGCTGCTCAGAACCCCTCGTCTCTGCCGCGGTTACCCAGCAGTTACCCCATGGCTCCTCAACATTCACCTATCACAACGTTTTCTCACTTGGTCCTCTTTGGTTGTTCTTTAGGAGCATCCACCAATCAGCTTGGAGTATGCTATATTTGCCCCCCGCCCCTTTTGGCCCTGAAATGTCTGGACTTGTTCTGTCTTCCTACGGATTGGTTGTTGTCCCCGTCGCCCGGTAACAGGGGATCATGTGCATAAACTGTGACTCTCCCCAAAAATGGAACGACAGATTTCTTATTTTTGTAAACTGCTTCCACCTTAAGCATCATTTCCGCGCGTCACCTCTGTAGAAAAGCGGGAAATAGTTCCGGGATCATTATGGAGAGGTGTGCTTGCTGCGTTCCGTTGGCCCTGCTCCCAAGGTGTGTATATAAGTGGCAGTGTCAGTCTTTCCTGGGCTCCTCCTCATCATGACAGCAGTAAATGGCGTGCCTTCACAAGGAGCTCTCTTCATGGAACATTTAAGTTATGTAGCTGTTTTTTAAAATGAGATATTCAGCGAAAACCATGTCTTTTGAAAATAAAATCTGGTTTATTGTAGTGTGTTATATTGGTATATTTGTGCGCATGCGTGCATGCCCTGCGATGGACTGGCATTCCATTCATGTTGTCCTCAACTTTGTGCCCTGTACATCCTGGCATAGCCTTCATGCTTACCATTATCCTTGTACCTGTTTAAGCAGTGATGGATGGATGGATGGATGGATTTACTTTGGAAAGTACCCGTAGATCCTCCTTTCCCGGTCTGAATGATCTGTGATGCAGGTCTCGGCACCCAGGCCTGAGTGTGACACACACAAACACACCCCCCCCCCCCCCACCCCGTTTCATGTGCCATTCAGGAACTTAATTAATTCTCCTCCAGGAAGCAATTAGGGCAGTGAGATGCTTTCGGCATGTTGTGTTCGTTTGTCTCGGCTCGTTAAAGGCCGGAAAAACTGTGAGCAGTGGGACATCACTCATCTGACGGAGAATGCACCTTGTGCACGTCGCTCCCTCAGAAAAACGGCAAACCGCTATTTTCTTTCCAGTCTGAGGGATTAGAAGTTATGCGCGAGGTGGCCAGCTGGGTGTCGGAAAATCTGATGATTACGCTGCTTTGCGTCGTGAGCCTGATTGTCACATGGCTGCTGGAGGTATTTTTAAGAGGCCTGTTGTTCTGCTGTGACGTACTTCTGAATAGCAAGGTCTTTTGTAACACTTTAGGAGGATTAGTGGGCAGCAGAATCGCCTTCTGCTGAAGAAGCTGATTGAAAGAGCGTTACGTTCCCTTTCTCTTTGAGATCCCGTGTTTCGCATTCGGCGGTATATTTAGAAATTCGCAGCGTTTGCCTCAGGGCTGGGATATAAAGGCATGATTATTCAGAAATGTGATGCAGGACACAAAAAAGTGGAGTATGGTGTTTGTTGTCATGCCTTGAGCGGTATAAATTTAGCCTATGGTGGAGGGTTGGTGCGGATCTGTGTTAAGCTCTCGGCAGATGTGCCTGACCTTCTGCAAGGATGGGCGACAGAATCCCAGGTTCCAAGAGAAGATTATTTGTGTGCTGATTAATCATCCGATCCCCCTGTGGAGCAATAACTGGTCTCGTAAGGCGGTGATGGGGTGTCGCTGGTGCTTACACTCTCGGGCACTTGTGAGTGAGGTCACTCTGCTAGGCCGGCTGTAAGTGCTCAGTCTGTCTCTAGGGAAACCTCAGTGGGGTGGTGGGGAGGGGGGTGGGGTGGGTATCAGAGAGGATGCTATCTTTAATTTAGCTTTTCTTGCAGAAGCAGTTGAAGTTCCTTCATGAGCTGCTCACACTCACCTGAGTCTCCCTGTCCATAAACGGCACAGTAGGAGGCTGAGAAATATCTGTATAGCTCCAAACGCCAAATAATGATACACTAGGGGGGTAGTTGTGATGCTGTGATTCAGTACGATCTCTATCTTTGTCTTATTTACAGTTAGGGTACATGTTTGACAACAAAATGTGCTCTGTTTCAGTTAGATAAACACAAAGTGCTAGTCTCCAGGTGACCTGATATTTTAAGGATGCATGTCCTGACCCTACCTGTGAAGTCGTATTGTCATGGAAACGCAATCCGCAGATTCTGGTAATTTCAATTACAAAGCATTTCACTGAGAAAAGCTTCTGAATTCATCAGGGATGCGACATGGCTGTTCTTGAACCGCGTGCAGCTTCTGGGTGGGGCAGGGGTGTCTTCTGCTGCTGTAATACACGCCACCATGGAACATCTGTGCTGACACCGTTTCCATGGTCACCCTCCGGATCCGGCTGCGCCGGAGATGTGACCTGCCCGCCCCACTTTGTAATGATGATGCATTCTTCTGATAGGACGCCTCTGGGGACGTGCCGCTATTTTCCAGGGTCCCGCAGAACCACCCCATGGCCCAGCAGGTGATCTGTAAGCAGCGGGTTTCAGGAAGGGGACAGAGCATGTTCCTGTGAATCAGAGGCCTCGTGTCTACATGTGTGATGGGTGCAGCGATTGATTCGGAATGCCAGAGGGGCCACATCCTTCTGCAGATGCTGCCGTCTTACTGCTATGTGATCTAGCGACATAAGTGACAGAATGAACATATCTCCCCATCCCAAACAAGCAAACGTCCCACCCCCCCCTCCGGGACTCGCAGCTCGTCTGAGTAAACGGCAAACAAGGCCATTGGAGCCGCAGCTGAGACCCTTAAGATGCGTCTTTAGGCAGCCTATGTGGTTTACAGGGTCGCTCCATCCCACACCAGTAGCTCAGCGTCTGCACGATGGTTAGAAATTTCACCTAGATTTCCTCTACAGGTTCCTTAACCCTGTTTGGTTGCACTGAGTGCAGTGAAAAAAAAAATATGAATAATGACTATAATGAATTTCCCTCAGATTAATAGAGTATGCCTTGTGTGCCGCATTGAAACTACACCCTATTCAGAAGCCTGTGGCGATCAGCCCTTCTCACGTAATCCGTCGAACTTTTGCTGGGACCTGCTCAGTGGGATTAGGCCTGGCAGATGACAGACACTGACCCTGCCGAACTGGCGATAAAGGAGGCTTGTATGATATAAACATGGCACATCTTCAGGAATATTAATTATTAATTAGTATTATGAATTATATTTATTATAATATACACTGGCACAGGGCTTCAGTTTGCTCATTTGGTTACACCACGTGACAAGCTCAGCTGTCCTCTCAATCAGTGTTTCCCAGCCCGGTCCACAGAGACCCAGTCCACGTTTTCCGGAACCAGGGAGGGAGCAAAAACATGGACTGTCTGCGGGTCCCCAAGGACCAGACTGGGAAACGCTGCTGTAAATACCTCAGTGCAAGATACCGTCCCAATCAGCGGGTGTAATTACAGCAGCGTGTGACAGGAACGGATCTGGGAAGCCTGCCATGCGATTTTGAAACGATCTCATGGTACTTTGGAGGATTCGTATTTTACATTGTCGAGTTTGTCGGGCTGTTTAAATCTCACAAATTAACATTTAATTAGCCCCCCCCCCCCCCCCCCCCAAGTTTCCCAGCTTATGAGCTGCTTCTGTAGATGATTTCAGAATGCGACTGAATCTTCTGGTAATGTGAACGTGAGTCTCCGTGCCGAGAGGCTGTGCCCGCCCACAGCGTCACTTGGGGGCACTGTGTTGGCACATGTGGCCGTGCTGCCAGCTGGTGGGGGCCGGATAGTGCCACCTTCCCAGGAAGTGTCATTCACACACCACCGATGGTAAACCTGCATGTAGAGTTCATCAGCCTCTGCTAAACCAGACCGTTACACTTCCCCATTGTTTAACTGGAAATATTCATTGTTTTTGACCTTTACTGGACTCTTGTCACCATTTTCATGTTTTCAATGGGTCCCAGCTGTCCAGCCTATATGTGATGGATATGTATGGATAAGCTTGGGCTTGGGGGGGAGGGGGGATTTGTCGACCATAGCTTCTCTGCTGTCCTCATTTTGAACCTCTTTCTCTGAACGGGAAGGCTGCGTGAAATGTCTCCATTTGTACTGTTTGAGCTGCTCTCCTTTCCGTCTTCCTCAATGGCCTGGTGAATGTAAACATCTCCTTCCTGCCGTGACAGCGAGCTAGCTGCCCTCACAGACACTTATCTCCCGACATCTTGTAAAAACTTTCATCCCCAAATTTTTCTGTAGATAATCTTGTTTAAATCAAAAGCAGCCTTGTCTGCTATGGCTTATTCCCAGCGATGGTTCCAAGGAGCTCCACCATAATACAGCGGCGATGTGTGTTTTCTCCCCGTTCTGGCTTTGAATGGAGCCGTCTTTGTCTGGAATGGGATTCCGTCTCTTAACAGCCAGTTTCCACGGCAACCAGGAGTTTCTGGGAGGATGAGAGGCTACCCGAAGGTATTTCTTGTGCGAGCCTCGCCGCCGCCACTGCTCCCGGCCTCGTACCTTAACGCCCGCTTGCCCCATCAGCCTGCCTTTGTTCATTTTCTTTGTGAATTTCCCTCGATTATTGATTCCCTTTGTCGCCTGGGTCACGGCCCGATTAATCTCCTGTGGTAGCCAGGGGTCTGATTCCTGGCATGGGTTTCGGAACGCGTGTTCTGCCCTCGGTGTTGGGACAGATGTATGGGCGGCGTGGTGCCATCGGCATACAGAGGTGCCCATCTGGATGGGCGCGTCATCCTAGGGACCAGGGACAGTCGTTGAACAGGATCAGTTGTGGAGCAGATTTTTAATACAATTCAGCAACTAACCCAAGCTGTACGACTCTCCACTTCTGCAGGCTTTGAGCTTCTAGCTACATTTCTGTCGCTTATGAAACATGTCATACTAATAGCACACAGATTAATGACTGAATAGGTACCAGATTCAATTTAACAATTGTCCCTCTACTCCTCTACTGTGGGACACAGCTGCCGCAAGCGTTAGACTCCGGATAATCTGCGGTGATCAGATTAGCTCAGAAAAATAAAAGGATTTCTAAAGAGTGACATCACTCACAGTGAGCGATGTCATCATTTGGGGGACACGGGGAAGCCTTACCTTCGAGAGGGGCCCAGAGCGGCACTGATGGCTTTGTAATCAGACTCAAAACGGCGAACAAGAGCGGCAGTCAGCGATGTAATTATCTGATGAGTGATGTTCACACCTGTTCCTGGTGAAGGCGTGTGTGTTTTCGGGAAATGTGCTGGCTGGGTGGGAAGACGACCGGCTGAAAGCATGACATGGCCTTTGTGGGAAGGCAGAGCAGTAGGTGGCGCTGTGGCCTTGCACGTCCTGGGTTTGCAGTTTGGTTCCTGACCCGGTTTTGGCTTGCACAGGTCTCCTCTGGGTAATCCAGTTTTCTCCCCCCCCACGTTAAATCACTGTCTCTAATTTGTTGCACATCTCTGCGACCTGCAGTGATCTCACGTCCCATCCGCTTTGTCCCCCTGTCCTGTGCCTCAGGTTCACGTGGCCTCGAAGATGGACGGACAGACTCAGACATTCACAACTCTGTCACCTTCTAGGACTACATGACTTGCTGCATTAACAAAAATCACTAAATTGTGGTCGTCACAATACGCCTCATTAATATTTTAGGCATACTGCTAATCTTCTTACCAAATTGTGGGTGTAAATAAATCCGTATAGTACCGACTGTGTCTTGGGTATGACTGAAAGCGCCATGCCTCTCCTTCGTGTCTGGGCTGGATTCGGGAGAATCCCAGGTGGTTGCCGTGAGCTCAGCTGATGTCTGAGGACCCAGGTTCAGAGGAACAGGTCAAGGACTCTCGGGCCCAGAGTCAGACGAGAGCACGGACAGGAAGGAAGCGGTTTATCGCGGGGTTAGTGCTGGCATGCCGGCGTAGCCTGTGGGCTGCCTTGTGTTTATGATGGGCTGAGCTTAGCAATTAAAACTGCCACTGTAATTGGAGGGTTTGCCGAATGTTTTTGTATATGCTTTTGTGAAACGTTTCATCGCTGTGAAATGAAAACGATCCTTTATTTGCGCGAGTGCATTGGAATGCTTCGTTCGCTGTATCCCATCTTGCTCTCCTGTGAGACACATACACATGTATACAGTTGAGAGTGAAGCTTAAGGTTTGAGGACAGGATCAGCCATTTATCCAGTGACCCTGGAGCATTTTGGGGGGGGGGGGGTTAAAAGTCTTGTTAAGGGACCCGACAGACATGTGAATGTTCTGTAGAGACTCAAACCGACAACCTTCTGATCACAGTCCCTGGAGCTTTACCCGCCGAGGGTCACACCAGCCTCCTTTAACGGCAGTGCCCTCGCTGCTGGCTGATGCTCCCCGCTGCGCGAACTGGCTGGTGTGGAGGTGAGTTTGACGCAGCACGACGGCGTACGGCACGTGTCCGGGTACCAGGTCGCGCACAGCAGGCAGGGCCCCACCTCCCAGCTCTAATCAGAGGCAACGCTGCGGCGTAACGCCACGGTGAGCCTGTTCTGTATGCGGCCACCATACAGAGCCATGATATTAAACCAATTAAAATCAAGAGCTCTCTGACTGTATAATAGGCAGCAGTAATGATCTGTCACGACTCAGGGCCTGTTCTTGCCGTCTGTGATCATTCCACTTCTGCTAATCATCGTCCGTGTTTCTTAATTTATTTATTTTTTCTTGACGAAGTTTAGCCCGGCACCAGACAGATGATCTCAATTTAAGTGTGATCTTGTGTTGAGGCCAGTGGGATTTTCACACAAGCTGGGCTGTGCAGAGTCAGATGTGAGGCTGATTTAAAAGCATCAGTCATGTTTAAGGGCTCTTGGGCCGGACAAAAAAAAAAATAAATGCTTACAAATTCTGTGTGTAGATAAGGGAATATCTACAGTACGTCAGTCTGTTCCTATGGCAACTGTGTCAGTCACCTTATGGCAACAGGCAGACAGAGAGGTGTTTTTATTTGGATAATCTCCTTAAAAAGATCGCTTAATGTAAATAAGTGGGCTCTGCACGCATGCGACACCTACTGTGAACACTGCTGGAAGCTCAGAATGACAATGAGCTTATCCAGGCGAGTCCTGGTGCGAGAGATGCGGAGACTCACTGGCTTGAGCCAGGAACTTGGTCATGTGACCATTTGGAGTCTGCTGCATGGACATGGTGAAAACTGAGCACACATACGCCTCTAGGCGCTGAGCATAGGTGATAAAATCCAGCCTGACTGCCCCTCCCCTAATGAGACAGTGCTTTTGTGGCATTTAATTGGGATAATTAGCAGTTAATGGAATGGCTGTGGGGTACATGAGGGCATGTAATACTTCCGTTATCCCCACTGATCGTCTCCATAAGTGCAGGTCACCGGTTGATTTACTAAGTAACGCGTGGATTAGCAGATGCTTTAGACACTCAAATATGGCCACTGCTAGTGATTATCCTCGATGAGACGCTCATTCAGAGCAAATGGCGGGACGAACCACGGCGGCCAGGAAGCCTCGCGGCCCGCCGGCCCTCAGGGCCGCTGTTTCGCGGAGGATGTTCTGGAGCGTGGGAACCGGTGTGTCTTCCACTGGCACAGAATGAGGCGAAAGCTGCACTTTCTCAAGCCCCATCATTATCGCCGTCGCACATCTCAGCCGACCTGTACACCTTCCGCTAATATACACAAGTCTGAACGGGCCTCGGACCTCTTGGCGCCTTTCTGGGCCTGGGATGAAAGGCTACTCTATTATCCCCCGCTAAGCTCTTCCAGTGTTTTTAATTGCAGTTCTTAAAGGGAAAAACAAAATTGGCCGAGAGACAAATTAATTGAGTATGCAGGGTCGGCCTTTCTGGGTCCTGCCGGATCTGAGGGCAGCACGACTGGAGACGCATCAAGCTGCTGGATATAATTAGCAGCAGCCTGCTAGGGCCCAGTAAGTTCTGAGTGCAGGACGGTTACCCCAGTAAGATCCTCTTATTCTTAGACCTGAGCGTCATTAATATTCAAACTGCTTTTGCTCATTTAAGGTGGTTGAGGGAGGTTTCGATTGGGGGACGTGTGTGGATGGGTGTCCAGCACAGGTCCTGGACGAGGAGAACCAAAGCAGGTGAAGCATGATTACGCAGCGTGCATACAACTGAAACCGGCGATTCCCCGAACTGCCACTGTTTGGCGCTGTGACGTGAAAGCCATCCACGGATCTGCATGCTGGTAACTGCGTGTGATTTTGGACAGATTTTGCCCTAAATGCCATCTTGATGATCTTCTGGGAGGTTGGGGGTGGGGGTGTGTTGGAGGTGACGTCTCCTAGCCGCACGCCGGAGGTAGGCGTCTCCCCTCCCCTCCCCCCTCGTTCTCCGTGGTTCTCCTGGAGCAGAGCCTCAGATGACGTCCCTGGCATCATGTGGCAGACGGACAGTAGCTCCAGAGACAGACTATGACGTGGCTCCATCTCAGACAGAGAACAAAGAGATTTTCTCCGTCTCTTAAAGTCAGACAGGCCTTATAATTACTACATGTGCATTATGTTCTTCCACGAGAAGGCGACATATCATTTAGGCATGTGGCACTACATCATCCAGGCGTAAATCAATTTACAGGGTTTCTCTACCTAATGGCAAGTGATTAAGCCATATACTGATTGCGCTGCTGTAAGAAATCACTGTGAGCAACCAGTTTTCTGGTGGAAAATTACAACTCAGGCTGTGTGTCATTTTCACTATCAAGATTACGGGCGTCTTTGGACTCCTTATAAGTATCACTTGCGTGCCTAATGACACATACCTGTTCTATCATAGCCAGAAGGTTTGGGTCCTTATAATATTGAGGGAAAGGATTACAGCCTGTCATCCAATCCATTTATGCCATAACCGCTTATCTAATGCACCACCTGGATGAGATATTTGTGAAATTATTACAATTAAAACTGTTTTTAATGAATGCATTACAGGGGGGGCATTTATTTAGAATAAGAGAGCAGCGCAGTGGTTAACACTCACACTGCTGGGACCAGGGTTGGAGTCTCTACCATAGCTCAATGTGTGGAGTTTGCGTGTTCTCTCCGTGTAAATTGGAGTTATCAAATTGTCCATAGGAGAATGTGCCCTGTGATGGGTTGGCCCCCCATCCTGGGTTATTCCCTGCCTTGTGTCTGTAGCCTCTGGGATTGGCTCAGACCCCCATGACCCTGAAGCAGCTACGAAAGATGGATGGATTTAAAATAACTCGCCACTGGTGTAGGATGAGCCTGAAGATAAATACCCGCTCGGGCGGGAATATCTATTTATCAGTCTGCCCAATCGCCATGTCGCCCGGTTTCTGCCACCAGCGATTCCTCAGATGAGCTGTGCACCCCAAAGACGGTCAGTCAGGTGACAAAGCGAGAACATCGGCGGCTTTGCACCAAGCCTGGTGCGGCGCCGCTCCCAGGGACAGCTGCCAGAGCACATTAACTCCTCCGCCGCACAGGGGCATGGGCGAGCGTGTGGCTCACGCCGAAACCACTGCAGCGTGATCGCTCTCCACGGGAACTCGGCTTGGGGCTGTAAAAGATTCTGCGGAAAGACGCTAAATTAACGACAACTGGTCCATAAACGTTAACATGCTAGTGTGTGGAATCCAAAGCGCTAAGTTATTGCGGAAAATAAAAAATATGGCTGGATACGCGTGAGGCAGACAGATAGCGGCGTGCCGCAGAAGGTCAGAGCCACTGAAGGCTGTGTGCAGCAGATCAGGAATGAGCGAGAAGATAAGGCAGAAAGAGCAAAGGTCTGCACTGCCGGAAGTGTGTCGGCTCCCTGCCCATCCAGCGTCCTCATCCTGACTCCATGCGCCAGAGCCCAGCTGCGGGAAAAAGCTTCCATTTGACCCAAAACTATGAGGATTTTATCTTTGCTCCATTTGGTGTCTGATCCCTGCAGTGTTTCCTCTCACTAGATATGAAAGGAAGGAAAAAAGGACAGTTAAAATGTATCTGACTCATCCAGGGTCTGGTGACTTCCAAAGCCAGCTTGGGCTGCATGTCTCTGTGTGTGTGTGTGTGTGTGTGTGTATCAGGCTAAAGGAGGGCACCTTTTAATAGCTGAAGATGGTCTCATCTGAACTCTTCTCACCTTTGACCAGAGGTGGAAATTTCAGGTCCAGAAAGTAAAAATCCAGACCAAGATTTTGCTTCAACCAACCAGTTGAACCGACCACCTTCTAGATCCAGCCTGGGTTTTTACTTTCTAGGCCTGAAATTTGCACCCCTGCCTTTGATCATGATTGGGGGACCAGGATCTTCATCCATCTTCCAGACTGAGCTTATTGAGGTCTAAAAAATCCCTTAAGCGACCATTTTAAACACTTTTACACCTTTAAGGTTTAATAACAGAACAGCTTCTTCTGCTTCTGAGGCAGTTACATACATATAACATGAGGCACGCGGGTTGTGCCTCGAAGGTGTCCTCAGGGGGACAGCATCTCGCCTCTCTGACAGTACGAGCGCTGAGTGCCCCCCGGCCTTCATTAATCTCTCCCTCGGCAGATGGCAGAGCTGCTGCTGTTGAAGAGCAAAAGGCGGCTTCGCTCGGTGAGTTTCCTGGTCTGTGTTTCCCATCATCTCTCTATCTATCCATCCATCCATCCATCCATCCGCTTTTCCCAGGCAGCATGGGGTAGATTCCACATAGCATGCCAGCCTTTTCTGACAAGCGAAATTGGCTCAGGTACAGACAACACTCATATAACAAGTTTTGGAAAAAAAAAACAGAACAAAAAAAATTTACAAATTGTCCCATATTTTTTTCTTAATTTTATTTTTTTTTCTTTGTTCGGGGTGGCAAATGACAAAATCACCATCCAGTAGACCCAATTACACACACATACAAATCTTTCATGAATGGTCAAAATGGACCAAGCCATATGTCACATGATGAATGACACAGTGAAGCACACAAAGCTTAAGGTTCCGGTGAACTTATGACTTCATTGAAATAAAAAATCAATACACTTCAAGTGCAAGGTAATAAAAACAAGATCTGCAGCTATATTCAATCCTTAAGGCCACTTTGGAAGTGGTAGTTTGAATTAATACTTTCCTACAAGCGTGTAAAAATAAAACAAAATTCATCGTTTGTGCTTCTGCAGTTCACTATTTTTTTTCTCCTCTAAATATACAATTAAACTTATTTCAAAAAATAAAAGTGGATTCTAATGGTCATATTAATAGCTTCCCTAATAGGGTCTACTGGATTTACTCTGTTGAAAACGATGAGGTCTGTTATCTACGTTCCTTTGCGCCGCCCCGGAGCCTGGTGTGGAGAGCTCAGCGAGGTGCACCTGGACTCCGGTCCCACAAAAGCTCCTGTCTGATGCTGGCTCGAACCGTTGGCTCGGACAAAAGCCGTTTTATGCCCTCTAGCCTCCTCAAGAGAGTCCTTGTTTGGCTGTGCAGCGCCCCTTTAATGAGACCCATGTCACTCTTTGTCCCTACAGGAAACACAAAGACAATACGCACTGGCTCAGAGCTTCAGACGTTTGCACCATCCTCTCCTCGCCCCCTCCCTATCCCCCTCCCGCGCTCTCTCTCTCCATCTGTAAGCATCGCGTGTGAAAGCCTAGGGTGTTCGAACCAAAACCCAGGCCCATCTCCCGGTGGCGCCAAGTCCCAGCCCACGCCCATTCTGTAGTGTGGCGGCCAGACATAAACATTTTCCATGGCGTGTTTCCGACTGCATATTGAGGCCCGTTGTAGCGGCTGTGAATCGTGGTTCGCGCCAATGACGTCCCAACGGCGCCGATTGTCTTTGCTCCATGGTGGACGGCGGTGTGTCTGACACGCGGCCGTGAGGGGGACGTGAGTGCCTCAGGTGCGGGGGAACTTGGTGGGGATGGGGCTTGAAGCAGGGCATGATGTCATCCAGCATGTCCATTAAAAATGGGGGGCAGTGCTTTTCCTACAAACCCATTAGGCAACAACAAAAGGATACGTCCATTACAAACGGGGTCTGAGGCGACCCCAGCGCGTTAGCATGCCGTGAGCAGCAGTGGCGGCAGTGTAATCGGGGGAACTGCCAGTCCCGCCCAGGGTCCTCTCTGAAGGCGTCCCGTCCACAAACGCAGACCCATTCAGCTCCAGCTCCCTCCCAGCTATTGCTGTGGTTCTCTATGGGCCTTCCGGTGGTGTCAACCCCGCTTTCCCTTCTCCCATTCACGCCCTCATTGGCTGGTTAGGATCCGGGTGGGTGGGGTCCGGGGGCTCACTTGCTGGCTCCGGTGTGGAGGTCGTCCCCGGGCGGGGGCGGGCCTTTGTTGCTGGCCCCGCCCACACCCTGCTGGGTCTCCTCCTTGTACTGCTGCAGGGCTTTGAGCACGGCATCCTCCACCAGCCTTTTGCTCAGGCTCAGCAGCTCCTCGTCGTCAGGCTCCTCCCCCCTCTTCTGACCTATACAACGACACCACCGAGATGAGGGTCACGCCCATATGGCCGGGGGAGGGGCCCCTGCACAGACCCACTCAACCCTGATTGGACAAATCCAAACCTACAAATCTCAGGCTGAAGTAAAGACTTTCATGAACTAAAGAATGTGGAAAAACATCCGACAGCATCAAGTAGGCTTTGTTTAAACATTCCAGGGCTAAGCTCTTAAATGACAATATTACGGACAGTTACTTAACGGGTGGATATTTTAGCATTACTGAGCACAGCGAACTGAGCACGGATTCAGCAGCACAGGGCCCGGATGCCGCCGTAATGCTGGGTCTAAACACAGACAAGGACACAGTGCCGTGCGTAAAGACTGAGACACGTACTTCTCTGAACAGCACTGGGAGAGCTCGGAATAAGATCTGCAAGACAAATAACATTCCTTCTTAAAAAGGCAAAGAGTGCAGCCTAACATTTCACTCCTTGTAATTACTATGACTCCTTAAATCGGTGTGAAGCGATCAATAATCAGACTCATCAGAGAACAGCATAGATTGATTTCCAGTGGCGGGTCCATCATTAAATATTAATTTTGTGGAATCAAACACCTTGGATTATGCATCACGCTGATCGTCTGTATTACTCATGTTGATGCTCACCTTGCTGAACTGTTTTGATTTACTATTGCCAGAGCGTGGGGGGTGGGGGGTGGGGGGGTGAACTTCATTAGCTCCACAAGTCCACACTTGAAAAAAGTCACCTCACGACCACATTCATGCAGATCTGGACTGGTGGGGGTAGCAGCCTATGCTCTCTGTCGCCGCCCTGGTGCTAACCCCCATAGCAAGGCCGTGGCAGTTCTGTTACATGGCACCCTGCTGTCACTATGCGAGTGACATGAGTCAATCTGCCTGTCACAGTTATCCTTAAATGAACCCTTCAGCTCATGTGGGGGCAGCCTAAGCACCCTCTCAGATTTGTGGCTCTGGTGAGGAGCTGGTCACCAGTCGTGCGGCGCTCCCTGGGGCTGCAAACAGCCCGGCTGGAGAGTGCAGGGGCTTCCTGTCAGGAAACTGCTGGCCTGTTAGCGGGACTCCATCACCACGGAGGGAAAGGGGCAAGGGAGACCAGCCGAGGTCTCAGCCAATGGCAGCCGGGACACGGAGACCAGCTGAGCTCTCAGCCAATGGCAGCCTGGACACGGAGACCAGCCGAGGTCTCAGCCAATGGTAGCCCGGACATGGAGACCAGCCGAGGTCTCAGCCAATGGAAGCACGGCCATGGAGACCAGCCGAGGTCTCAGCCAATGGCAGCACGGCCATGGAGACCAGCCGAGGTCTCAGCCAATGGCAGCACGGCCATGGAGACCAGCCAAGGTCTCAGCCAATGGCAGCACGGCCATGGAGACTAGCCGAGATCTCGGCCAATGGCAGCGGGGCTACGGACAGCAAAAACTCATTGTCATGGCCAATTTAATGTTCAACTCGTCGGTTACAAAACAGCGTTGCAGGAATGCACCAAGAACTTTTCAAATGGGGCTGAATGTGAAATATTACAACACAAATGCCTTCTTCACTCTGCAGAATGTCCCCATAACCAGAAATGCACTGAATCAGCAGGAATGAAGACTGAATGTTTCAGTGAGAACAGCACAGAAGACGGAGCAGCCGTTAGCGTTAGCGTTAGCGCGCTCTCCCGTGAAGTCCGCTGTAAGCAGCTGGGCCACATGGACAGCCCGCTGTCTGTCACAGAGCCAGCCCACTCTTCCAGAGGGGCCGAGATGACAGCACACGCGTGACCGGGCGTCCCTCCTGTCCCACACACAGGCGGTGGCATGGCAGGCACTAGCATGGAAGCACGGTGAGCCTAAATCCCAGAAGGCTGCAGACGCCGTGCTCTGTGCAAACCAGACGGTGCGTCAAACATGCTAAACATGCTAATGCACCTGCATAACTCACACGGCACCAATAAGTAAATGCAGGGCCCCCGTTCCGGAAGCCTTCTGCTTTCACGGCCCAACCCATTCTGCTCAGCTAACCGTAGCTCAGACGGCTGGGTTTGAGCTGCGCTGCCCCCCACCCCCCAAACACACGCACACAAAAAGCCCGATCTGCTCTCGCAGTGTAAGATCCAAGATCGCAGGGTAAAGGAACATCACTCACCCCCAGGACAAAAGCTCTAAGTGCCATTCCCATGTGCCTCCATGCGCTCACACCAAGCTGATGTCAGAGCCTATCCCCCCCCCCACCCCCCTCCCATTACTGCCCAGAAGTAGGGCACGCACGAGCACGGGAGGGGACCGGCCTGTCGGCCGCAGCCTGCCCATGGAGGTGAGCCGCACACACTGCCAGGACAGAAAAACAGGCGGCGTGATGGACGTCACTTGCTGAGCCCCCCTCCCCCCGCCCGCCATCGGGGCACGGCTCAGGACCAGCCCATCCAGCTCCTCGGGAGCGAGTGCCGTGCGGCTGCCGGGACACGGCGCGTTTCCAGCTCAAAAGTCCACATTCTTGGCTGCTGCCATAAAGCAATTCATCAGCTGGTTTATGGTGTGGGCATGTGGCTTAGGTGGGTGTAAGAAGGAACTGCCAGCGTGTGCCTGAACACACACACACACACACACACACACACACACACACACACACACAGATATACAAAGAGACACACACACATGTACAAAGAGACATTCAGAAATATACAGACACACACTGATAGACACACTCAGTGATACAATCACACTCAGAGCTATACAGACACACACACAGAAAGATACACACAGACAAAGATGTACAGAGACACACACACACTCACACAATGACATACACAATGACAGACACAGACACACACACACAGACACAGACACACACACAGACATACAGAGTGAGCTGCTCCCTTTCTACCGACGCTCGTACCTCGGGACTCATGATCAGAATCCATGAAGCACATTCTCCCCCATGCGCACGGACGCCCCCAGCCGCCCCCTCCCTGACTTACTGATCTTCTCTTCGCCTCTGGAGAAAGGGAAACAGCACAACTGTCCCATGGCGGCACGTGTGCTGGCCCCGCTCTCCTCTCCCTCTCCCTCGCTCCCTCTCTCCCTCTCCGCCTTCCTCCAGCCCAGCAGACACGCAGGCCACCTCCACGCCACTCGACGGGAATGGGGGTTCCGGTGCAGAGCGCCGCCGTCTGTGGCGAGCGAGCGAGTGAGCAAGAGAGGGAGACTGCGAGCAAGGGAGGGGGGGAGATGGAGGGGGAGGGGTCCCAGACTCCACCTCCTGCCTTACGCTTCTCTCTGATTGGACAGGCGCTGTCCTGCAGCCTCCCAACTGCCAGGGGGTGCGTGTGTGTGTCTTATAAGCTGAACATTCACACAGCACACAGACACACAAGAAATAGCTGCTCTCTCTTTGCGGATCTCTCTTTTAACACAAATACTAATAAATTTCCCAGAGTGCCAAGCAGCATTGCTGCATGCCACATGTTTTATATATTTCTATTGTTTATTTAATCAAAATAATGAAGATTGGTTCAAACTCTGATAGCTGACCATCTTATTAATAGAACCCATGGTGGAGCACTAATACAAAGACCGCAAGGCATCAGGGTTCTTCATTATTTTGATCACAGTGTACTGCCTATGAACCGCTCTGAGGAGGCTTGATGCTGCTGAAAAAGATATAAAGCACTGTGCTTTATATCTTTTTCATGCGTAGTGTTTATTTCTTGAAACGGGCCATTCTAGTACGCTCGAGCTCTTGCGGACTGGAGGATGTCTTATCAGACATCAAACATTAAAATGGTTCAAATGTCTTATGAGACATCAAACGTTAAAAAGGTTCATACAAACAGATGGTGCAAATTGCACTAAACTTCCAAATGGCACTGCATAAATCACCTTCACACTGTCGGCTCTATAGCACTGCGTAAATCACCTCGACCAACAATCCCCTCAAATTGTGCTTAATAGACACTTTCACGCCAAAGTTCAGACTTCCTCGGCAGTCTCAACCGGGAACTTTGGTAATTCCTGGCCACTTTCATGTGGTGCTTTCACACCGCACAACAGGAACCGAGACCATTATGTTAAATAAGCATGAGCAACACAAAAAGCTTGTAGGTTAAACTTTACGTGTAATTTCATACAAAACTACACCGTCACCCCAAAAACAATGGAGGATGAACAAGTCATTTTATTACTTATCAATCGTGCGGTCCGAAAATATGGGACAAATCACATTTTATTTATACGACTTGGGACATGTTTGTAATCCATTATTAAATATGGCCAGCAAATCGACCTTTTGTTTACCCACAGGATAATAAACGATGTAACTTTATCCCACTAATGAGGGCTGGCAAGTTTCACTGCTGGCACTGGTGCTATAGACAAAAGGATATATCAGTAATCGATCGAATGTTCTGCTCAGGGATATGGAGACACAAGCAAAAATTTATGCATCAAAGCATTAAATGTAACTGAGGTACAAAAACAATTCCATCGACTCAATTTCTGTTCTATCAATTCAATTTCTATCTCTTTTTCTGCACTTCTGCGTAGCTCCCAAGTTAGCGCTCGTGCTTGTGGTCAGCCGATCAGCAAGTTTGTCACTATAGGATCCACCTCAGTAGTTTGCGTTCGATCGAAAAGTAACTAGTCTGGAGCAGGGACTAAAAAAAGGTTCCGGAACTGTTTCAGAGGAACTACCAGTGACATACACAGAAGTTCCTGGTACCTGAAAAAAGTCCTTCAGAGGCACTAAGCAGAGGCTGTTGTATGGCGGCCAGCTTCACGCAGATACACCGTAATTTCAGTAACATAGCAGAGGCCCTGCTCCTTTTTCACACCCCCTCCCCGTAATGAATGCTTGGTTTTCCAGTGTCCCGCGGGTGTAGAAGGAGTGAGAGGTAACGCATCAAGGTGAGAGGAGAGAGCTGCAGTGCTTCGGCCTTCTCCTGCATCTGCTGGGGCTTTGGAGGGGCTCTGTCCGCGCTCACGACATCAGCAAGATGCTACACACGCCCCTATGCGTCTGCTTCCCTGTAAGGTTTTTCCCCGACGGCCAAATTCCATCAGCAATACGAAGCCAAGGGCCACTGCACCTGGGGGGGAAAAACTGCCAGGGATGATCACACGGGTCTGGATTCACTGGTTTTGGTTCGGACGCGCAGTGAAGTCCCCTCCCATTCCCAGCACGACCAAACGCACACACACTCTCACTCACAGCTATTCATATCTCTACTCCTTACTAACGGCGCACGGGGCTCAGTGACATCACCAAACAGATGTGCACAGTAGTCCACTGTAATAGGTTGCTTTTCAAAGCACATCGAACCAATTGGAGCAAAGCGAAGGGATGTATCCGGGGATCTGGGAGCCTTGGCATCTAACACATTTCCATGCTGAAAGAGGAGTCCGAGATATTGCCATGTGAACGGTGACCCCGTAAAGCAGATATGTGCTATCAGTCCCAGGTCAGCAAGGCCCAAGCTACATGAAATACCACATCGCAGTAAGAGCTCAGAGTCACATGACCTCACCCAATTAAATGTGAGTGGGTCAGAAGCCGAGTATGACGGCCAGAGGCCGACGCCAATGCGGAGAGCCTCTTTCATGGCCCCTGCCATTATTACTGATTCAAGGCAGCAACGGACCTGCATATGGCTGAGCCTCCCCACGGAATCATCACAGCTTTTAGAGGATTGTTTTGCAAATGCAGACAAACAGACAAAAAAAAAGAAGCTCATCCAGATGGCAGAATTGGCAGCTACCGATCGGATCATTGAAGAACTCGCTGCGGTCGAGAACTGAAACCGTACCGCCTGAAAGTCCGACTTCACATTACACGCTCCTTGTTAGAGGAAATTTCTTCCACTGTTTCCACTGGTAACAGTTCTCTGCAGCAGCCCGCCACGGCAAAAAAACATCAGTCCAACGGATTAATCATCTAACTCAACGTCTTGGTGACTTGTTCGGGAAGCCGGATTCCCTCGCGGTCTGGATTCAACTTGTTTCAGTTCGGATGCACTTGGGTTAGGCAGTCAGGTGCATTTGCACGCATTACAGAATTTTAGCTGGTTAACAGTCGTTTATCATAGGCTCCTATAAAGCTTTGCTAAAATGAGCTAATTTAGGTATTTTCCAAGGAAAAGAAAACCAGGTGAGGTAGGTGAATAAAGCTGGCATTTAGTTAGGTGGGGGTGATGACATCTCTCTCCTCACACTCTTACACCCCATTTAAAGACACACTTAAACCCGCTAATATGTCGCTATTTTACTGCTATGGTGTCACGAGGAAAGGGAGCAAAACAGTAAAGTCTACCTGGCAATCGAGTAACATTACCCAGGACGTTCTGTTTTGACAGGGCCACAGTGTGAATGTGAAACCATAACGGATTACCGTGTTTAAGGATGGGGGGACTACGTGACACCTGTTACTATCCACAACAAACCCACTAAGTTTGACCCAGTCACTTACACAGCTAGGCTGTGTGCTGTGCAGTTAGGCTGAGTCACTTACACAGCTAGGCTGTGTGCCGTGCAGTTGGGCCGAGTCACATACACAGCTAGGCTGTGTGCGGTGCAGTTAGGCCGAGTCACTTACGCAGCTAGGCTGTGTGCGGTGCAGTTAGGCCGAGTCACTTACACAGCTAGGCTGTGTGCGGTGCAGTTAGGCCGAGTCACACACACAGCTAGGCTGTGTGCCGTGCAGTTAGGCCGAGTCACTTACACAGCTAGGCTGTGTGCGGTGCAGTTAGGCCGAGTCACTTACACAGCTAGGCTGTGTGCGGTGCAGTTAGGCCGAGTCACTTACACAGCTAGGCTGTGTGCGGTGCAGTTAGGCCGAGTCACTTACACAGCTAGGCTGTGTGCGGTGCAGTTAGGCCGAGTCACTTACACAGCTAGGCTGTGTGCGGTGCAGTTAGGCCGAGTCACTTACACAGCTAGGCTGTGTGCGGTGCAGTTAGGCCGAGTCACTTACGCAGCTAGGCTGTGCGCCGTGCAGTTAGGCCGAGTCACTTACACAGCTAGGCTGTGTGCGGTGCAGTTAGGCCGAGTCACATACACAGCTAGGCTGTGTGCCGTGCAGTTAGGCCGAGTCACTTACACAAGTAGGCTGTGTGCAGTGCAGTTAGGCTACTCATACTTTTCAGTTAAGCAATGGAGACAGGCAAACTGTTGACGTCTTGATTTAGCAACCGCTAAAAACACTTAAGTCTACCCCCACAGACAGAGAGGGAACATGACATCACTAAACAATAAAAATAATAACATGTAAGACAACGGTCTGATGTCTGCATGTTTTTCAGCAGCACCCTCCCCCCCTGTCACACTGCCCCCACGCCAAACCTCTTGATCCACAGGAAACACTGTTCTCAGCAATTCAGTAATCTACATGAACTAAGCAAACACCCAATTTGCCACTTTAGCAAATGGTAAAAACAAGTGCCTACTAATTAATACTTCATATTCAAAATCAGGGTGTACCGTTTAAGCCAAGACTATAAAAACTAAACAGACACATTTTGTGAATACTGACTCATATGTTGTTATTAACTGACTGAAAGTTTTGGTGTGTGGATGTAAATACGAGTCTTACTGGGCTCTATAACCAGCTTGCAAAGGGGTATCTGCTTCCCTCAGTAATCTGTCTGATCAGCTACATTCAGCCAAGATCAAACAAAGCTTTGTTTGGAATATAAAGCTTTTATCATTCAAAATGAACAGCAAGAGGGTTATGTCACACTGCTGTGAGTCACCACTAACACATACCGCCACAGACCTGATAAGGGGACCGTTCTGCTCATTTTGAACGATCTAGCAGTTTGGATCATTTAAAGACCGTGTGAGCCACTCAATTTATCCATTGGGCAAAATGCTAATGCTGAATAATGTAAGCTTGAAGCCCTAATAATTCTGATTAAAAATGCATTTTTAGTAGCATGAATTTTTAATTTTTAAAGTGCAGATTTCCAGCAGTATAGGAATAGTCCCTGAGATGTATAATGACCGCTTGGTGGTTTTACCTGAGACACATAAAAATCGGGTGAGCCTCGCGGACAGCAGACGAGCCGAGCCGATCGATGTGACACAGGCGTGTTTAGCGTGCAATCAGACATCACACCGGCGTTAAATTGTGACACTTATATTGGCTATTCTACACGACAGGCTGCCATGCTAACAGCTAAGATCAGACATCACACTGGCATTAAATAAAAAGTAATATGACCTGCTCCAGTAAGAACAAAAAATAATAATAAAAAAAGCTTCCTGCTACCAGAGTTACATTTACACAGCCATAGACTTTGAACAGCAAGTTGATGCTCCGCCTGCAGGGGGCGGCACTAAACACACGAGACAGAGGGCAGAGCGGTCATGGGAATTCACACTCTGGGCTGCCTTACATGAGTCACCGCTGCCGTGCGTCCATGTCGGTGCACAGAGGTACACGCCAACCTAACGTGCATCGCGATGACACCCCAGCAATCCTTTGGAAAAGGTCACAGCGTTGACCAGACATTGAAACTGCATAAACAAGACAGCTTATAATTTATAAACTGGGTCAGCCTCAAATTACTTTGGAAGAGTGGAATCTCTTCTACTTCCTCTCATTTTAGAACATGAAATTAATGCACTTGGCACATTGTTAAAGAATCCCTGAAAAAGGGACGGCTGGCCTGCCACTGTGCATACAATTATCTGTTTTATCTAGAGCACCGTCTGCAGAGTGTATGGAGTGCAGCACAAAACGACTGGTGACGTAAAAAGATGTACTGTAAAATAGTAACAGTATTATCCAAGCAAAAGCAATCAGCCTTCAAACAGCAAAAATGGAAAAAGCTATCCCCCCCCTCATCAGAAACCAATATGTAAAGACCACAGCATCAGCTAACACCTGCAATCCTTTAATTATGCTTTTCGAAGCCTAAGAAGCCAGCTGTTAAGGGTTAGGGTTAGGGTTAGGGTTAGGGTTAGGGTTAGGGTTAGGGTTAGGGTTAGACTTTTTTGCTAGTAAAATAATATTAGGGCCTCAATTCTAAATTCTTTGAACAGCACCCCCAACAGGGCAATCCAACTTAAATGTGACAAAGCCATTTTCCAACCCCTAAAACAGCGCCCCCCCGCCCCCCTTGAAACACATGGGTCTTGTTTCAGGCTCATGACGGAAAGTCTGCAGTCTATCGCGGGTGAATTTCCTCTTCGCAACAAATCAAACGGACTTGTCATCCTCTTGGAAAAACAACAGGCTCATTAATCTCTGCGGTGCTTTAAATTTATACTGCTGTGGAAAGAGAAACTTTGCAGGAAAAAGATTACTGCTGCATGTTCATTTTTCCCCCATTGCTTTAAATCTTAAAAAAAAAAAACGTAGGACATCTATCAGCATGCAGGGCATGCCACGGTGTATGCAGACGTCAGCCTCCAGCTCAGAGAGGAAGGCGTTTAGTCTGGGATCACAACAGGGACTGGACTTCATTGTCCTCCCTGTCCGGCCAAACACACACACACCACAGGAAGGACAGCATCCACAAACAGCTCAGGAGAGCTCAACACAACATACACACATTCGCCAAAACGTGTGACCCTCACAGCAGAAATGAATAAATACAGGCTGGGCCCAATCTAACGGCAGCTCTGCAAATGTAAAATTCATGAAGCTTCATACAAATTCATAGAGTTCTTCGGAAAAGGGCATGAAATAGGTTTCAGAGCGCTGCAGGGCATAGTGCGGTTCAGCCATGCCGTTTGCGAGGGTGAGGCTCCTTATGGCCTCAAGGACAGCCATAAAATACACAGTGTCCAGAGTACTCACAGTGCCCAGAGTACCTACATTACCCACAGCATCCAGAGTACTCACAGTGCCCAGAGTACCTACATTACCCACAGCATCCAGAGTACTCACAGTGCCCAGAGTACCTACATTACCCACAGCATCCAGAGTACTCGCAGTGCCCAGAGTACCTACATTACCCACAGCATCCAGAGTACTCGCAGTGCCCAGAGTACCTACATTACCCACAGCATCCAGAGTACTCGCAGTGCCCAGAGTACCTACATTACCCACAGCATCCAGAGTACTCACAGTGCCCAGAGTACCTACATTACCCACAGCATCCAGAGTACTCACAGTGCCCAGAGTACAGGGATCAAATTTATCGACGGCATCGACGGCAAAAGCCGCCGTGCCTTAGCAATTTGCCGTGCTGCCCTGAATATTTACAAGTTCTTGCCAGCAGATACTTGCAGTGCCCTCTTCCTCAGTTGCCTTTGTGCCCTATTGTGTATGTTTAGATCATAATAAAGTCAATAAACTTATGAAATCAAGAACAAGTTCTTCCGTTTTTTACTTCTCTGTCGCCATGTCCATGATGTCTGGGTTAATAAGCGCATCCCATAATTTTACGTTAGCCACGCCTCCATGGTTAAATTATTCAGAGCGGCTATTCTAGCCGATGCTTACCTCCCTCCGAAACTAATAGCAACATGTTCATAGAATAGGGAGGGTGAGAAGGTTTAGAAGTTCTTTTGAAAATAACCACATTTTTTAGGTAATTTCGCTGGTTATGCATGTCTTTCCCAATCATACCGCATCTATTGTTATGGAAATTATCTGTCATTACTTGACATTATAATCATTTATAATAGACTGTAATAATTCATAGAAGATTGAAATAATTGATACCAGATGTGCACTGAATTGAAGTGAAAACGGAGAAGGAGTTAGAGCATAAACTGTACTGTCCTGCAGCTGCTGTCACGGGACAGTTCGTAGTGGCTCTCGGAAGTGTTGCAGGACAGTTCGTAGTGGCTTGTGGAAGTGTTGCGGGACAGTTCGTAGTGGCTCGGGGAAGTGTTGCGGGACAGTTCGTAGTGGCTTGTGGAAGTGTTGCAGGACAGTTCGTAGTGGCTTGTGGAAGTGTTGCGGGACAGTTCGTAGTGGCTCGGGGAAGTGTTGCGGGACAGTTCGTAGTGGCTCGCGGCACTGGGCGGGACAGTTAGCGAGTGGCTCGCGACAGTGTTTGAGTGGCTCGGGACAGTCGGTCTAGTTAGTTTTAAAAAGTTAGCTGGCTTGAATATGGTCACTCATGCATTATTTTGAAGTTCTGTTAGTCATGTTAGTGTTCAATGTCTCAGTAAAAAAAAAATGTTCATTAAATTAAAGTTTTTATCACTGACAATAGCTGGTTCTGTTTTTTTTTCATAAAACATTTCGTCATTACTGAGTAGATGAATGAAGGCAACAGCATCTTTTTTTCAATAGCTAGTCTAACACTATTTCACAGGATGCTAATGCATTTATTGCCCTTGAAAATGTCAGAATGCTAAATATTTCATGCGTCCGGCTATATACCTTTTTGCCTCAGTGCCCTGGCCAGTAATTCTTCATTGCCTTGGTGCCCTCCGAACCTACAGGAAAATGCCTTAGTGCCCTCCTATATTTGAGGGGATAAAAGGCAAACATTGCTGTGCCCCCCGAACAAAGTAATTCTACCCCTGAGAGTACCTACATTACCCACAGCATCCAGAGTACTCACAGTGTCCAGAGTACCTATATTACCCACAGCATCCAGAGTACTCACAGTACCCAGAGTACTGACAGTATCCACAGTACTAATTATACAGGACCCAGTCCAGAGTACCCACAGTACCCAGAATACTCAGTGTACCTAGGTGGGGGCAGCACTTGACTCAGTGGGCTAAGCCTCTGTGCCTGTGTTTGCCTGTCCAAGCCCAGTCTCGGAACATTTGTGGGTCCTTGAGCAAGGCCCTTAACCCCCAGCTCCCTGGGCGCCGCTACAGGTGGCTGTCCTTCGCGGACAGCTTACTCTCACTTATAAAGAGCAAGTTGGTGGAGGAGAAAAGAGATTTTCCCCATGGGGATCAATAAAGTATCAATTATTATTATTTCCAATGGTGTCCAGAGTACTCAAAGTACCCAGAGTACTACAGCATCACACTAACAGCTCATACACATTCTCCCTTAGCAAAATGCATATACAGATTCTACATGCTGACACACTCAACTGTCACAAAACAAGGATCAAAAATACAGAATACATGATTGCATATACAAGCAAGTAAAATTGATATTTATTTCTTAAACCTATGGCTGCCAGTGAATGCTTGAAAAGTAATGTGACTGGGTTATTAGCCAGATTACAAGCAGCAGCAGTATGAGGAAGAGCAGTCCGCATGACAGAAGGTGACGATAACACCGGAAAATGGCCCCGGTGAGCGGCGAGGAGGAGAGTGACCGGCACACGGCAGAACCGGCGAGCAGCAAGGACCGGCACACGGCACAGAGTGAGGGCAGGCCTTCAGGGCTATGGTGACTCATTAAAATTCTAGTCACCATTCCTACTTAAAACAAATCACAAATGGCCATAAATATTCATAGATACCCACTGCGATTTACATGTGAAGCTTCAGCGAGTCACCTTGGTGGCTCTCCAGCGCAGGAAAGGACCCCCGCATTTTACATTCATTCATCATAATTGGCATTTTACTGAGCAAATATCAAGGCCTGTCAATCAGAAAAAGGCTGGATACTCTGATGTGTGTAGAATTATACAAACTCCCACTCTGAGTGCCTCTGTATCAAGTGCACTGTGTCATATCACGGGGATCATCCAGATTTATTTGATGTTGCGGAACACTGTGGATGACAGAGGAGGATTCACAGAGATCTGACAGAATGCCACACTCGAAATTTCAGCACTAGTGTTTCCAGGCATCAGATTTGACCAATAAAATTCACTAAAACGTCTTTCATCTCTGTCTCAGCGATGAAGCCCAACAAGACTGTACAAATGGTCTGCCGATTGGATTAATTTTCTGGTTAAGCATGTACTCCGAGAGCTGAAGGCCTGTTCTTTTACTGTGTGTAGCCCTTGGCCCAACTCGTAGTTTCCAGACCAGTTGTCCTTGACGAGTAAGGTGGCAACACGATGCAGTGATAGATGACAAACACCGTGGGGAACCTCAGTGTGTCCGTTACCGACCGTAAGAACCAACAATGCAACAAGGTCGATTTTTTATTCTCACCTAAAAATGGCCTTCAAATATGATCAGAAGACCCATGACATTGGAAAAGACTGATTTTAATGCATGAAGGTAAAAGAAGCTGTCCTTAATTTGTGTGTTAGGACAGCGATAACTCTACACGTGCACCTTGGAAAGACTGAATATTTACGATCCATGCTCATTCAGACTACACAACTGGAGCTAGCTTATTATTAATCACCGGCAAGGCAAAGGTCAAAGGTTATAAAAAAGAAAAGTATACATTAGTGTCGTCATTCGAGGCCATAAATGAGCACTCAAGTGTATTTTATACAGACTTTTTAAAAACACGGCTAACCCCGGCAGGGAGATCAGTGGATATAGATAAAAGCAGACTGAATAAGTCATGCAGTGTTTAAGGCAGGCTGCGGCAGACTCTGATGCTGTGTGTCTCTTGGGCCAGAGACGATCTCCTCCATGGAGACTGATTTACCAGACATACTTCGAATCACTAACAATGGCACTTTATTAAATCATCTCCAATTTTAAGAAGTAAACTGTGGAAAGTGCACAAAAATCTTAGGCGCTCAAAGAAAAAAGCTATTAATCTATTAATTGCTAAAAAAAGAAAATTACTTAACAATAGGATATACGCACATTAACAGTAACGATAAATGCTAACAAGAATTTCTTCTGTTCTCTAAAAAGTTACTGATATCTAGTTAGACGGATAGATGAACATCGCTTCAGTTCCCAAACCTCTCCTCAGGGGCACCTCAGCCATTCCATGTACTTATTGAATTTCACCACGAGCTTAATTAATTAATTTAATTACTTACATAACTTGATGGGGTATTAATTAGCCAAACATGGCGTGCAAGTGGTTGAGTCAACAAATGCATGGGCTCATTGGATGTTGTAAATACTCGGGTGACTTTAGCAGAGGTTCTGAAATGGCTAAGCTAACACACTTTGACATATTATTACAAATTTACATCGATATGAAGATCATTTAAACGTCATTTTCTCTGTCTAAGGCTTTTCCACAGTGCTGTATATTTAGGAGGTCGCATGTAAACTATAGAACCCAAGTCAAAGACTGTAATAGAACTTCAGGGTTGCAGCCTGCAAACAAATCAGGTCTGTTTCTATCTCGGCGGTCACG
The DNA here is from genome assembly GCF_048594095.1 of Paramormyrops kingsleyae. NCBI lineage: Eukaryota > Metazoa > Chordata > Actinopteri > Osteoglossiformes > Mormyridae > Paramormyrops > Paramormyrops kingsleyae. The sequence continues at coordinate 5,441,359 of NC_132815.1, read as the reverse complement.
GGGCCACTGTTCAGGGCCAGGAACCAATCAGAGTGACATACAAGTTCCGCTGGGAACCAATCAAAACACGCCACAAGGTCAGTGCGACAGGGACACCACACGGTGCCATTTTCATGGCTCATTTGAGCAGCCTGTCTCTTCATGCAGGGATGGTGTGTGAAATCTGACTTCTGCTACAACCACTTTGTTTAATTTAGCAGCACAGTCTCCACCTCGATAAACGGCTGAATCGGCAGAATAAGCAATACAGTTCCTGGGAATAGTGATTAAAAATAATAATAAAGCGCAATAAATGGTGAGAAAGCTAATATGCATAAAGTTGGACAAACTGGAGTGATTATTCCAAAAAAAAAAAAAAGCCGGCATACACTATGAAGGGAGTACTGGAGGAACACAATCAAAGTGCAGCGATTTTGGGACAATGAAACAGCTTTAATAACTAAGACTGATCTGCTGAGTAAGGTACAGAAGGTTTCTGCAGACAAGTGCTTAGGATCATTTTAAATGAAATAGGTTTTATAACGCCGGGATGCCACCCCAAGTCTGAACGCTAAATGCTTCTGAGAGAAAGCAGCTGTGTGTGCCAAGAAAAGAAGAAAAAAAACCTCATTTACTGGCCAAAGTGCGAATAGAAGGACCACACAACGACGACGGAGAATAGCAGGTCCCAGTGGGGGGGTGTTATCTGAATTCATAGCACTGAATATTTAGTTTATTTACAGGATTTTTCACCATGATACTATTAGAAAGAATGGTGGCATTTCTGAGTTTGGAAGAAAGCTTTATGAAGAAACAATGCCTTTTTAAAAGAGTCAGCATGAGGGTTAATGCAAACCTATTGGTGGAGGCATATTACAAGGAGTGCTGCTTTTCACTGAATACAGAGAGTCGCTCTATCTGATCCTAACACAATAACAAAGTAATAAGTATCGCGTGCAGAGCCTATGCCAAGGCGGCAGCCGGATGCCCGGGACCGCAGCGGAAATTAATTTCTCAGCAGGCCTGCCAGCAAGGTCATTTAGCAAATTATGTAGCGCCACAGACGACGATCCGGCCCTGCCGTGTCGCAGCGGAGCTGGTGAGCTTCAACCAGCAGGGGGAGCCCTCGCCCCCCACTAGGATCAGAGATGATCAAACACGTTCTGGCTGTTCAGGATTGGCTGTCGATGGCGTGAAAGGAGGCTTTACAGGGACCAGGCAGAAACCAGTGCCGTGTGGATCCTCGCAGTGCACATCACTTTCGGACTGATCTGTCGTCTCCAGTGAAAGACAGACGCTTCCATTCCCTGATCTATTGAATCGCTATACCGAGATTTCCATACGAGGATAAAACTTTAAGAAGACATTCCTACTAGTATAAGCAGGACCTTTATCCATCCAATATATGATTTCAGGAGGCCAGAACAGTGTTGGCTACTGCACCTAATGATGTTAATCTGTAAACATTTTAAATAGTGAAAACAAATGTTATTGTCTGCATTTTTAGTCTTCAACCACCAGAGGTCCTCGGACACCTGTATTTTTCCCACTTATATCCAAGCAATACACTAAAGTCAGTACCTTTCTACAGAATTTGGGGATGCAGAGGTTGCAATCAGCCAGACCAAACATCCACAAAAAATTTTGTTTCCCTATTAAATTTGTGGTGAGACGCTTGTGCACATTGTAATTTTATACGAGAAAGTGAAAGCACAAAACCACAACTGCAGAAACACTGCGGTAGACGGATGTTTAAAAATTGATCACATAATTCCAGGCAACGTGAGAGAGAGAGAGAGAACAGCCTGTAGTGCTTCTCTGGCTACCTGATGCTGCCCCATGTGGTAATATTGAGAAGTGCATGGTGAAAAGGTCACACGCAGGAATGTCACCGTGCCCACAGCTCACCTCTGGGGCATTGCGTCAACCAGGTTAGGTTTCCCCTTTTAGAGCATTTTCGACCCGGTGTCCCTGGGTACAGGACGCGAGCTTGAGAAGCCCAAACACTGGCGTTCATTGATCGAAAATAACCCAAAGTCCAGAACTTTCTACATGGGCATACATTCACAAAACAAACTCATAGACCAAAAACTTACCCTTACAGACCATTAAAAATATTTTCATATAACATCTACAGGGAGAAATTAATTTAAGCATTGACTCATTTAAACCAATCGAAAACTGAGAAATCATCTACGAACTAAAGAATATCTAAGTTAATTGGTAAAAATATTTATAAATCTTAACAAAATTTATATTTACATTTATTTATCAGATGTTTTTATCCAGAGAGACAAACTATTTTTTTTTTTTTTAGAAAGCAGGTTCAGCCAGTCCCTGGAGAAACTGAGGCTTAAGGGCCTTGGTCAGGGGACCAATGGTGACATCACTCTGCCAACCCTGGATTTTTGACCCAACTACCTTCTGGTCACAAGCCTAGCACGCTACCCCACTGAGCTGCACACCGTCCCCACACCTGTTTTACTCAAAGTACTGACTGTCCAAGTACATTTTTAAAAATAAAATTTGCATAAGAAAATTCTATTGTTTTTGCATTGTTTTTTCTTTTGTTTTTGTTTTGTTACTATTGTTTCTCTGCATTGTTTTTTTTCCCGGGAGAACCTGTCTCTCCCAGCACATTCAAACGAGGTCGGAGTGAGTGTAGCCGCACTGATCGCAAAGCTCAGAAACTCCTCGACTTACCCAGAGGCACGGAGGTCTCGCAGTGGTAGTACCCGTCTGGAGTCTTTTTCTTCAGCATCGCGCACAGGTCGAGTCGTGACGCCGTCTCATCCCCGAACTTGTGCTCCGCAAACTCCGCGTAGAGGCTCGAGTTCAGCTTCCGAATTCCCTGCAAGGCAAGCAGCGCACACCGCGATTGGCTGAGGGTGCCCACAGACCCTCCCCCCACAAATCAGACCCTCTATCTCACCCCAGCTAAAAAATTTTAAAAATTAAAACTAAATTCTAAGAAAAAGAATTAAACACTAGCAGTAGATCCACATCGCACAAACTCAGAAATAAGCTCAGAGATTTTCATTACTGCAGATCCACTGCTGTCATTTTCCCTAGAGTTTCAGAGGTTGAATCATTCATAAATAGCCTCCCAAGTCTATTCCCAGCACCTGGCATTCCGTCTCGCCCGAGAGCATCTGCACATATACAGAGAGGTCACCGTACCCAGGAAGACAGCGCCACAGGCCACCATCATCTAGCCAAACGCTGCCTGATAAATCCCTTGGCTCGTCTCTGAATGACTCTGTCATTTCCCGTAACCCAAAAAATCTTAGGATCACATTACAATCATCCCAGTTCTTTCTGGCACTGATAAAGTTTCCTTCCATTGAATCTCGGGTCCACGGTTCCACAGTCAGCATGGGAAAAGATTTATTTTAGCAAGATTACATGCTCCACAAAATGCTAAAGCCAATACTCTAAACAGACAGCTTTTTGAAACTACAAATTGTTAAGACTACAGCCACATACATTTGTTTAAATGTTTCTCATGATTTCAAAGCAGATCAGTCTTTAATTGAAAACATTTAACAGTCAATGTAATTCACTGCCCAGCATCACATTTTTCTACCAAACATTCAATAACAAGAGTTTCCTACTTTAGTGTCCCTGTGTCACCTTACACTACACTGAAGTACAACTGTATTTACTTACTAGTGTTAAATGATGAAATTAACACTAACACTCAATTCCTGCTGAATTCAATGAGTGCTGCGATTCTCCGTCGCGTGTCAGTTTTCACATTCCACACAAAATACTTTATTTTCAGCACAATAAAACCAACCAGTTTTTATTACCACATAACATCACGACCATGTATAATAATTCAGGCAACTGATCATTAAACTTTAATGGAAACAACGCTCATTCTAATCCTATACAGTACATAATTACAAAATAAAAAGCTATTATTCCATTTTTGAAGTGTGCCTATTCCATGCGCTGTAATATTCCATAACTGAACTCTACGATCATTAAAAAATAACTCAACATAAAGTTATTTTATTATTGTGACAGATTTCCCCCGCTGATGCTTTTCAGGCTGCTCCCTGTCGCCGTGGCTTCCCGCCAGGCGTGTTTACACGCTTAAAGCCAATCAGCCATTTGCCGAGGCGGAATGCGCAGACCCACCTTACCAAGAATGACTCAGCTTTCCCACACTCTCATCCTGCCGAAGACCATCGAGCTCCACAAGCGGCTCCCGCCGCCGAGAAAACTTTCTGGAAAGGGGCTGAACGAAAGCTCCTAAAGCCCCCTTCCTCCCAACGCACGGTGGGGGGGGGGGGGGGCAGCGGTGACCTCACCTGCCGGCGTAGCTTGGGGGCCTTGGACAGCTTCATGAAGGTGAGATGCGGCCGAAACGCCTTGCTTTCTCCGGATGGGATGCCCCGCTCTTCAAACGCCTTCCTCACTGCCTCTGGAACATGAGGGGGGGGGGGAGGCAAGAGGTGAGGCGGAACGCGGGACTGCAGTGGGAGAGCAAAGCACGTAAGAAGAGAACATAATCAATAGGATGGAGGAGGCGGAGGAGGCAGAGAGCCGGGTGGCGGACCTCTGCTTCTCCCAGCGTGGTTACATCAGTGCCCCAGGCCCCCCCGAGCTGAAAAAGCACCCCCCCCCCACCCATCCAGCCCATTAAACCGTGTCTACTGCCGCGAGCCGAGCGAAACGTTTTAGCCGGCGACTGGATCGCAGGATCGCCCACAGCATGAAGAGCGCAACAAAAAACCCCAGTGCTACACACCTGCGATCCCCTCTAGCGCCCCCATGTGGTCGCCCGACGCCAGCCGGGCGAACGCCACCTCGTTCCTGAAGTGGTCGATGCCGACGAAAGGTAGGACCAGCCTCCGGCCCTGGAACAGGTCCTGCAGCACTTGCTTCATCTGGCCAATGGCGCTCACAGCCCTGGCGGGACACTGACATTAGCCCTGCCCCCCCCCAGCTCTGAACTAACATAGGCTCGCTCACCCACCCACACGGAGGATGCATATGGAATACTGCTACGTCGTTAATGAACCCAGGATCGAGGTCCCACACAGGACGAAACTAATGATAGTGCTTTTTCACACATACTTGGAACTAACGCTCTTTAAAATCAACTGCAAGTCCATTAACACCGTGGATTTATCAACTTAATCTTGAGAAAACATTCTTAGCAGATTTAATGAGTTCTTTATGACAAAGGTTAGTGTTACCAGTGCCTAGTTCATTAAAGTTAACAGTATGTGGGTCAATAATAAGAGAAAAATATTCAGTCATCATATAACAAGAAAAAAACAGGCAGTGTATGATGTTGAGTGATTGTGATTGTGATTGTGATTGTGGCTGCCTAGCAAAAGCAGGGAAGCCAGAGGGGCAGAGATACTCACGCACTGACTTCCTCCTCACTGCCCAAGTAGGTCACTAGCAGGGTAATGTGGAGGCTGCCCACTGGTATCAGAGCTCGTGACAGTCTGTTGTCCTTCTGGATGATGTGGTCCTGGACAGCCTTAATGCCACCCTTGATCTGAAACGCGGTGAACGCACTGGTTACACCCTGTACCACAGCTGAAATGCAAACCTGCTCAACCAGAACCACACTCTTCCTCAGAAAGCATCTCATAATCAGTACCCTTTCACTGACATATAGAAGAAACCTGATCCCTCTGAACAACATAATGACAGGATTAGCTGGAGTCTTATTCTATAATTCATGAGCTGCTTTATGCTCCTAATAACTGCAGGTAGCAAAAAACCCAGGAAAAAAAATGCCTCTACAAATTAAATCTGAGCATCATTTGTTCTGGATGAAAGCACGGACGATTACTGATGCAAGTAATTACTTTTTTTTCCCCCTCTGCTTGTTCTTCCGAGAGTGCTTCTTTAAATCAAAAGACCCGCTGGCAATAATCTGAGTCAAACAACATTCAGGAGCTGATGTATGATTTATATTTATTAGCATAGGGTACAAAATGCCGCAGTAGCTGCAAAATCCGCCATGATACCAACCCACCAATAATGTAAACAAATGAAAGCGTGTACCAAACCCGGGTTGCCAAATGAAACTCCAGGTAATATTTCCATTATTTTTGGAGGTACAGCGCACTGCAATACACTTGGACGTAGTTTGTTTTTCTGAGGAATTTCCATGACATAGCATAAGTGTAATATTTATGGCATTTAGGCTACAAAGGGCTTCTGAAGACCAGGCAGTGCAGCACAGGGACCTCGTCCTCCCAGGACCGTCACACCCTGCGGTACCTCGGCACTGCTGATGGGGATGGACACGAAGTAGTTTGGCCTCTGCTGCCTCGTCTTCTTCTTCGTGTCATCCTCCTCGCTCTGCCCTTGGCCGCTTTCTCCTCTTTTCCTCTTTTTATTCTGGCTTTTCTCTGACGTCAAGACTGAACAAACGAAAAACCAAAAAAAAAAAAAGGAGAGCCGGTCAAGCATTACCCCCGACCGCAGGAGATTGGTTCAAGCTCGCTGGGTCGAGTCGAAATTATACTCTCCCAACGTTTAGAAACAGCTGCAGCACCGGTGCAGTTATTTGTCTTTCCTATAAAAAAAAATAAGCCACAGGAAGCAGCAAAACAAAAGCATCACTTGTGACAGTAAGACATCTGGGGGATGCCTGAATACAGCAGCAGCTGGGGTTTTAGCAAGATCCTTGCATTGCTTGGCTAAGCACCGTAAGCAGGGAAATACTGTCAATAAGGGGCCCATTTGCATTGGCGATCTGTCTGTCGTGTACAATAACTATTGCTTGCCTCTGCTCCTTTCCAGCACTTCAGCTGATTAACTACAATCGTCCTCTTCATGAGAGTTTGAAGACTTATGCCTTATTATAAGTCTGCACATGGCACAAAGAGGGGAAAAAAAACACATTAACGGGTGGAGGAAAAAAGACCTTGTAGCAAGGACAACATATAGGGACAGCACTGGCGATTTCAGAAGTTTGCTGGTCCTCGCTTTACGACCCGAACAATAGTGCAAAAAGCACACTTACAGCCAAGTTCCTTCCATACTTCCTCATTGACAAACGGAAGTTCAGCCAAGAGGTTGTCAGGGCACTCGAGTGTCTTTGATTTCTGCTTTCGCTCTTTCGCTTTGCGTTTCTGCCTCCTCTTCTTCGCCTTTTTGCTTTCTGACCACAGACAGGTAGAGGAAGAGAAGGTCATGTGCAGCCACCTCAAACATATCAAGCACACTTCTGAAAGGCTGTTCTTTCATTTGTGGGATGCCTTTCCAGTGTCATATTGTTATGTGAACCATCAGACTCCCGTGTTTGTTGGTACTTGAGTTGAGTTGGTTATTTAGGTATTTTTACCAAAGAATGTTTCAACTTATACCTTAAAACTGCAAGAAACCTGTTGTTTCTTGACAAGGCACCAGCGTACCAATAATTGTGTGTGTTGGTGTCTATGTGGCTCTTGTGCTGCATGAGTTTTCTCCCGCAGTTCAAACGCATGCAGTTAGACCAGTGTTTCCCAACCCAGTCCTCGGGGAACCCCAGGCAGTCACGTTTTTGCTTCCTCTCAGCTCCCAGCGCACCTGTACCAGGTATTCGGTGTTCCTGATTGGCTGGGAGCTGGGAGGTAGCAAAAACGTGGACCGGCCGGGGTTCCCAGAGGACTGGGTTGGGAAACACTGAGTTAGAGGTCAGAGCGTCACTAAATTGCCCTGACACATGCCCTGAAATAAACCAGCATCCTACAAAGGTGTCCTCTGTGCAGTCTAGGATTGACTCTTCATGAGACACAAGCAACTGGAGAATTGATGGATATGAAAAAAAATATTCTGGATATATTTAATCATCTTATATCTAATAGACTGAAACTCATGAGTTAAATTATAGATTGTTTTGATGATTCAGAACAAGACTACAATATACAACAGTAAGAATCAACGAAAGTTTATTGAACAGCTCTCTCGAGACGTGTGTTTATTGTGGCTCGTAATATCAATATTAATGCCTTTATAATACACTAAACCTAAAATCTTGATGTATCCAATTTAAGATTCCAAGCACGATTCCGGACAACATGTAACGGACTTCATAAAAGCTTAATGCCTCTCTTGTCTCCAAATGGGTGAGTGAAATATAAGCGGCGTGGCAGATGAGTGAATGCTGGCAAAGGTTTGGCTTCCTCACCGGCGTGGCCGCGTCCTTTTACACCGGCGGGGGAGCGCGGCTCGTCGCCGTCGTTTTCGACAGTTTGTACATCCCGCGTAAAGGACACACAGCGGTGCTCCATATCATCTGCTATTCCGACTGGCCTTAAAAAGCTCGTAGGACCTGCGACGGCCAGCAAGTCGCCAAGATTTAAGCGTCCTGCAAGTATCTGGATTTGAAGCTTTGCAGGAGACCCAGGACGAGGTTTGCCGAAGACACTGAAGGGCTGTAAAAGCAGCGCTTTCGATATTAATCTCAATACTTTGGTCCCATTATATCCATACATAGCTATTAGCACATGCGTGCACGAACTCAGGGTTTTACATCAAATTAATATTATATTTACTGCACACTAATCTGACTTGCACTCCGGAGTCAGTCCATCAAATTAAAGTTCACAATAGTGCAGCAACTTACTGTATTGAAATTAAACGAATAATAAAACTCGGACATTAAGTTTTTAAACTTACATCGTAAATGTAAACTCGAATACAAGCAGACTATCCTGATTAACAGCCCAATCAGGGGAACACACAGCCTCGTTTAAATGGTCCCCATTTTTTGTCAAGAACTATAATTCTTCCCTTCGCAGCGTGAACATTTCCTGCTTGTTTTCCTGTACAAACGAAGCGCTGCTCTTTGCTATTTTAGGGAAACTCGGCCTCCGGGACAGAAATAACCCGCAGAAAAACACAGTGCGCGCGCTGCTTCGACGTGTTTGTAAACACCCATCTACGGGTACCCGCGGGGCTCAAACTGAGCGACCTATTGTCAAACGTGAAAGTTACACGCTTTGATTGTTTTTTAAAGCTTATCCAATTCGAAGACAAACAGTTGTGTTTGCTTACTTATTTTATCACATACATCTTTCCATCCACCTTCCAGCCATTTTTCAATACATGGTTCTGGAAGCACCTGGAGCCAGAGGTGGATAGGTCAGGTCTAGAAAGTAAAAAAATCCAGCCCAAGGTTTTGTTTCAACCAGTTCAGTACTTCGACTCTTTATACTCAGTCGGTTGGTTAAAACAAAATCTTGGTCTGGATTTTTATTTTTTGGACCTGACCTATCTACCACTGCCCGGAGCCTATCCAGAGGCAGACATTTCAGGTCCAGAAAGTAAAAATCCAAACCAGGATTTTGTTTCACCCAAACCAGTTGCGTACTCTGTGACTGTGACTTTGGAATTTTACTTTCTGGACCTGAAATGTCCACCTCTGAGCCGATCCATGAGCATCACTACACCCCTTTAACTGGGGGCACCTGCACCAGTATTTATGTGCTGTGCCCAGTAAAATCTCATGTTCAGCTTTCAAAAATCACATGGGTAAGTGCGGTGGGGAGTGGCCTGTGCCCCGTAGAGCTTTACATGTTTGTCTAGCAACGCCCCTGAGCCTATCCCATGCAGCACAGGGAGGTGGGGCATCCTAGCCAGCATGTCAGTCCACCACAGGACACACACAAACACAGCTCCTAACTACGTGTTTTAGGGCTTCAAGAAGAAACACCAGACACCTGAGGCTTCTGGGATTGCTACAATGCCCCCTGCTGAAAGGAACCACTGTTCACCTTTATTTAATATTACAGATTCAACGACTGCTTTAACAAAGTGCAGAGAAACATACAGGGCAATCCGCTAAGCTAAGGTGAGGCTAAGTGGATCACTCCAATACATATCCGCATATAATTATAGCAGGTATCTACAATATACTGTAATGTAGCTGAGGTTGTCACATTATGTCTACACGGAACTGTTTACACCAGTCTCATTTCACTTGCAGGTACATTCATATCTTCTCATTTATCCAAAACGACTTTAGGCTAAGGGCATATGCGCAATTTTTTTTTATCAGAAATTCTTATACACAGTATGATGACCATTAAGGTCCTGGTAATCCATCCCTTCTTCATATAATACAGGTATTGTTCATGGAACAACAATACTCTAAAAGAGGCTCAAATATTTGCTTTTGCTTCTACCTTTCACGCCTTTGTTTGTGTTTTGTAACTCTACACCCCCAGCGTTGGGTTGCAGGATGTGGGAGAGAAACCAGCCCCTTGTGGAGAGGGAGCACATCTCAGAGACAGAGCAATGCTATGACTTCTTATGTAAATAGAGGCCAACGCACTGTACACAGGTCGGAATCTTCCTGAATTCCTTTCCACAGACTTCCAGGTAAGAAAAGCCTTTCTTTCTTCCTTTCTTTCTTTAGAGGTCTGTTTCAGACAAATCCAGACTGGCCAGGTGGGGGTTTCAGCCAGTTTTTATTATACATTTTTGATCAGTCAGAAAGGAATGGAGTATGTTCTCGTCTGTGGACGACAGAAAAATTAAGCAAATGTTTGCATTATTGAATATTAATAATATTTATTTATAAAACAGATATGACTTATTTTGGGGTGAAATCTAAATTATACATTGTACGTTGTAAATGGATAGAAAAATGATCACTATTAATATAATGAATATAGAATTTGGTCCATGTGCAATTACCCACTAAATATAATTACAATTATAACAATAAATATGTAGACCTGGTGCAATGTAACATATATGGCGCAATGCAAATGTAATAAGCAATGAAAACACGGAAAGCCGTATGGTAAATAGGTGGCCAGTCCTATTGGATTTTCACAATGTTTTCTAAAAAGATAATCAACAATATTCAAAGCACATGCCCTGATTATGATTTTGTTAATGTATTTTTATCAGTCAAAGGTAATATGCATATCTTACATGTGCTCAGTTTTAATGTCAGGATACAGCCGTCCATGTGTCCCGCATGCACATATGCACTTTTATAGGCACATGATGAGGTTATCATCCTAAAGGCAGTTAGGCAATTAAACAAAGCAGTTACTTCTAAGTATTTTTTTCCCCACAGTCTTTATACATATGTCTCGCTGCAATCTTTGAGGAAGGATGTCTTATTCATTAATAATTATTCTTCATTAATAATTCCTGGTAGTGTGAAAGGTTCAACACCAAGTATCCCCTCAAGAGGACTTAAATAAATTACAGTTACACCTTAACCTGATGCTTCTTTACTTACTTATTTACTTACTGTTAATCCATTGTTAACTTTGACACTGCCCTCCTTCTGTAGTTAGTAAACAAGAGGAAAAGAAATCATGAATTATCTCTTACTAAAGCAAAGCAAGAACCTTAGATTACGATATCATTATTAGTAACGTAATCCAGTCCACACACAAAGAACTGTGGACATATAGTTTTTTATGTGCTGAAAATTGTCCTTTGCTTATGACAAGCCAGATGGAGGATTGTGCTAATTCTTCTGACTAATCTCTGGAAATCTGTACAGCCATGTTTGTCGATTTTACAAGAGAAAACATTCCAGAGTGGTTAAGAGAAGACCAGTCTAAAGGCTGCCAATGCTTTAAATAACAGGCTAATTAAAGTCTCCTCAAACTTGTTTTTTATACATTCCAATGAAAAGGAATGATGTTTTGCATGGAATAAATACTTTCCAAGTGTTTGGGGATGTCGCTATCATTTTTTCATGTTGAGAATTATGATACTACGATACTGCAATCATACAAAAGCCTAATTTATCACTATTTTTCTCTTTTTCGATTTCAAACTTCTGAAATGGATCAACTGACATTCACTTCATTCTGAAATTTCAACATGCTCTGGTGAGTTTTTGTGTGGTGACATCTTGGAATGTTTGTAGTGAAATCTCTGTATCATTAATGTTATGGTTGAATAAAATGTCTTTGTGAGCAGTATATTTTCAGTTTTTGCTTCTTTTCGATAGGAAGGCAGTTAATTTTAATACTTTGTGTTTTTGAGAATGTATGTGCTTACACTAATACGAAAATATACTACAGCATCTGCCTCAAATCAAAAGCACTTGTTTTTCAGCTATGTAGCAATTCTTTGTTTGCTTTAATAATATTCTATGAAGAAACAAAAATGTTGACTGGACTAAGAGTTACTTTTTGCTGGGTATATAGTTACATAGAAACTTATGAAAGCGTTGGGTTATTTAAATGTGTTATTCACCTTTAATGAATCTGGGATACTGATTAACTGATCTTGTCATAGTTTCACGTTATCATCTTAGACTTATGCGTATATATTGAGCGAAGACAAAGAAGCACTAAGATTGGTTCAATTTCCTGTGTACTGGTAAGTAATCCTAACACAGCCTGAAATGAATTTTGAGACTTTTTTTGTCGGGGTCAGATGAGTGAATATCACAGGAAATTGTGCTGTCCTGTTTTCATGGACAATAAACATCTACGATTATGATTAATTCAATGTTGTCGCTCGCACATTTCCCAAGAGGCTGGGTAACAATTATTTAAACCTTACAATGCTTAATCAGGTGACTTATTACTGACTATTGTTGTTGTTGATTTTATGAACTATGTTATGAATTATGTGATATTTATTTTGGAGAATAAACTGTGGTTATCTCAAACCGTTATTCATGGTCATGTTTCCGTCAAAGAGCTCTATGTATATGAATTCTTTGTTCACTCCCTAAACAGAATTTCTCTGCTGTATTTATTGAACTATTGTGTATATAAAATCAGGTATAACGGTTAGCACCATAATTAAAGGGAAAAAATGCCATCAAACCACGTATTGAATGCATATATTTATCTAAGGCGTTGATAATACACAATTCATTCAGGTATTGATTAGAATGAAGAACCTCCTAGATAAATATTTTAAATGCTTAAATGACCGATTCATGTTGTGTTTTCATTACTCTTCCACGATAACACGTTTGATCAAGAAAAAGATATTAGCAGTGGCAATACAGATAAAGAGGTGTCACAAGCGTGTGGGTGTCGCCTGACTACTGGTCACTTTAGGAAAATTATACGAGTATTTACGTAGATATCGTCTTCACCTGTAATTATGGCTCCGGCCTGCGATGCAGCTACGTAATATGTTCAGTAGTGGGAGCCATTTCATTGATCCGTCTTCATATTTTAGTCAACATCTCCGAGGTTTAGCGGCCGCCAATTGAGAACGAGTTATGTTTTTCCGGACATCTCAGATAACCAGTCATATTTCAGTTTTCGATTCTTTGCCGCCCGTGGCCAATGAAATTTCGGGAGGGTGGACCAATCCTCGTCATGGAGGGGACGGGCCTGGCTGAGCTGGCTTCCCTCCCATCCAGATTTCGGTCTGGGAATTTCAATTTGCGATTCGGGAGTTTGCCTCGGAGTATCTTCCCTGGGACCGCGTACGGAAAACAGTTCGTAACTTCTCATCTTTCTTGCGCCAGGTAAGGCGGCTGAATCTGCGGCAAGCCCCCCCCCCCATGCGGCCGTCTTAACTGTGGAAATGATTCGGTCGGTGTTTGGGTGAAGGAGCACGTGAGGTTTCGTTAAATTGGCGTTAATCTGCGCGCGTGACGGCGTTTCAGAAGTGCAGGAGACCGCTGTAACGGGGGCGCGTGATGCAGCATTTCCGTTGCAGGAAGGGGGACGTGTTTGACTTTTTCGTTATTGCGTTCTTATTAAACCTAACTAATGTTGTCCTATTTTATTCACGTCACCTACATTCAAACAGATTCCCTGATTCGTGCATCATCTGATTGATCGATCCGGAGCCGGTTATCCTTCCTAGACTCCGATGGCGTCTGCGCAGTTTTATCGTTTGACCAAAATGTAATCCGGGTAAATCTGTTTGTTACATAGCGCAGCCCTTCAGTCTGTAATCCCCAGCACAGTCTGCCCAGTTGCCTTAACTCCCCTGTTGGGCGTGTGTCCGCTCTCCGCTGTAAAATTGCGTGTTTTTTTTTTCTCCCCTGTTTTACCCTGATCTCTGTGACGTGCAGCCGCACACAGACCTCGACTCGGGATGCTGCGTTGTAACGTGCCGCTGATCGGGTTGTTTCTTTGGGTCCAGTTGGATTGTGTGCGATAATTAACGCTTCGGTCTGCTTTAGTTAAATACCCGGCGGTGCGGCTGCGGTGCCCGAATGCGGCCGGTAACGTGGCGTTCGGGCGGGGAGGAGTGCCTTTTGGAGCCGCTCGCCTCTCCGGGTCAGGGCGGCCGGCGGTCCAGCCGCTCTGTCCTCGTTTCCGTGGCCAGATGTGTGAATAGTGAGTTGGGCGGTTCTCGATCAGATGATTTTGGGTGGCAAAACGACGCCCGGATCTTCAAAGGTCGTTTATGGCTCTCTCCAGACCGCAGTTTAATACAGAAACGAGTGTTTTTCCTTTTTTTGTACCATATATATATGTATATAATATATATCTTTATATACATGACGGGGGTCACCTCGACGCCATTTTAAATGCGTTTTAAATTGCGTTACTTTAAAACTTGGATGGAAATCGGCGTTTACGTGGAAAAACGACAAACTGGAGCGGGGACTCCGGAGTCAGCGTCGGCTCCTCAGTAATACACGTGAAAACAGCCTCTTTATTTACGTGCACTTTTAATCTTACTTCCATTAGCGCAATCTGCGTTATAGCGTATGGTGACAATTGTATAATAATTTTCGTAATGATCCTAAGACATTTTGTTTTGTAGTTTCACTGAATGCAAAGCATATTGAATGCTGTAAATATTAGCGTTATCGGTGACCATGTGTGCCGCCCACAGAACAAATTAACTTGTTGGATGTGTTGTAGAGTAATCTTATTTTAAGCGATGAGCCTTATTTCGGCAGTATGTCGTCCGGATTTCGGATCAGTTTGTAGTGGCAAGGAGCTGAGACACATTTATCATGTTAACCAGAAGTATGGAAACATTCATACATATATAAATAAGGGAAACGTTAATGCCCTCTGATCGTGCCCGTTTTTGCCCGCCTGACACGTGCGGCCACGGGTAGCGCGCTTCGCCGGACGTGCGAGGGCATTTATAAACCCTGCATGGCACCGTCCGAAAACCAAATGCACTTTCCGTCAGAATAATTCAAACTGTCTTTTCTGTCGTCTCAGTTCTATGATGCATGGGTCATATATCGGGATGATTTTTCTCTTTGTCTATACAGAAAATCGCATGTGGGATCGGCTGGCTTAAGATCAAACGATGTCCCTTTTCAAAACATCAAAATGCGAGAACAAAGCTGAACTGGCTCCTTTCTGGCTATAATTAAAAACAAACAAAACAAAAAAACTCGCCCGATGCATAACTATAATTTCACCCCCCTCCCACAAAATAAACCATAATCCCCTTGTTTCATAGTGTTCTAGTACTGTAATACTGCAATAGAAAGGGGAAGATAAGACACAGAAAGAGTGCAGTGTTTTCAGTTTAAAATGCTCTGTTGTGAAACAAATGAAAGTAAATGCAAGGAAAGCATCAGCTTTTGTAGGCCAACTGAAACACATGACAGCAAGGCATGTCATAAAGTCATGCCATCAAATGCTTCCTGTGTCAATGCATGCAGGCTGCAAGCTTGGTAAACGGATATGCGTAAATTCACGATTTACCAGTACAATTAAGCTGGTATGATAAATGTTCTTCCCAAATGGCAGCCAACTGTGATAATTTGAGACTCAAATATATAACGTAAGACCCAGACTGCTGTGGTAATGGTATTCTTTCTTTCTTTATTTTTAAGTCTATCACTGTGAAAATGTGTTGCCATAGTGCTAAATGGCCTCACCAGCAGAGGTGTAAATGATCAGTAATGTTAATTTGAGAAAGTTAAGAATCTGCGTAGATTATATTAATAGGTGAGTTATTGAAACACCTCTGGGTTTTTTTTCATGTAACTAGGAGGTGCAAGATGGTACTTACTGACCACTTCATCACCAAGCACAAGTTGCAGCCATTACTCCATGCATGCGATCAGGAGATTTAATGTAGTGAGGACAGTGCTGCATAGCAGCCTGCCTATTCTAATGAAAGCGTGGTGTTGCTTGGGAATTGGCTCATATTCTATTTTTAGTATGATTCTCCATTGCGCATGACAATATCGTGTTGTGTTGAATCTTCTCATTCCTCAAAACAGAGAGCAGGTGCTGTCTCTCACATGATATAATCACCTCATGGCTGTATACTTGGCGATATTTAACTTGGCCGTAACCTTTGTGTTTTGGAGGCTATCACTGGGCCCTCTATGTGAAATTGGGTTATAATTATATGACGTGTGTGTTCTGGCTCCCTTGACATTAAAATTTCACGTGACGTGAGAAGCCCTTGAGCGAGAGCGTCATGCGTTTTGTAGTAACCATCAGAGGGATAATGCTAATGTTCCTATGCATGTACGTGTGTGTTGTATTTGCATAGCAACTGCTGTTCTTTAGCCAGTTGCCTGAATAGCTTGTTTCCTTGGAAGTCCTTGCCCTCAATTCCTGAAGCAACATGCATCAGCTAGGGAGCCGAGGACCACACGTTCTATACCTTGCCTCTGACTCAGCCTTTATGCTCCTCCATCCTCATATCTTCTGCAGTCGGTCCTTCAGGAGCTTCAAGAAGTTCTCATCCAAAGTTCAGGAGGATGTAGTGGTGTGACCGCTCTGGATTTGCAGTAGCTCTGTGGCTTTCAGTAAGGAAAGGGCAGCTAAAATTGGGGTGATGCGGCCTAATTTTTCCCTGCATGAAGGGCATCCAAAAATAACGTTCTATATTAAAAAGAAAATACTTTAAATTCCATTTACCAAACAATAGTTTGTTCTTCTGTGAAAAGGTTTTGAATATACTGCCCTAGCAACACATTTTTCCCCTTCTGATTCAACACCCACTGGAATTTCTCTTCTGAAAAGAATGACTTGCTACTTCTCATCCTTAATTGTGCTAGTTCTGTTACTGCTTTGTTCCTTGGCGCATGTTTAATTTCGGCAACTAGGATTAAGTTGACGGGGACAACAGCAGGGGCTGTCTTGTTTCTTAGATATTTTGGTCACGTCCACTTTGGTCATCTGTCGTCTTAGGTGAGAAACACCGCATCATTCGTTGCAAGGCAGCGTGATTGGTGTCTGTTCCCTTGGTTTTATATTAATCTTTTTTTACACCTAGTAGACATCAAACAAGACCAGACAGCAGTTTTGCATGGTACAAACCACAAAAGCAGTCAATCAGATGGATTTATTTTTTTGGATACTGTGTTTTGGACTGGCTGAGCAGTTGATTAGCATTCTAAAGTGGCTGGTAATCTCATTCAATGATGTTCTGTTATATTTGGCTGGCAGTCTACAGTAAATATTATTCTTAAATGGTTACGTCAACAGTAGCATTACAATAAGTAGTTTCACTCTGGCCAGTGCTAAACTTTTGTTGTATTTGCTGCAGCTGCCATCTGGTTGCTGGTAGATTTGGTATAGCTGTAAAGGTAATATGAGAGAAAATTCTAGGCATTTTCTGAAGCTGCCATTCTCTGTGCTTTGCTATTATGAGAGTAGAACTTTCTAAAGTTACCTTCCCAGTTCCTCACTGCACAGGTGAGCAGTTGAGATCAGATATGAATTCGTCAGAGTTGCTGGACGGGTTGGCCTCAGCATTTCCTGTTTGCAGCTGAGAGACTCTGACATTGTCCTGAACCCCACCCACTCTACCCCCAGGTCCTCGCTGCACTGTGTGAGGTAGGGAGAGCTTGACCGTTTGGAAGGGTTGTGGGAACATCTCTCCTCCTGAGCGTCCTGTGAAGACAGCTGGGGTCATGGAGAGTATAGTGTTGCCCATGTTGTCCAAGCCCTTGGCGTGACCCTCGACTGAGCATACCCTTCCGCTCCGAATGGAGTGTTTCCTTGGTGTTTTTTGCTCCAGCTGGTGCTGAAACGAGGCTTGATGTTAATGTAAACCATTGTATGAACATTATGAAGAATTTGCATGCTTCATCTGACCTTTGAGGTATTCATTTTAAAGATTCGATGGCTGCCCGCAAAACCAAATCTGTCACAAGCTGCCCCACATCTGACCTCGTATGGTTTCCTGTATAGTTTTAATGAATCAATGGTCCCAGATGCCCGCATGTGGAGCGAACCAGGCGCCGTCTGTATACGTGATGTGTAGTTATCTGTCCCGGATTGGCATTTGCTGGCCCCTTGAGCTGGCTCAAACCAGGTCGATTTCACCGAACCACTGCTCTGAAATGGGATAGCAGGGGGTGGGTCTGGGGGCGTGGGAGGGGAAAGTACCCCAGCACACACTGCCTCGGGCCTGGAGCACTGCCAGGCATCGTTAAAAAGAGATTAACAGTAGGCATCCAGTTTGGAAGGAAACGCTCCCAGTGTCAAGCACTGGATGAATTACTTGGATCAAAAGCTCAAAATAAGGCACATCACGCCGCCTGTGTTTTGCCTGCTGTGACATGTACATCAAGCGGACGCTTTTGTTGACATTGAAAATTACCACTTCAGTCACAAAACACTGTTGTGTTGATGTTTCTTTACAGTGTTTTTTTTTTTACACCAACCTGTTGTCTCTGGAGGGGCAACATGGTGGTGCAGTGGTTAGCACTGTTGCCTCACACCTCTGGGACCTGGGTTCAAGTCTCCGCCTGGGTTACATGTGTGTGAAGTTTGCATGTTTTTCCTGTGTCGTCCTGGGGTTTCCTCCGGGTACTCCGGTTTCCCCCCACAGTCCAAAAACATGCTGAGGCTAATTGGAGTTACTAAATTGCCCATAGGTGTGCATGTGTGAGTGAATGGTGTGTGAGTGTGCCCTGCGATCGGTTGGCCCCCTGTCCAGGGTTGTTCTCTGCCTTGTGCCCATTGCTTCCGGGATAGGCTTCGGGCCCCTCCGCGACCCAGTAGGATAAGCGGGTTGGATAATGGATGGATGTATGGATGTTGTTTCTGGCTTGTGTTTAAATTTTATCTCATCTTTTGTCACTGCATGAGCGTCTCTACATAGTGCAGTCAGTCTTCTGTGGGGCATGAGGGTGTGAGTTTTCTTGAGCTGAGAGGTTTGGGGTGGTCGGGGTTTCTGCAGGATGACCGGTAGTGATGAAAGTTGTAAAAACAAGATGTCTGCTTCTCATCTGCTCTGGGGGGGGGGCGGGGGGAATGAAAATTCCTGTGCCTCAGCCCCCTCTTCCCACCAGGAAATCATCTGAGGTGCTGGTTTCCGCCACAGCGCTGGAATGGGAACGCTGGTGGTGGGGCTTTCGTAGAGCCAGCTGAGGCTTCGTTCGCTGCCTGGCTCTTGGAGATGTCTGTCTTCCCACCCCAGAATACTAATTGGGACATCCGGCGCTCCCGGTCCACCTTGTTCCCTCAGCCAGCCCTGTACTAGTTTTTGGGTCGAAGAATCTCCTCCCACGTTCCAATTGGTCAGCTAGGCAGGTTGCGCCCCCCCTGGATCACCTCTGGATGGCTTTTGTTTCGAATTTCGTTCAGCTAGCTCTGGAAATGGATTTCCAGATGGCATCTGTGTCCTCAGGGGATGAATCATCCCGTTTTATTGCCAGAGATCTATTAAGACGCATGTGACTGCCTGCTTTGAACTGGGTGACTGGTTAGACCGGTTTAGCCTAAACCGTGATGTAAAGATTAAAGACAATGCTATCTGTATGTTTTGTTTTTTTTCTTCCTCTCTGAACAAAATGTCACACATTGACTGTGGTCCATTTCTCTGGAGACAAGGCAGTCGACTCGAATGGTCAGAGACAGTTTGAGGAGCAGAGGAGGAAAGTGTCGTGACGTAGGTGCGACCCCTGGGAAGTACCTGAGGGCGGGCAGCCACTTGGTTGTACCCCATGAGCAGCCCTCGACAGCGGACTCACACGCCCCCATGCCCTTATGTGACAATGGGCAGTTATGAGCAACAGGATTGTCCAGACTGGGAAACGGGGCTAGCTTATGGGGGGTGCACTAGGCATAGGGTGTTATGGGTTATGTATACAGATGTCTGCCTCAGCCTGAACACAGTGCACATTTGTGCATGACCACACATTTTGTTTTCTTGTTCATGATTAGCCATAACTGTCAGAAGGAGCTTTATGCTTCTCTTTCAGAAAATAAGGCGAGGTGAATGTAGCATATTCACACCGTGGAAGCTTTATCCCAAGGAACATCCCCCATACCTAAAAATGGCCTCATCCATCTCAGACTGACTGGGTGTCTGTGCTCCTCATTTGATTCCAGAGTTTTGGTTCCTTTCATGCTTTTGACTTTGACAGATATTCTTTTGCACATGGTGACGGGTGCTGTGCGTTTTGTAATCCTGTAGTCCGCGGTTTAAGGCTAAAGGACAGAATTCGCAGTGGTAGCATATTCACGTCATTGAAGGCAAAAAGAAAATCTGTGTGTGACATGTCTCAGTGGAAAAAGGGTAAGGACTCCGGTGCTCTCTAATATCCTGAAATAGGGGTGTGTGATTTGACAATATTAGATCATGAATAATTAAAATGTCTCCAAGGTCTGGCTTTATGGAGGGATCGTTGTGCATGTAGTGCACATTGTATCAGAGGCAGTTCTATGGCTCATACACGTCTAAGATTTGTCAGCCGATATCAGTTTCGACACACCGATAAGCCGGCAATAGCAAACAGTAGGTAGTGTCTTCCTCTCTCTTTCACACCCTCATCCCAACATGTAATACGCAAACATGCAAAGCATTCCCTATGTGAGACAACTTCTTAGAGGGACAAGTGGTGTTCAGCCACACGAGATTGAGCAACAACAGGTCTGTGATGCCCTTAGATGTCCAGGGCTGCATGCTCCACACTGAGTGGAGCAGCGTGTGCACACCCTTCGCCGAGAGGCGTGGGTAACCCGCTGAACCCCATGCGTGCTGGGGGTTGGGGATTGCAATTATTTCCCATGAATGAGGAATTCCCAGTAAACGCGGATCACAAGATCGCGTTAAGTCCCTGCCCTTTGTACACACCGCCTGTCACTACTACAGATTTGATGGTTTAGTGAGGTCCTCGGATCGGCCTTGCCGGGGTTGGCGACAGCCCTGGCCGAGCGCTGAGAAGACGATCGAACTTGACTATCTAGAGCAGGGGTCTCCAACTCCGGTCCTGGAGAGCTACTATCCAGTAGGTTTTCTGTCCCACTTGGCTTCTGATGAGCCACACCTGGCCCTGGTATTTACCTGAGAACAGGTGTGGCTCATCAGAAGCCGGGTATGATAGAAAACCTACTGGACGGTAGCTCTCCAGGACCGGAGTTGGAGACCCCTGATCTAGAGGAAGTAAAAGTCGTAACAAGGTTTCCGTAGGTATACCTGCAGAAGGATCATTAACGGCAGACCAGGGCCGTGCGTGCCGTGGGTTGGGCGCCCAGCCTTACCCCGCTCGGCTCCCCCGCTTCGTGTCTTCCTCCGTGAGCTCCGGTGGAGGGGATGGGGTCAGTGTCTGGTGGCGAGCCGGGGCTACGTATGTATCCCGGCTGCCCTGACGCTCCCACCCAACACCAAAATGCTGCTGCCAGACTGCTCTCGGTGGGTGCCAGCCCCGTTCCGGTGGGCCGAGGCCAGGGGGGTCGTCGCAGGTCAGGATGAAGGGACAAGAACCGTTGCAGAGGGACGGTGGTTAGTCGATTCGCCAGCTGCCGCTCCCTCCTTGGCCTCCCACCGGCCGGCCCTACCCAACCCCGCGTCGCCTGGTCCCTCGCAACCCCCCGGAAACTGCCCCGCCGCACCTTGCTGCCCTGCCCCTCAATGGACGGGTGCCACCCCGCTCAGGGGTGGGGCGGAATGAGGGGGAAAGCCGTATGGTGTGGACAGTCGTGTGTGCGGCTGACCCACCCACCTTCCCCTCATCAACCGGACCCCACCCCGAACCAGGCTGGGTACCTATTGCACGAACCACCGTATTTGGACGCCGCGAGCGTCCGGCCTAAGGAAGGCGCCCATGCGTGCCTTCCCCCACTCCCTCCACCCGAGGGGGAAGGTGAAAACGAAGGATGGAAAATCGTGGTCACGGACTCTGGTTGCCTCCGGTGAACAAAAGAAACGTACGACTCTTAGCATTGGATCACTCGGCTCATGCGTTGATGAAGAACGCAGCTAGCCGTGAGAACTAATTTGAATTGCAGGACACATTGATCCAGGGGCCACATCTGTTTGAGGGTCACGCTGCCATCCCAAACTTTCCCACGACCCGACCCGGGGTCCCCTTCCTCGGGTTTCAGGGGGTGCGTGTCTGGGGACGTCGCAGGGAACGCCCTGTCTCCCTTCGTCCCCCTAAGTGCAGACGCGTCCTGGCACGGACGGCGCATGAATGGTGTGGGTCTCGGCTCCGGGTGCGTGCGGCCCCCCTCGGTGGCGGGCTCCAGGTCCGCCGTCCCCCAGCGTGTGGTTGGCTGCAGGTTCCAGGGCTCCATCTGAGCTGCCCGCGTCCTTCCGTGCCGGGGTTCTCCGGCAGCCTGTGGCCACCCTCGGGGGGGGGGGGGGGCTGTGTCTCGTCCTGGTGTCCTGCCTCCCCACCGTGTCCCATATGCAACCTCAGCTCAGACGTGACGACCCGCTGAATTTAAGCATATTACTAATCAGAGGAAAAGAAACTAACCAGGATTCCCTCAGTAGTGAAGAGGGAAGAGCCCAGCGCCGAATCTCTGTCCGTGCTGCGGGCGAAGGAAATGTGGCATATGGAAGTCCGCCCGTTCCCGGTGTCGGGCGGGGGCCTGCGTCCTTCTGATGGAGGCTCAGCCCGTGGACGGTGTGAGGCCGGCAACGGCCCCTGTCGTGCCGGGGCGCGGTCTTCCCGGAGTCAAATTGCTTGGGAATGCAGCCTAAAGCATGTGGTAAACTCCATCTGAGGCTAAATACTGGCACGAGACCGATAGTCAAAAGGACCGTAAGAGAAACTTGAAAAGAACTTTGAAGAGAGAGTTCAAGAGGGCGTGAAATCGTTAAGAGGTAAAAGGGTGGGGTCCGCGCAGTCCGGCTGGAGGATTCAACTCGGCAGGTCGTCTGGTCAGCCCGGCCCCCGGCGGGCGCATTTCCTCCGCCGGCGGTGCGTCGCGACCAGCTCTGGGTCGGCCTGGAAGGGCTCGCGGTGTGGATGGTGGCCCACCTCACTCCCCCTCCCTCTCGAAGGAGGGGATCAGCAGGCGGATGTTACAACCCCCACCTGCCACCACCTCGCCGCTTCCTGGGGCCGAGGGAGATGACCTGTCACCGTGCACGAGTCAGAGGCTCCCTCGAAACCCCGTGGCGCAATGAAGGTGAGGGCCGGCGCATGCCGGCTGAGGTGGGATCCCGGCCCGTCCCCCGCGGCGGCTGGATACACCTGTCTTGCTCGCTGGGGAGGTGGAGCATGAGCGCGTGCGATAGTACCCGAAAGATGGTGAACTATGCCTGGGCAGGGCGAAGCCAGAGGAAAATCTGGTGGAGGTCTGCAGCAGTCCTGACGTGCAAATCGGTCGTCTGACCTGGGTATAGGGGTGAAAGACTAATCGCACCATCTAATACCTGGTTCCCTCTGAAGTTTCCCTCAGGATAGCTGGCGCTTGGAAAACTCGCTGTTTTACCTGGTAAAGCAAATGATGAGAGGTCTTGGGGCCGAAGTGATCTCAACCTGTTCTCAAACATTAAATTGGTAAGAAGCCCATCTCGCTGGCTTGAGCTCGAGCGTGGAATGTGAGCCGCCTAGTGGGCCACTTTTGGTAAGCAGAACTGGCGCTGCGGCATGAACTTAACGCTCATCAGACCCCAGAAAAGGTGTTGGTTGATATAGACAGTAGGACGGTAGCCATGGAAGTCGGAATCCGCTAAGGAGTGTGTAACAACTCACCTGTCGAATCAACTAGCCCTGAAAATGGATGGTGTTGGAGTGTCGAGCCCATACCCGCCTGTCGCCTGCGGCGACGTAGCCCCCGGGGCTCTCTCACAACAAGTAGGAGGGCCACCGCGGTGGCACAGAAGCCTAGGGCGTGGAGCCACCGCAGGTGCAGATCTTGGTGGTAGTAGCAAATATTCAAAGGAGAACTTTGAAGGCCGAAGTGAAGAAGGGTTCCATGTGAACAGCAGTTGAACATGGGTCAGTCGGTCCTCAGAGATTGGCGAAGGCTGTTCGGAAGGGAGGGGCGATGACCTTCATCACCGCCGGCCGATCAAAAGGGAATCTGGATCAGATCCCTGAACCAGGAGCATGGAGATAGCTGCCGCGAGGCGTCCAGTGCGGTAACGCAAACGAAGCCGACAGGAGCCTTGGGGAGAGTTCTATTTTCTTTGTGAAGGGCAGGGCGCCCTGGAATGGGTTCGCCCCAAGATAGGGGCCCAGGCCCTGTAAAGCGTCGCGGTTCCAGCGGTGTCCGGTGAACTCTCTCTGGCCCTTGAACATTCTCAGTTGAACTAAAACAAAACTTTTATCATTATAGTTGATGCAGCATCTCTAATGAGCATTTTGGCAGCTGTTCATCGAAAGTAGTTTGAATTTTTGGTCGTGCCTGCAGAATGACTTTCTTTTCAAGTCTTTTTCCAGAGGTTTGTTTTTCCCTTATTCTACACTTGGCTTGGAACGGGGGACTCCCCTAAGTTAGGCGACGACTCCAAAAACACAACGAGGAAATCCATCCTCTGGACTGGGAGACTTGGGCTGCTGCCGGGGGCTTTGGGTCTTCCATGCTGAAATCGCCTAAATTGACCGGCCCCCACTGAGACACAGGAAACGAGGAGAACCAGATGTTGCGCAGAATTTGAGCTAGCACAGGATCAGGACCCCCAAATGTGAACCATTTCGTCACAGGTTGTCTTTCTGTTTGCCTGTTCTGTAGTTTGATCGAGACAGCCTTTGAACTTGTGCCTTTGTTCAGGTTCTGGAGGCGTTCAATGCATTTTTTTAGGAAGCTGGACTCATCAAAGTCACACCTGGCTGGATTTCTGTGGTGATCAGCTCTCCGGTGTTTGTCAGATTGTGGCTCTGCAGGAGGAGTGTTTCTTTGCTGGGAAGATCGGGGGAAACCACAAAACAAAGATTTAAAAAAGCACATTGTTTTGGGTCATGTTCCTGTGTAACATTGCCTGAAAAGTCTGGCCAAACACTGTCTCCTGACAAGCATAGACATGAGAGCAGCTGTCTGTATTTCCTGCCGGCAGAGGCTGGATCAGTGCAGCGTGCTGTTTGTCCGGCTTCTGTTCATATTCCGTTTCCTTCTGGATATGCTGTAGTCAATGCAAAAAGTAGGGTTCAGCTTCTTCATAGACATGCGTGGTCCTGTTTGCTTTGCTCATTGGTGATTGCCTTGAATTGGAGAAAACAGGCCATGTGGAGTGTGAGTGTGTGTGTGTGTGTGTGTGTTTTGAGGTCAGAAAGGGTGACGTGCTAAGCTGAAACAGTTGATGGTCATAGTGTCTTCCTGAGGTCCATGACAGCCGTACAATGCTGCATTGTCTGGTGCTTTTTAAAGTTACATGATCTTAAAGGATTTTTTTGTCATTAAACATTATACAAACAAAACAAATGAGCTACAAGTGCACCAGTACAGTCCTCGCAGCAAATTTATCTGCAGGTACACTCTAATTCATCTGCCAATGTGAATAAGAATTTGTTGTTCTTGTCTGTTAATTCTGTTGTCATCTCTTAGCATTGTATAGACAATATAAGTTTAAAGGGGTTCTGTTTGAAGATGTATTAAGTTAAACCGCAGTGATGCTGTCTTTAAGAAGCTTGTTGACGTGCTGTTTTTCAGTTCACTCCCTGCTCCTGCTTGTGGTTTAGCAGCCCGACTGTTACTGACTTATCTTTGACTCGGTGCTCTTCTGGGAAAGCTTCACGCCAGTGACGTGTTACAGGTTTCCATGTGTTGCCCATTTGGGCCGCCAGTGTCTGTTAGCCCTGTAATACCCGCTTTTCATGAAATGCGGACCTTGCTCCCCAGGTGTCTTGCGGCGCTAAACTTTCGGTGACCTTGAAATGACTGCCTGAGATGTCCGTTCCTCCCCTTCGGCGTGGAGGTAGAATGCCTCCCCAGTTCGGGGCCCAGAATTGGATGGGGCCTGCTAGGTTGTTCTGAAGGTGGGAGGTGCGGCCCGGTCCCGTTGACAGTGATCGCGCTCAGCTCTGCCTGCTCAGAAACCACAGAAACGGAAGGTATGGGGTCAGTTTGAGTTCTGCCATGATGGATGTGATATCGTGAGAAGACGGGGCGGGGGGCGGACGACAAAGGGGATTTCTGTACAGATGCAGCACTGATATTCAGCCAGCAAAAAGAAAACGGTTAAATCGTGGAAATAGTGACGGAACGAGATCTGCTTCTCATCCCCATGCACGTGATCGCCACTCACACTTGCCGCATTGTGCAGATGCTTGGAAACCCGTTGAAGTGCCGGCAGAGTCCGACGTACAAAACACGGCGCTGCTCATTGACAGCAGTCTGCCACCGAGGCAACTTTCACATAATTAAATCAAAAGGGGGCAGTACACCAAACGTTACGCTGTTTGTCCCAGCTTTGGGATGAGTTCAGCATGCAACTTTGTACATTGAGGTAAAAGTATCTGCAATCAGATTACTTTAGTTTTTAAGCTTCTCATTATAACCAGCAATAAAAAGAACTTTATGAGCCTTTGCGGAATTCATTTTTGGTGCTAATAACCTTTTGAATTACAGAACAGATTTGGTGGTTGCAGTGTTAATTGTGTATATAAACATTCTTGTTTTGTTCTTTGTTTGTTACACAAACCTCTCTGACAGGAGCATGTGTCTGCAGGATGTAACCAGCACAGCGTTTATGATCCAGCAAAAAAAAAAGATATTCCCCATAACAGCATCCCTCCGTGTCTGAGCCACGCGTGAAACCTGGAGACCTCTGTCACTATAGCGACTGGGAAATCAGGCCGTGCACGTGATATTTGGGTTTACCTTGGCATAGGGCAAGGTCATAGGCGTCCGTGGGATGCACCGCAAGGCTGTGTTTGTTCACAGGCTTCAGGGTGGGGGGAGGCATTGACCTTTAGCTCTAAAGTTTCACCATGCAGAAGCCGAGGTGGCTTTCTGAAAGCTTTAGTCTGTGTCCTGTCCATTTAACAGTCACTTTCTGAAGCAGTCCCTGTTTGGCATCGGATATAGCGGGGGTGTTGTGTGGGGGGAGGGGAGGGGGAACCCCCCCCCCCCCCTGCTTGGAGGCCTTGGCAGTGAAATCTCTCTTGCTCGGTGTCTGGTGGGAATTCCCAAAAGTTTTGTGCTCTCTAGCCGGATGTGTACCTCGTGAATCCTACTCCACCCCGAGTGCCAGCAGGTCCTGCGGGGTTTTCCCTGAGCTTCCCTAAAATGCATCGTGTCATCTGAGTAAGTGCTGCCTGCATGCCTGTGTCATGCAGTGGGTTGGTGCTGTCGGTGTGTGCGTGCTTCTGCCTGTTTGCTCGCGCCGTTGCTTTGAGACCGTCCTCTGAGCCCTGCCTCCTCCTGGGCTGACTCTTTGTCTCTAGCATTCACCTAACCAGCCATTTCTCTTTAAAATCAGGCAATAGAACCAGACAGCTTGTTTAGACGCTCCTCTGATGAGTGGCTCTGCTCCACTAAGGGTAAGCAGCCATGCTCCTAGCTGGCTTACCATTTGGGTGGGGTCTTTCTCTCTCTCTCTCTCTTTCTCTTCTCCACTCGGTGCCACAGTGAGCGAGAGCGAGGCTGTATCTGCAGCCACCAACAGGAAGGTTACCATAGAGGACGGTGGACGGGGGACGGGGGGGGGGGCTGCGGTAGACCTTCACTTTCCCAACCTCTGCTGGGGGCTGCCGGGTGCCGACTGACCACCGGCTGGTCGCTTACCTGCCCGCTGCGTGAACTGGCATCCAGGGGTGTACTGGTCTCTAGATTAGTGTGCATGCGCAGGCATCGCTGAGCCGTGGTGGGGGGGGGGACAGAATTATGATGACTGACACTTTGTGATGAGTTAAAAGAAGCATCCAGAACTTCTGACATGCCAGCCGTATGACTTAGGAAAAGACTCTTTTTGGTTGTGTTACTTGGTTGCCCGCATGGTTGCCTCTTGTTGTCAGTTGAGCGCTGCAGAGGTGCCATCCTTACTCTCCTCCGTCTACCTGCAGTGTAGCCGAACTGTCCTAATGAATTTGTCGTGCTCTGCTTGGAGAGTTTTCCGTGCCTTCGGGGGACCACGGGTGTTGCATCCGAACCTCCCGAAATGCGCATCTGAGGGAAAGGAAGCGCGGAAGCGGCTAACCTGTCATCAGTAATTAGTATTCTGACTGAGGAGGGCGGGAGGAGGCGTTTTAGGTGGCAGCCATGGCAACCTTTTTTATAGTGGGTGTCCTGCTGCCCTCCTGGGACATGTTTACTTTTCTGAATGAGAGCACATCTGTCACGGAGCCTTCCGGGCAGATTCTCAGCCGTGGCCCACCGTGCCTTCGGCTGCGGTGCCTTTTTCTCTTACGTTTGCCAAGCTGAATACTTAGAGCCTTCTCGTTTGTTTAATCCCCCCCCCCCCCCCAATTGTAGCCACTCTGGTTGATGATTTTGTTCATCCCCGCCCAATCCCATATCCAGCAACCCAGCTTGCTAATTGCATAACTTAACTCACATCATGTTTTAATTGACAGCGAGGCCGGCTTTTGTCCTGGTTGGGAACTAATGCTGTCTTTTTTTCCCCTCTCTAAATCTTTTTTGATTGAGAAAGAGAACAATGGAATGCTCGTGTGGAAACCAATGGGAATGCCCTCCTGTCAGTCTGGCCACCATTAATGTCCCCCATCCTTTATACAGCAGCTGGAAGGTGACCCCAGACAGGTCATGGACCTTTCCAAATTGTGGGGTGTGGGGTGGGGGGGGGGGATCAGTGAGCCAGGCTGTGCTGTAGGCTGTTCCATGGGGTTATCTTCTGAATTCACAGCAGTTTTGAAATCCTGGGGAAAATAGATACAGACTACAGCTGTTCCTGTTGAGAAACTTTGTGTCCAGGATGTGGGGGCCGGACAGAGAAAAGTGTAGCTTATCCTCCTCATGTTCTGGTACCCCCCACCCCCCATCTTTGCTGGTAACCCCCTCTGCGTGTGAGCGGGGGCGGAGTCGGCGTGAGAAACTGCATCGGCCCTCTCTGCTTCTCATCAGCTGTCACAGCCGGTGGCGGCACCGAATTACACTTCACACACATCCCGAGTTGCCCGAGGAAGCTTCCCATGTGCAGGGGAGACAGAACTCTAAAGGGCTTCTCTGCTCAGGGTAAGGAAAGTCCGCAACTGCCCACTATGGTTCCCGGAGCAGCAGGAACGTTGCTGAGTGCTTAATGGTTTTTGGGGATGGTATGTTAAGTGTACAGCTGTCCCAGACATTGAGGGTGTAGAATGGTCTGGCAGCCCCCTCCTTTGATATGGGGCACTGCCGAATCCCCTCTGGCGCTCCCGTAACATGGCACACATGAGTGCACTTGCTGAGGTACAGGGCCACAAAGCGCCTTCCCTCTGGGATGGATTACCTGCACATACAGGGACAGCAGCTCCCGCTCTGCCTCTTACGGAAAAGCGGATCTGCAGAGACACTCGCTTCCCTGGTGTGGTGGGCATGCCATCAGCCCTGGGGCCCTGATTGGCTTTGACAGCTTGTGCCGTCTCTCCGGCTCCAACTGCAAGCTCTGCAGTTGGCGGATTAAGCGGCCTGCTTGCCAGCCCTCTCTGGCTGCTGGAGCCACAAAGCCGAATGGCAGTGGCTCGCTCGGCTGCGCAGTAAGGAGAGGGAGACAAAGCTTTTCAGAGGGTCAGACCTCTGTGCCGTTAGCATTAATCACGCCGGTGCTGAGAGTGATGGTGTCCCTTCATACGCAGAAGTCGTCTCTGTGTCAGTCAGCTGGTTTGCCTGTGGGGGGGGGGGGGGGCTGTATTAGGTTATGTCCTGAAACTGGATGGCCGCTTGGGTGGAATTCTGTGTGTAAGGTTCTGTGTCCCTCGCTGCCGTCCCCGGGCCGCCTCTCCCTCGCTGCCGTCCCCGGGCCGCCTCTCCCTCGCTGCCGTCCCCGGGCCGCCTCTCCCTCGCTGCCGTCCCCGGGCCGCCTCACCCTCGCTGCCGTCCCCGGGCCGCCTCTCCCTCGCTGCCGCGTCTCAGGCCCTTGTCTACACTAGCCTTGACTTCTCGTGTTCCTGTTTGACTCCCCCACCCCCGTAACCCCCCTCCCCCAAGTCTGAAAACGAATTTCCCTAAACCCAAAAATAATCATGCCTGAGAGAATCTATTTATAATTCCTTTGCTTGTAGCCTGAAATTCTGAAATCTTTGTCGGTACTGAGTTTTGTTGCCTTCCTGGAGTATGAAGCGACTGGGCTGCTTTTCACATCATACCACAGCACAGTTTGTTTGTTTCCTGCTAAATGGCACTTACTCCTGATCTGAGGCGTCTGTTCACCCCATCATCCTGCCGCTTATCTATGGTAGACGGTGGATGTTCAAGGTTCACGGTTACTTTGTCATCAGCAGCTTCATACATGTACAAAGAGTGATGAAACAACGTTTCTCCATGGCCCCGGTGCAACATATAGTAACATCACAGTAACAGGGCGTGCAAGGTGCAAACAAGTAAATAAATAGTGCAGAGATGATAAATAGTGCAGAGATGTAAACTTCATATGATTTGTGCAGTTGCACAAGGCAGTTGGCAGGATTTACCCCAACATAAGACACCGCAAAGTGCAGTAACAGAATCAAAATACAATACAAACAATAATAGACAGGACGATAAATAGACAGCATACAATTCCAATTTGTAACCGTGGAGGGACGTACAGTGAACCCCCCGCCTGTCGCGGAAGATGTGTTCCAGACCCATCAGCGATAGGTGAAAATCCACGATATAGAAAGAACATATAAATAAACATTTTTTTATAGTTTAAGCCTTAAAGTATCCCTCCCACACATGTAAACTTATTAAAACAACACATATGATATGTGGATGTTGGGCTAATATATGCACATCTCTCTCTCTCTCTCTGTACATGGAATATGTAAAAATAAGAACATTTTAATAATGGCGAGCGACGTCCGCGTAACGCTTTCCTTCCCGAAGCATATCCAGGAGTTTTACCTTCTCCTGAATGGTCAAGGTCTTCCTCTGGCCAGATATTAGTGTGTTCAGAGGTTTTTCCCGTGGCGTCCGTGTCCCTCCCACCCCGCCCCTTTTTCTCTGTGAGCCATCCTTAGCTGAGCCCCCCCCCTCCCCCCTCAATCTGTGCCTTGACAGTGTGACCGGTGACCATGACGACAGAGGTCGTTTCCGAGGCTGAGGTGAAGAAGGAGCCGGAGAAGGCGGACGAGCAGCCGGCGGCACCGCAGCAGGACGCCGAGCAGGAGTCTGAGCAGCCGGCCGCCATCCAAGACGGGGACACGCCGCGGACGGCCTCGCCGCAGACGGACAGGAAGTCTAAGGAGGCCAGGGGCCTCTCCCGCTTCCTGCCCCCGTGGCTGAAGAGACAGAAGTCACAGAGTCGCACTGAGCCCAGCGAGGACCACGAGGATAAGGCCCCGATGGAGGAGCAGCTGGAGGCCCCCCCACCGGAGGAGGTGTCCCCCCAGGAGGCCGAGAGGGACGAGAGTCATTCCATTGGCAGCGCTGACACTCAGGTACGGCAGGGCCGCTTCAGGTCGCTCCTTTCTGCCCCCGCCCCAGCATGGTCGAAAAGGTCTGAACGGCTCATAATGCAAGGTGGGAGAAAGCAGGACGTCGGCGGCGGCCAATCAGAGGGCAGCAGTCCGGGAGCACAAGGCCTTCCTTCCTGCTCTGCTGCGGGTGAATCGCGAGCCTCACTGCAAGCTTATCTTTGCTTTTCTTGTCGGGTTGCTCGTATTAAGCCTTTATCTGAGATTATTTCACAGCTGAAGAAAACAGGAAACACGCTGTTTTAATGCTGAAGCAGGGCCGTTCTGCGTGCATTTTTTCGGTGACCATTAGAGGCAGCCTGCCTTTTTCCATTATCTAATTTCGATCCGCCCATTGACATCAGCTCTAGCAGTGAAGCCAATGGAAACTCCGTCTTCTGAGATAAAACCGTCGTATGGTTCAGCTTAGCAGCCTTAAAGGCAGGAGCAGCGCGGAGGTTCCGGTCTTCCGAGCCACCTCTCTGTTAAGGGGCGACCGTCTCTCTCTGTCCTAGCCCGCAAAAGAGGAGAAAGGGGAGGAGTTTCCAGAAAGGATCGGCGACGGGAAGGAGGAGGAGGACCTGCTAGAGAGCAAGGCCGGGGAGAAGGAGGACGAGCCGCTGAAAGCGGAGGCTGAGGCGGAGAAGTCCTCCCTGAAGCCTGCCAAGAAGATGAAGACTGTGACGTGTCAGGTGACCCTGCTGGACGGCTCACTGCTGCCCTGCGAGGTGGAGGTGAGTGGGGGGTGGGGGTGGGGGGGGGATACTGGCAGGTGCTTAACTAGGAATCCACCTTGGGGCCCCTACAGCAACTTTTTATATAATTGCTTACCCCCCAATCCACCTATGTTTCCACGCCCCTCCGACATGCCCGGTTATCGGGCCACCCAGTCGGGGGTCGCTGGCCCGTGATCCTTACGTTCTCGCAGGGATCCGGGCCGCTGCGGCCGCACAGGAACCCCGCGCTCCACCCTCGCCTCGACTCCCCAGCCTTCCCTTAAACCCTGTATTCTCTCCGTTTGAGCCTCGCTAGACATTCGTAAGATGGATTTGCGCTGCGCCCTTCGTAGCTAAGTAGACGTTTAATCTAAAGCTGAAGGATGAATGGCATGGCTTCTGCTAGCGTGGGATTTTCAGTTAATTGTATGGATTACTGTGATTGACATGTAACACAAAAGTACAACAGACAGATTAGCTGTAGGCTTGCATAGAATTAGGATGGTCTTGTCCAATTTCTGCATGAAGGTTTGTTTTTTTTTTAAAGCATTAAATACTTTTCCAGTCGAACTGTGTGGGTTCTATGTATGCACGTTGTCATGTCCTTTATAAAGCTCATCACGATGACGTCATTTGCTACAGGAAGGGCACTGTGACAATTCAGCTGAGTGCGCCGGACTTTTTCTGGAGTAACATTATTTTCTGGTCTTCCCGGCAGAGTTGGAATTATTTTCAGCATTTTTCTGCTCCCTGTTGTCTGTGGGAGGGCCACCCCTTAGCAGTCTGCTGGGTGACTGGCACCATGCGGCGGCTGGCTCACGCCCATGCTGCTTGGGAGCGTCATGCATCTGAGGTCCTGCTTTCAGACACCTTCATGCCTGGTCCAATTGGGACACACGTAAGCAGGGGAGCGCATGCGTATGTGAGATTCTCGCTCTTCCCCTTTACAATCCCAGGGGCTGAATACCATTTAAAGAAGCGTGCTGGAACTTACTAGAACTCGGACGTTGTTGATCGCTCATGGGGTTTTATTGACTGCGTCTGGGCTCCTGGTGTGATTCCCAGCATGCACCAGGACAGGGGAGCCGAGATTGAAGCTCCACGCGGATCGAGTTACGGTGGCTATACGGAGATTTATTTCCCCCCCGCCCCTTGTTCTTTTCGCCATAATCAAGTTGAGTGTAAGCTGATCTTATTTTTGTCTGCAGGCTAATGGTGTGAGCAGAGAACTGGAGCTGAAGAGGCTCGATTGATTTAATTAGGCACTGTCCCAAACACGCTGGCCCTTGATGACGTTTTGGCTCGAGATTGGGGCTGTTTTAAACCCCCACCCCCCACCTACTAGAATCACTCATGAAAAATTCTTAAGTTCACTGTACTCACGCTGTCTACGTTTCCCTGTACATATAACACAGGGACAGTCCCAGACACACTCTTATGCTCTCGCTAGTCGTCTTGTAATTCTGCTTCATTATTCTGTGTACTGTGTACTCTTTTTACTGCAGTTTGCCAAGCGAATACTTGTACACCCTGGAATGCATCTGTCTGTCGGCGCATCCCTCCGCATGATTTCACGCCTTTCCCCATGATGGGATGAGCCTGGGCCGCTCGCATGCGTCTGCCGATGCCTTCGGGGATCGCAGCCAGAGCCCAGTTCTGTAGCCGGAGCGACGTGCAGGATTGCTGTGAACCTCCAGCTTTGTCACGGAACGGCACAGAGAGGCCGAGTTTCCTGCGTCTTCCGGGAACACCTCTGTCCTTAGGACGTGCAGAGAGGGAAAGGGCCGATGTCGCTGTGTGCCGGGCCATGCCGTGTCCTGCTGTGCCGGCCGCCCTGGGGAGGGGGCCGTGCGGGGGCAGGTCAGGCATGAGATGGTGCCAAATAAGCAGCAAAGGATGAATCACCCACATGGGTCTTGTCAACCTGCTACATGGGGGGGTTAGTGCAGGCAGGTTGAGCTCTCAGCATCTGCCCCCCAGCATAGGCAAATGACGAGTAGCACGCCAGGGCTGAGGAATTTCATCGTCGATGAACAGCAGTGCTAAAGTCCGCTAGCTGTTTCCCCCTCGGCTGGTGATACTGAGATCCCCCCCCCGCTTCCTGCTCCCCTGAATGCACCGGGCCAGAGCCCGCGATATCGTGTATTCAGCGCCGCTGAGCGTGTGGCGCGGCGGCCCTGAACGGACCCTGGCTCTGATTGCTCTCCGCGAGCCGGTCGCGACAGGGCCGGCTTTGTCCGCGGCCACGGAAAAGCTGAGCCATCAGTACGCGCCATTGTTGGGGGTTATTCAGCCAGAAGACACAGGCATATTTATAATGAGCTGTAATGCCTGTGCACTTTGGGGACCTTTTTAATGGCGGACAAAGCATTCCAGAGATGATCCTTAATTTCTGACGGTCCCGGAATACAATTAGCCGCCCGAGGCAGCTGGTCCTGCCTGTTTGCGTACCAGCGATGCCAGGCTGTCCTCATGATGTATGCCCTTTATTTATTTTTTTGCCCCTGTGTTCTGTAATCATTCGCAGTTTGTCGTCGTCAAAGCCGGGCGAATGATGCTCGGCAAGTGTTTACGGCTTAACTGATGGGGGTCGGCTTGCTGAGATTTCCGAGGCTGGGTGTCCGCCAGGGGCCTGGTACTCATCCGAGAGCGGCACGTCAGGCCAGAACTGGTGCCGCTGCCAGTGGGGAAATGGCCCCTTTCAAGCTGCTGATGGGGGGGGTCTGGTCACGCAAGTCAGCCGGTCCCTATCGATCCGGGAAGGAGCTGCTACTCGGAGATGATCCCACGTACCAGCCAATGAAAACGCAATTTGATCCGGCACTTACGCCTCTAATCCTGGATGGGTTTATATCACTTTTTCTTTTTTTGTCATCATGTTATTTTTAAAGTGCTTTTGAGTTATGCTGTACAGTGCTGACATTTTAGTTTTGCTGCAGTGTGTAGTTTAGCATGCCAGTTAGTTAGTAATTTAGTTAATTAGCCATCATCCGCAGTTAGTGGAGCTCAACCAGCTGTCATGGAGAAAGTCAAGCGTGACTCAACTGGCTAAACTTCATTTGGAGCCCAATTGATTGTGTATCCATAAAGTCAAACAATGAAATAATGCATAATAAAAAATCTTCGGGGGGGAGGGGGTGCCGATGAGTCATTCGTGAGGCTTCTGCAAGTTGGAAACAACAGAGACTGTTCTGGAGAGCTGACAGGCAACCTTTAGGACACACACCCACTGTCCTAGCCCACCCTGTCCCTAAAGGCCGTGGATGGATTGTTCCCGAATAGCTCATAGGTGACGCCTTCAGGCGCTGCCCAAAGCTAGCGGCCCCCTGGCTGCGAACCCTGCGCAGCACCCAAAATGCGAGTTACACAGCTGAAACGGGGCGCCTCTGTCACGCCTCTTGTGCGCAGTTAGCCTGCTCGTGCAGTTTGTACCCTGAGTTTTTGTCTGCTGGTCATACCCTTCCCCGTCATTGTTTGACCCTGCCCTGGCCGATTTTCTGGCCTCATGAGCTGGTGCTCATTGGCCCTAACGAGCCATGTGGACAGTGTGCTTAGTGAATCGAGTGACCCAGGGGCACTGAATCGTTGTTAATGGGAGTGAGGGAGAGAGAGAGAGTGCCTTTGGCATATAGTTCTCTGCTCATCAAAATGGAGCCTCTGGTTATTCTGGGCCGTCGACTTCGGTCAGGCCGAAACATGGCATCGATGCTGACGTGTCCGGACTCCCAGCTCCGTCCGTTCGGCCGGCCGGCTTCCCTCTTCTCCCTCCGAATGCGTGCGCCTGCCACTTTCAATTGAGTCTGCAGGATTGGCCGGCGAGGCTTGAATGCGGCACGCTAAAAGGGGACATGCTGTCCTCCACCTCCCCCCTGAAGCGCATGGAGACCCGCGTCACGACGCCCAGTCTCTGGCGACAGGCTCGTTCCGCGTGCAGTGGCCCCTCGTGGCTCCGCCCTCCGGTTTCCAGGGGAACTTTTCCCGAGACGGCGGCTGAGTGACGGCACTGTCCTCCCACTGTGACGCAGTCCCTGTAGCGCAGTCATGGTTGGAACACAGTCTGCTCCCCTTTGGGTTTACATCAAGTAACCTGGAAAAAAGTGTCTGGCCAACTTCAAAAGCCCCGTCGGTTCTGCTTATCTCAATGCACCACTAACGCTGGTATAGCTGTGGCCAATTGGGTGCTTATGCCAAG
This sequence comes from Paramormyrops kingsleyae, assembly GCF_048594095.1. Lineage (NCBI taxonomy): Eukaryota > Metazoa > Chordata > Actinopteri > Osteoglossiformes > Mormyridae > Paramormyrops > Paramormyrops kingsleyae. The sequence continues at coordinate 5,404,896 of NC_132815.1, read as the reverse complement.
CTGTCGTTCAGCTTTACCTGCGTTTAAATGCTCCTTGATGCAGAAACTTCTCCTAGCCCAGCTCGAGAGCGGAAGAGGGGCTCACAGCAAGCCGTCATCGAGGGATGTCAGTCTGGGTCTGATCCACAGGACATACGGTGATTTTATATATATGATACTGGAGTGAGTGGGAGCTGTGGGGGGCACCAGTTGCCAATCATCCCTGTTTGTAGCTTGGCATTAAAAAAATAAATCCCGTGCCTCTTATGTATTGGAGATTAAGAGGAAGTCGACTGTCCTTTCAGCAGCAGCCAAGCCCCTTTGTTTGGTGCCGTTTGCATTTTTTTTTGTCCCAGTAATTTGATTAGCAGCGCTTGTTTTGATTGCACGCGGCACGGCTGTCTGGAATGCCGGTCGGAATTACACGCCGCTCAGCGGGGAGCAGGAGTTCTGTAAGGTCCCGTCAAGCTTACAAGATTGTCGCAAGTTCTGTTGCAGCAATATTGAAGAGACAAGAACCTTCACTGATGATTACATTAGATCATAACTTATCTGTTTTCGTGAGCTTTAACTTTGAGAACAGTTCACCCTTTTTAAGTTTGCGGGCATTTACTGGAGTATAATTTCTTACTTCTTTGTGATGGTTGGTGGGTAATCTGCTTTAAACAGTTAGAGAATAAATATGCGTGTGCTTTTGACTTTCCCCAGTGATGTGCCTGAAGGTCACATGGAAAACTCGCTAAGCTGTGGGGAGAGTCTTTTTATTGTTACTGTAACTGGTCTCTTTATCAAGGTGTGTGCCCATTGGCTGCCAGTGCAGGAATGTCAGTCACGTGACCTGAGGCGGACTGGCAGAATGCATCCCAGCCAGTGGCTCGCAGTTAACAGAGCTCATTGTCTGGACGATAACGATTTAGCTGCAGCCTGCTTTGTCGCATTTCTGCGGCCTGGCCGATAAAAGCATCGTGCCTCGCATTTTTCCTTTGGGCCCTTTGCCTCACCCCTACCTCCCAGCTTCTGGGAATCGGCATCATTGTATTATTCCCCCCCACCTCTGTTGGGTTTTTAGGATTCCAGTGCCACGCGTCCCGTAACATTATTGCCCCCAGGGCTATGTCCATCCGCCCCCCGTCAGGGCAGAGCGAAGCTTCGTGCTCTCCTCATTCCATGGCGGTCAGCGGGCCGTCACGCCGGCGGGTGAATGTGTTCGCGCCCAAACTCCCTGCCCTGACCTGGCCCCATCTATACATCGGCAGCGAGAAGCTCCACCAACTGAGCATGTGCGAGGAATGCCCCCCCCCTCAGCCGCCCTCGGCCCCGGAGATGCAGGCCTGGTAGCTTCAATTTCAAGACCTAAATCAGCCTACCCTCAATCTGTCTTCTTCTCTCAAGAGTGACGTGGCATGTCCGCTGTTCCGAAAAAGACCCATTTTCCTCGTTCTCCTTGGAAAGGTGCCTTTTTCCCACTGGAGTGTGGCTGTATTACAAGTGTCTCAGTTAAAACACGACCCCCCCCTGCTAAAATGTTTCTCTGAGCAACACAATGAAAATTGTTTCGTTGATTCTTTGTTGCAGCAGTACCATCAGTGAGCAGTGTGGACTCCTCCCCCACCCCCAACAAATCATTACTGCTTTTGTTTTCCCAGAAACGGGCAAAGGGCATCGTCCTCTTCGTCAAAGTGTGTGAACATCTCAACCTCCTGGAGAAGGATTACTTTGGACTGTGCTACAAAGACCACGCAGACCAGAAGGTAGAGTCTGTCACACCTTCTCATAACAGAATCAGAGTTAATGGGGAACTTGGTAAGCAAATGAATTCATCTAGCAGGTATTGTTTGCAAAAACTAGAGGGGCCCTAAGCATTATGTAAAAACGTCATTCGTATCTATGATTCTTTTTCCATCGCCTCTGTAGTAAACGGTTCCCCCGGGCTGGGAATGAAACGCCGCCTCTGTGAGATGCAGTACATCCCAGCATTTGAGGGCATTTTTCACAGCCTTTGCATCCTTCTTGACTCTAGTTCAATGTTTCCCAGTCCAGTCCTTTGCTCCTAGGAGGGAGCAAAACTCTGCTGTCTGGCAGGGAGCACAAACCTGGACTGACTGTGGGTCCCCGAGGACCGTATTGGGAAACACTGCCCTGGCTGTTAGACTGCAGCAGCTTTTCCTTTGCCCTGTCAATACCGTGGGCACTCTGTTCAAACCGCCATCATAATTCATTACAAAATGCCACGCACTTCATCCAAACTTGCAAAAATGGTTGGTTAGCTCTTCATACTTGTGTTTAGCCCCTGCAGTTTGTTTTTGTGTTGACACCATGGTTGTGGGGGGGGGGTGGTCATGTTGAGAACATTAAACTGAACGTTTAGTTTCCATAGAAACCACTGTCTGAGGGTTAGGCGCTTAAAAACTCTGACGCAGTGAAAAAATTAAAACCTTCCAGAAATGGAACCTTATGCCATATTGCCGATTTAGACAGTGAAACATGTGCTTGGATGTGTGTGAATGGGCTTCGATGAGGCTCTCACTGCAGCACTATCACAGTGTATGGTGTCAGAAATGGGTGCGAGCGGTTTGGAGTGGAATTCCCCCCCCCCCTCCATCTGCTTACGGGTGAATCGCATGCACCTGGCTATCAAAGTGTGAACGCTGCACTGCCAGCGTCCCGCTGTGATAATTAAGCGGACGCTCATTTTATACTGGTGTCTAGCGTGTCGATTCCTCGCCCGCGCCACGCGGGCCGTCCGCCTCAGACTCACAGGGGCACTGCGACGGGAGACGGACCTCACTGGGAAGTTTCTTGTTTTTGCTCAGAGGTCACCAGGGTACCCCTCAGTCCTGGTTTCGGCTTTTCCCATTGTGGAAGGAGGAGCCAAATTGCCGTGGCAACCGGATGTGGAGAACGTGGCATTAATGCCGTCCACATTGCCCTCCGGGGATTAGCGCTGTAATCCCCAGACTTCCTATAAACGTCCCGCTCAGGTTGCTTGTTTATACGGCCCGCTTTATGGGATTGACTTCTTACTGTTTGTGTGGGTCTCAGATTCCGGGGTCACCGTGTGCCGCGTTTCACCAGGGAGCCGCCGAAGGCCGTGTGGGCACCAGCCTCAAACGCCACATTAATCTTCACGTCTCTTAATGTTTCTCTCTATTTTTTTTTTTTATTTAATTTTTTTTAGTGCTGGCTGGACCCTGCAAAGGAGATCAAACGTCAGATTCGAAGTAAGTAGTTTGCTGTTGATTGTTTTTTTTTGTGTTTCTTAAGAGGGGAAACCTGATTCGCGTGACGATGTCAGGTCTCACTAATGCGTGTAAAAAAAACACAACGATGGTACAAAGAGCGTGACCAAGAGCGTGACCAAGAGCGTGACCAAGAGCGTGACATTCGATTACAGGCGGTGGCTAAACAAACCAGACAAGGATCCCCGCAGGGGGACTGAAGAGTAGCTGTAGGTGGTCCAATAAGACATTTCTCAGATTGATGAAATGTCACTATTATTAGCTAATACACATCACAAAAATAATGTTGCTGTAGGGGAACTCTGGGTTTTGGGCTGTTTTCACTTGAGGGATTTAAGAAAGGTTGAAAAAGCAAAGGGCCGTCTCAAAGTCCGGACCGTGGTTCGGATGCAGACCAAACCACAAGTTAATCCGGACCAAGCCAGTAAAGCACCTTATGAGTGAATATGGTTACTATAAAAAGGTTTAATGTGGTTGGAAGGAAAAATTACAATGTAGAACCAGCAAACTTCACACACACGTAACATGTTAAAATCCCCGCCCATGACAGAGTGTCAAACGATCAGCAGGTGTTAAGTCTTTACATTAAGCTCCCTCTATTGCTATATATCGATATGTAATATAGAGAGTTATTCTTTATTCATTAAAGTTTATGAAATGCTGTTTTGTTATTGGAAATTGTTCCCGACCTCTGACTTTGAACACAAATCTGATGTGGACCTTTGATCAAAAAGTTACCGCCTGCGTTAGAGGCTGGTTTGGTGGGGCTGGTGCTTTGTTTGGTAGCTGTGGCTGTCAGTGTTTGAGCTTCCGCTTTCACATCCTGTGAGTTTAGTGCTGTGAGTGTAGCGATGATGACGGGGTCAGCGTAGCATATTATAACACTGTGGTCACTGTCATGTGGGTCTTTTGGGTCCTTGCTGCAAAATTCAGTGAGTTCAGCTTTGCCGGGGTGGGGGGGGGGGTGAGATTTCCATGGGAAGTGTCCACTGTGTGATGTTCAGGGATGTTCAGACATGCCCATTTACGTCATGGTTGGAGGATTCAGTTTGGAGATGGTGCATCTCCTTGGACGCCTGTTCAGCTGCGGACTGATACTGGTTAATGCTCCCTCGCCCAATCACACGTCTCGTTGTGATGATGGAGCACGTGACCCAAACCTGCTGGACATTTATTTCTCTGACTCTGTTCTTCATGTAGTTGTGTTAATTTGCAGATAAAAATAAATGAATCCTGGTGGCAGTGGGGACTGGGGGGCCCGGCTCGCTTGCATGGGGGGCAGTCTGTTCCATGTTTTTTTTTTTTTTGGTTCTTATTTGCATCACATTAGGTCTGCTTTCCTCTCTGCTCTTCCAAGCATCTTCAGTTTGAGATGTTGCCCCCCCCCCACCTCCCAGAAGTTTGGCTCTGTGTTTAATTGACTTTGGGTTTGAAGGAGGCCTCCCCCTTCAGACAAGCGTCTTGGCACTGACGTCATCGGCTGATAGAAAGCACACGTTTCCCATCTGCGGCAGATCTGCGGCACGCTCGTGTCCAGTGAGGACCCGGCCGGCCCGCGCTGACGCGGCCGGCAGACAGGCACGTCCTCGTGCGACGCACGGGGCCCAAAGCGGGGGAAATTGGCTTGGGGTGAAGTCATTGATTTGGGGGTGGGCTCCGTTACCTCACCACATCCTTCGGAGGTGACGGCGTCCCTGTGAAATGTGATTCAAGCAACGGGGCCCAAATCTCCCTCCTGACTTGATTTATCCTGTTTTTCTTTGTATTCTATTACTTAGTAACAAGTTCTACTCAAACCAATTTGTTCTGCTTATAGTTTTTACTCAGGATCTGTTTGTTCAGGAGGATCATATCTGAGGCAGGATCGGTACCTAAAGAGGACATTGGGTTGGTCCCATTATCTTGATCCTCATTGCTGAGGACCTGAGCAGCTAGATCAGGCCCAAGTATAACACCTGGCTGTGGCAGATGGATGGCCATTTCCGGAGGGTGGGACTGGACCGTGTATCTGCCTGGGGGGCCGCCAGCCATGATCCCAAGGAGTTTGGCCGTGTGATGCGCTGCATCAGTGCATGCTCCCCGACCTGACCTGTTTGCCATTTGGGATCGCTGTGTTTCTCTGCTCTTCTGAGATGGATGGATGGCACAAATCAAATCTCAGCGCCTTTATGTTTGTACCTGCAAGGTGTGCATTAGCCGCCGCAGTCTCTCAAGGTCTATTGTTAATGGACGGGGGGGTCCGGGGTCCGAATTACCATGCCCTGCTCCTTCCACCGCACAATCTCTCATTAAACTCAGGTTCTCTCTTCGCCGCCTCGCTCTGGAATCTCGATAAATCCTCACCAACCCCCCCCACCAACCCCCAGCCGGCCGGCGGAGGTTTGACAAGCCTAAATGGAGGGTTTCTTCGGGTCTCTCGAGAGCAGGAGGTGCTTAAAGTTCAACATTTGGCTTGCCCGAGTGCTGCTGGACAGAGGCGCATTCATGCCAGTGTGCCCACGGCTTCCCATGAAAACGTTTGGTGGCTGGCGGGTCCGCACGAAGCCTCGGGTCACGCTGCAGCCTTCGCCTCAGTCATGGGCCTTTGGACTCCTCGTTGGAGGAGCTTCACGCAGCACCTGGAGTTCCTGAAGGGGTTACCGCGTCCAGGCATGCGGAGACTCCTCACTGGAACCAGACGTTTTCATCCCGCCTCTGTTGCCACCACCACACCCCCTCCCCTCCCCGGCGCCCGGCCGACTTGACCGTGGTGGAGTCCGTCCGACGGAACCCAGACCACAATGCACCCAGTGTGGGCGCCTGACATTAACAGTGCAGCCTCAGTGCGAGGCTTGTTCTCGGGGTTCCTGTCCAGGGTCGGCCGTTTGAAGCTCAGGCTGGCTGTCATGTTCCAGTCACTTAAAGATGTTTTCATCTGGTCAAGTGGAAAACTAACTGGACCGTAAGCAGGATCGTCGTGCCCCCTGACTGTGAGGCATAAATCGTCGCGCCCCCCCGACTGCCGGGGGCGAGTCGTCGTGCCGCCTGACTGTTTGCAGTAGTGGAGAGGCCTTCAAAGAGGCTTCACTCCGCCTCTGGTGGAATCGCTTGCAGCTGTTGCATCTTTTCTGCCTCCGGCCCCCATCCCCTCTTCCTCCTCATACTCTCTTTTATTTATGCAAAGGCTTCTCTGTGTAAAGGTCTGTTTTTAGCAACTTAAGCTTCAGGAGGACACAGTTGGCTCGTTCCCAGCCAAACAGGGGCGGTTGTGACCCTCAGTCATGCCTGAGAATTGTGGTGTCGCTCTGGAGTTTGCATGTTTGTCATCTAACCTGGTGTTTGTCTGTCTCTTGCAGACTGTCCATGGCAGTTTGCCTTCAGCGTCAAATTCTACCCCCCCGACCCCTCCCAGCTCACCGAGGATATAACCAGGTACCATCCACTTGTGGCCTGAACACCTTGCCGTCACCAGGCTCTTTGAGCAGCTTGATTAAACAGCCCTTGGCTGCAAATCCATAGAGATGCATGCAGAGATAAACAGTGATGTTAGTTCTTTAGATATGCCCAGTCTGAAGGGGCATCTACAGCAAAAAATGAAATGATGACGTGTTAGTTGGTGGGTTTTTGTGTGTAAATCCCGTTAGAGACATTAAACCTGGAAATAAATATTTTAATAGTGCGGTTGATGTTCTATAAATCGTAAACCCAAATAGACTGTGGCTTAAGTGCTCTTGGAATGACTTGATGTCAATTCCTCAGAAGTGCCAAAGTAAACAGAGGCTGGACAGGATATGGCATCTGAATAAGACACACCCACATGCCAAATAAGACACACTCACATGCCAAGCTCTTCTTCTGATATGGGTCTGTCGTCGTCGTCTCCTCAGTTTGGTCCTTGAAGATCTTACGAAGACGCTCTCATGTAGCATAGAGTTTCTGTTGACCTTTTATACGCACGCCGGCCCCGATTCTCGTGTGAAGAAATGTTCTCGCTTCTGTGGTAGCACCTGATGCTGCCGCGCTTTCGGCGCGCCCCGAAGGCTTGGGCCGACCCTCTAAACACCCACCTTTTTCACACGTTTGTTCACGCTGCCATTTTTAGATTTGATGAGTTCAGGCTCTACACAGCGCTGCCAGATGGAACATCTGTTGTTTTTCAGTTATTCTCACTTACAGTTGCTTTGTATACATCAGTGTAGTAATTCCTCGGTTTATTTACATTGTGCTGCCAATTTACACCCATTAACCCAAGTCCCGCCCCCTGCGGATGGTGCCTGCGCAGATATTTATACCATGTGACCCGAGTCCCTGTGCTCCTCCCTTGTAGGTATCTCCTTTGCCTTCAGCTCCGCCAGGACATCGCCTCCGGCCGGCTGCCCTGCTCCTTCGTCACCCACTCGCTGCTTGGCTCCTACACCCTGCAGGCTGAGATGGGGGACCACGACCCCGACGCATGCTGCCTCGACTACATCAGCGAGTTCCAGTTTGCCCCGTCGCAGTCTAAGGAGATGGAGGAGAAGGTGGTGGAGCTGTACAAAACTCACAGGTGTGTGGGCGGTGCCTCAGTGTTGCCCGGGGGAGTGGCTGAATGCGTATGCAAATTAACTGGGCGGAGTTTCAGCAGGTATTAGTTCCTGATTGGATAAAAAATGTAAACCATTAAATAATGCAGACCATTGTATGGAACTTATTATGCATCGCTGATCTCAATAAACTGGTGCGATAACGGGTTTTGGCCATGAGAATGCAGAAGTGCGACTGAATAAAACCACACACTCACTCTCGTGACGCGGTAACAAAGGTATGAAAAGGCGAAGCGCACAAGTGTGGCGTGAGAGGGGCCCTGCTGTCTGTTCTGGGTCCGGCTGCGTTGCTCCACATGAAGGGAAACTGGGGGGCGGGTTACAGCTGGTGACCCGTCGTTCTTACCGAGCCAAGCCATGCCTGGGTGGTGATGTAACTCCCATCCTGTTAGCATAGCAACTCCAGCGGCAGAGGGTGATGTCACCGTGTCAGCTGGGCCTCCGCAGCGTCTGTGGGACCCTCGAAGGGGACATGGGGCCAACAGAGAGGTGGGGGTGTCCTGTCACCTGATCTGCCCTGGTCAGACTCCACTGGTAGCTGGCCGAGGGGATGTGGCCACTCTGGCTGGTGAAACGGGATCTATAATGCAGTCGGCAGGAAGTGCAGAGTCTGTCCGGCAGCAATCTGAGCTCACATGCCTTTAAGCTGGGCAGCCGGGGGCACTGGGGACGTTGGGGATCACCACAGACAGCCAGTGAATTCCTTCCTCTTGGCCCGTGCTAAAATTACCATTCAGCTTGGCAACTGCTGGAGATCAAGGTGATTATCTGTGAAAGATATAAACTAGGACAATGTGAAGGTGTGCTGGGACCCTGTGGGGGATTCATCAGAACCAAAAGGCAAATAATTAGTAAGAGAGATGACAGCGGGGTTAATGGCGGTCGAGAGACACATCCATAAATCCAGAGATTCCTCCATACTGGTCTGCTAGAGAGAAAAGGATTTGGTACGCAGCTGAAAGTGGAGTGAGATTTTTTTTCTGCAGAAAAATATGGGTTAAATTGCCAAGGAGATAAGTCTCTGTTTAGACGTTTTAAATGCATCCCGCTGGCTGTGTACGGCCTTCTGCAGCAGGAGCCAGTGTTGGCATTCTGGTTTCGGTCGTTTCCTTCTCATTTCCGCCCGTCTTTCCATCATCAGGGGAATGAGTCCGGCCCAGGCGGACGCTCAGTTCCTGGAGAACGCCAAGAAGCTGTCGATGTATGGGGTGGACCTTCACCATGCCAAGGTACTGTGGGCGACTCGCCTTGGCAGCCCAGCACTGCTCCTGTGCTTTACTGTGTTTTGAATGAAAAACTTTATTTATCACCATGCTCACAAATGCCATAGATCATGTGGTTGATTTTCTGCATTTTTCAGTTTGCATGAAATTTACTATTTATCACTGTTGACTCGGGTTCCGCCAGTTGCCTTTTAAATCACTTGGTTTGAGCGCAGAGAAAGATGATGGGATGCACTTTATTAATCCCTGTGGGGGAAATAAAGGTACGAAGACTGGTAGCATCAAATGTCCAATAGTGCAATTTTTCTCAACCCGGTCCTCGGGGACCCTGGACAGTTCATGTTTTTGCTCCCTCCCACATCCCGGAGCTGGGAGGGAGCAAAAACATGGACCGCCGGGGGGGTTCCCCCGAGGGCCGGGTTGAGAAACACTGCAAATGTGAAGTTATGAAATGAGAGAAGAAAAATGGTGGCCGACCCTTACATATGAGAGTGGGTGATCCAGCGGTGCTCGAGTACACAGGATAAATAAACATTTCCTATTAATGAGTATGGATGGTTTAGTTAAAGTAACGAACATTTAAACTGCAAACACACTGTAGCTTGCTTAGAGTTTCCTAGCGCTACAGTGAGACCACTCTCTGGATGAAGTTGCAGCTTGTTAGTTTGACGTTGGGTGAGAAGGTCGTGCGATGCACATTCAGCTCTGCTCAGAATCAGGATGGGGACTTCGGAGAAGCCCAATCAGACTGTCAGCTTCTCTGGAAACGTGCAAGACGTTCGTGGTCAGCTGGTGGGGGGTTGGGGTGGAAATCCAACCAAAAATTCAACAGTTCTGCCTCAGCTGCATAAACAGATGTTGGCAGCAGTTTCTGAGGGTGGGAAAGGGATGGGGAGGTGATCGCCATGGGAACTGCACGGGGGGGGGGGTCAGGGCTCTCACATTCATGGCGGGCCAGCTGTATTTACTGTTGTAATGGCATATTTACACTTATAGTGAAGGCAGCTTCAATCCCTGCACTCACTGCAAGGGATGGGTGATTGCTGGTAACTATTGTATCTGGGCTCCACTTTGGACTCGTGGTTTGAGTCTCAGAAGTGTTACCAGGGATTTCCCTCAGCGGTAAAACATTGTTTACCTATAAGTTCCAGGCTTGCATTGTATGGATTTGCAGACGCTTGGTATTTGCACTGTGTTTATACAGAGTTCTGTTTAGTTATCCCTGCCTAGTACCACGTGTCAGAGGAAACGTGACTTTTATCCATTTCACAGATTTGCACAGTTTATTATTTAAGGTTACGGCGGCAGCATTCCAAGATCTCGACATATTTCGTCGCCGGTCCAGTTGCGGAGTGCTATTGTGGAAAGGAAACACTTGCGGATGGTCGAGTCGCTGTTAATGGCCCCTCGTCCTTGGTGCTATGGCTGGTAGCGCACAGAGGCGGCTAATCGATTCCCAGCGCTCATTAGTGCGTTCCATCCAACTCATCCTGCCTCGTAGCTAAAAATCAATAGCATGCCCGATTTGCAGACGTTCTAAACAGCTTTAATATTTATACAGAGTAATAATAGTATTTCCACATTAATAATCCAGTGAGGTGGAAAATAGTGTCTCGCTGAATCTGCGGCTTGTGGTGGTTTTTATATTAAGACATTAAGCCTACATAGCGGGTTGTGGTAGGCACAGAAATGGGCGTGTCCCGCACAAAGGCACCAGGGTCGGGCCCATTCCGGAATACATACATCAGTTCCAGTCCAAATCATGAAATGGAACTGGAGTTGGGGTTAGGAACTATGGGGAACAGAATTGGAATTGAATTTAAATTTCAGGAGGATTTAAATTCCAGCTCCAGTTCCATTTCCTGATTTGGATTGGAATTGATGAATGCATTCCGGAATGGGCCCAACCTTGAAAGGTCCTTTCAACCCCCCCCACCCCCCGTCGCGCTCATCATGTCCCCACGCCCCCCCGCAGGACTCCGAGGGCGTTGACATCATGCTGGGGGTGTGTGCCAACGGGCTGCTGATCTACAAAGACAGGCTCCGGATAAATCGCTTTGCCTGGCCGAAGATCCTGAAGATCTCCTACAAACGGAGCAACTTCTACATCAAGATCAGACCTGGAGAGGTATGGCAACCCCCCCCCCCCCCGTTTCCCAGACCCCTTATAGGGGGAAGACTGCCGTGAGGCGCCAGTTCAGCTTACCAGCTAACGAGTATACCAGTGGTTTGATTGACCACACAGTCCTGCTTGGCAGTTGAACATGTTTCGAACAGTAGGGCGTCTCTGGGAGGTGTGTGTTTTTCCACATAGCACCCTCTGGAGGCTCCAAGGAGCCATAACATCTTGTCCGATGTCCTACAGGCGGAGCAGTTTGAGAGCAGCGTGGGATTTAAGCTGCCCAACCATCGCGCGGCTAAGAGGCTGTGGAAGGTTTGCGTGGAGCATCACACCTTCTTCAGGTACTGCAGCCACGTCCGGCGTGACAGTGTCCCATCACAACTTGGAATTGGTGGATTTACAGGGTTAAACAGAAGTTCACGTGCCTTGAATGACTGAATATTTTTGACAGAAATCAAGCTGTTTTTTAGCCAGGAAAGACCAAAGATTTTTTTCACCCCATAATAGAAGCGATATAATTGGATCCTGGGAAGCAAAACAATCAGATCGACTTCCTGTCCAAATAAAAAGATACATGCAGAGTAGACCGGAGCAGATTGTTGTGAAGTCCCACTCTGCTAATGCTGTTTGTTCTTCTGGAGCTTTCCGGAGCATCTGAGGTGTCCCCCCCAGCACTTGTGGCTTCCTTTTACCATCCGCAAGCCAAATGTTGAGTGCATGGTGAGAGAGATGCAGCACTGAATGAAGGATGTTCAGCCTGACCTTCCGCCAACCCGACTCTTGCACTCTCCCACGTCTGCCTACCTCCCAAGCTGGTTCTGTCATCATTTAATGCGATTATCAGCCCTCAGGTTTAACAGCAGGACATCAGACACCCACCACCTGGCTCAGGCACGCTCTGACTGGCCGTACGAAGACTGTTGACCCACGCTAAATTGGAACCACATTTGTAGCAGAGATCCTCTGTACTTAATCTCTGCTGTTTATCTTGGCCCAGTGTTAAAGTGAAACTGCGGTCTTAACAGATGCAAATGAAATCCCAAGTTCAGTCTAACCACTAAAACCCCCCCATACTCTGCCCTCGTATTCCAGTCCTTTTGTGTGTGTTGAGGTAACTCATATTTCCCTCCATTAAACTGTCCGGTTTGAATTAAAGCTCTTGGCCCATTTCTCGATATCCTCCCACCCAGTGAAGAAAAAGGGGGGAAAAAACGCCAATAATTTCCTTTTTAATCCCCTAGTCTGTTTTACCGTGAGCCAGAGGGCTTGATTAGGGTTGCCTCTGAGACGCGCTTGAGGGATGATGTCAGAATGACGCGTGCCTGGAAGTGACGGAGAGGCGGATCCTGTCCTCTGGGGCCACACCCCGAGCCCCGCTGTGGGTGGGGTGTTTTTTCTATGGGGAAAATAGCTCCCTCAGTCTCCAGTCCTACCCGTGACGACCCTCAGGGTCTCCTCATATTCCCTGGCTGTCATACCCTTGTTTGCCCTGCGGCCATGGGAACCGCACAGCCCCCCCCCCCCCGACCCACCAGACAAACACACAGATTCACGTTCACACACCCGCTGTCCTGTGACTGCGCCCTCTGCCTGCACTCATCTGAGACACACGTTCGGGAGGGTTAAAGCTAATTATGGGCGTCTAATTAAGACAAACTAGAAGAGCTGTATCCTTGTTGTAAAACACAAAAATAAAATCACCAGCCAGTAACCAGCCAGTGATCGGTAAAATGTTCTGCCATTGGTCCTGTATCTCTATTTCGAAGTCGATGCTGATCGGGCATTGCAGGGCATCTGTGTCACAAGCTGGTGGGCACCTTTATGCCCTGAAAAGTCACATGCCGCCTTGCTGAGCTTCTCCTGCTGGCCCTCCTCTGCCTCCCCCCAAGGCTGGTGACTCCGGAGCAGCCCCCCAAGGCCAGGTTTCTCACCCTGGGCTCCAAGTTCCGCTACAGCGGCCGCACGCAGGCCCAGACGCGGCAGGCCAGCACGCTCATCGACAGGCCCGCCCCCCACTTTGAGCGGTGCTCCAGCAAGAGGCTGTCCCGCAGCCTGGACGGAGGTGAGTCCGGGGTCAAAGGTCATGCTGCCTCACAGCCGCAGCCTTATCTCCTTCTACGCATTTGTTCATTTGCACAGCCGAACATTTGTTTCGCTGTGTCTGGTTGGGGATAAGCTCTGGCGAGTCCTGCTTCCCACGGTAACAAACCGCAGAGGCCTAGATCCAGGGAGAACGGCACTTTAAAAAAAACCCAGTGCCATCTTTTATGCCCTTGGATTAACACACTCGTCTGTAGGGTGGAGTTCATCTGGGAAACGGGCACTACCCACACGAGCGTAAATAAAAGGTGAAAGGAAAGATCATCTGCTCAAAGGAAGAGTAATGAAGGCCTTTCAGATCAAACAGATTCTGTATACTTCATGTGGCACTGCTGTGGATTTTGGGACAGATTCTAGATTCTAGATGTGGCATCTCTATTTCATTTATTTCAATGTGTCGTTGTATCCCCATGATATCAAATTATGCAGGATAACATTGAATAATTGTTTTTAAAGGCCAGGGTGAATCGCTCTAACATCGTTAATTAGTGACATTCTTCTGTATAATGTTTCACGTATATTTCCAAACTTTGCATAGGCGTGGCACACGAAACAAACCTTTCAGGTTGGTTGATGCTCTACATAAATGTAGGAGAGCATTAAGCCGTGGATCAAAAGCTTTGGGTGAAACATCTGCCCTCGGCATGAGTGTGTGGGCCCACCCCTGCCGTCGTAGGCCCTCTTTGTCCCTCGCAGGAGGGTATTTCTGGGTCTGTCCCCGTTTTCCGAGTCACCTGACCGACATCTGACACGCAAGCAGTTTTGTCCCGAGGACACCGTTGGCCAGGTTGCACGTTAGCTTTAATCCCCCGGCAGTTCTCATATTACAGAATGTGACCCCAACCCCCCCATGGACGCTGCGAGTACTGCGAACTGGACCGTTCCCTCTGTATGACAGTGGGACACAGGAAATGTATCCAACATCTGTTTCCTTTTGTTAGGAAAGGAAGATTTTTTTATGGGCAAACTGGGACGCGTATGTGCTGAGCGTACAGCAGAGAACGGCTTACAGAGAGCCATGTTCAGTTTGAAAAATTCTAAAAACACCCAAAAAATAAAAGATCTCAATGCCATGCTGAAGATTTTCAGAAACGATGGTTGGCTGGGTTATATTTGGCAACATCTGCTTTAGCTTATGTTTTATTAGCCTGCCAGCCTATCTGGTTCTTACCAGTGGGCTTGGAGTGACCTCCCTGGGCTGATGCAGGGCAGGTATGCGGCTTCACCTACTACCCAGCTACTGGGGTCTGTCTCTACGCTCGCTGCTTTGTAGAATTGGGAATTTTATGCTTTAAATGAGCTCTGAAGTGAGGAATATAATATGGTTATGGATGGAGAAGAAGTCCATCCAAATAAAGGCCGGCCACATAAACATCGGGGTGGCAAGGTGAGGCTTGCGGTGGGCGGCTGAGGCCTGTGGCAGCTGGCTAACAGACCAAACAAAATCTGCTCGCAGCGCTGATGGGAGGCTAAAATTACTCGTGGTTGCGTTAGTACCTGGCCTAATTCAGATCAGAGCACGGCAGCCCGTCTCCTTTTAGTCCTGTTATTACACTTTATGGTGTTACGGTGCAGCCGGGGTGGGGGGGGGTAGGAGCCCAGTTTAGGTCCGGGTACGTGGGGCTGCCCCCGCTTCCCCTTAGACTGTCTCGCAGATCGAAGTCTTGCCCATTCTTCTGCTGCTTCAGAGAGTCTGTATTTAGGTGACATACGCAGCTCAGCTGGTTAGTATCTGTGTCAGTGTCCTGAAGGTTGTGGGTTCAAACCCTTCAGCTGGTGGAGTAAACATACAAAACAGTAAGCAGATAAAGCTACTCCAGCGCTCCTGCACTGTGGCCGACTCCTGCTGCCAGTATATATACACACATTTATGGTTTTTTTTGTCTGTTTTGAAATGTTTGAAATATCTGCCACCTTTTGCTGGGCCACTTCTAATCTAAAATTCTTGTTGCTCTGCCCAATGGGAGTTTCTGATTAATAACATCTTTTAACAGTAAGAGAACAGCTAAACCGTGCATTTACTCCCCCGTCATTGTAACACTTTCTGGCGAATTAGGTGAGGCTGTACAGTGCTACAGCACCATCTGCTGGATATTTAGGGAATTACACCTAAAGGTAGTTTTTCCATGAATATGCGGGGAGTTAACCTGCAGTTTTCCATCCCTGTACCAGTCCCTGGGCTTGGCATGGATGACCAGGCTGGCGCCACCAGCCTGGGCCGGACCCCCGGCGAGAAGAACGGCCGCGATCCTGCTCTGGAGCTCTCCTCGGACTCCAAGGTGAGGGGTTTGTGGGCATCGCTTTGTCTCGCAGGTTCCTCCCCACAGGTACGGACCTACAGCCGGCATGACATCAGCGCCGGAACAGAGTACCATCATCTGTTGTAGCTTTGACAGTGATGACGAGTGGGATACGGAAGGCCGGCTTGACTCCGCTGAGTGACGGTGAAGCCATGCTTCACTGGAAAACTGATTTAGTATATAAACTGCCAGTATGGATGCGAAAGGCGAAATCAGTAAGACTGCCCTAGCAGCGCGGTGTTTGCGGTGCAGCTGGAGCCCCCCCTGGATAGCTGGGTGTTTGCCTGGCCTCCTGCCTGCAGCTTCAGCGATCATGTCCACAGTCAGATCACTCATCAAGAGGAACCCCCCCCCAAGGGAATGGCACGCCAGCCCATCGCCTTAGATGTGGAGGATAGTGTGAGTCATGGGCCTGTTTTAAAGGCTGCTGAGCTCCAGATTGCACACACACACCCCCTCCCCCCCCAGGCCCTGCAGGAGTATCCCCCCCCCCCCCGACAGCCTGTTGGCTTCTCTCCCTCTCTCTCTTTCCCATCCTCCCTCTCTCTGCTGTGCCACTGACCTCAGGTGTTTCGCTGACTAATGGTGTTGCTTTCTCCTCTTCACATTTGTTCTCTCTCTCTCTCTCTCTCTCTCTCTCTCTCTCTCTCTCTCTCTCTCCCTCCCTCCCACACACACTTTGCTGCGCTACTGACCTGAGGTGTTTCGCTGACTAATGGCGTGTGTCTCTCTCTCTCTCTCTCTCTCTTCTCCTTCACACTCATTCACACTCTTTTGCTTTGCCATGCACATCCTCATCTCCTTTGGGTTTTCCCCACACGGATTCCATCGTGGCCCCTTTTCTCACCCCCCAGTCTATCTTCATGTTCCCCCTCTCCCCCTCCTCCTCCTCCATCTCATCCCTCCCACTCAACCTGGACACCATCTCCGAGCTGGACGTCCCCTCCGACATCTCGGAGGACGACCCCCTGCCCTGGGCAGACGAGCTCGACGGGGAATGCCTGGGCACTTGCCCTGGGTACTTTGCCGAGCATGCCGACGGCTTGGCCGTGCCCGGACATGCCAGTGCTTTTGGCCCCGCCCCCTTGGAGGACGGTTTCCTTGAGGAGGCGGAGCCTGTGTCCCCTCCAGAGGCCCCTCCCACCCCAGGCTTCTCCGTCCTGGGCCTGCGGCTGTCCTCGCTCCTGGAGGAGGACTTTTCGGGGCTGCCCGAGGCCTGCCTCTCCCTGGTGCCCGCGGGCCTGAGGTCGTACCTGCTGCCCGGGTCGCCCTCGCTGCTGCCCTCCCTGCTGCTGGCCTTCGCCGTGCTGCTGTCCGCCTCGCAGTCGCTGTCCCTGTCCCTGGGCCTGGCCCTGCCGCTCGCCCTGTCCCTCTGCTACCTGGAGCCCAAGGGTCCCGAGATGCCCGTGTACCACGCGGTGCCCTGCCACACCATGGCGGTCCTGCAGGAGGACCTGTGCGACCCCGCCGCCTGACCCCACGCCCCCACCCCCCCGCCGGCCCCGCGTGCCCCCCCCGCCCCCTTATGTTTGCCTGCCCCCTCCCCCGTTATCCAAAGCCCCGCAAGGTTTTCTGTGTGACAGCACGGATATTCTCTGATGGTTTCCAGTCCCTTTCCGCGTCTCTTTTAGACCCCATTCGGTACAGACTCCCTTTGATAATTTAGCTGCTTCACCCGATTTCTCAATTCTTTGACAGAACATGTCGATAAATAAATATTTATACTATTAAAAACGACTTAAAAACCTAATCGGGCAAAGCAACCCGTTGTGCAGTAAGATGACCCTTCTAGATGTGACGTACAGTAGACTTTAAAGTCTTCTTCCACAAACTCCTCCGTTATCGGACGAAGGCTTAAGCCTTTCACTGCTGCAGATTATTGTTTGAATAGGAAGTGCTGCATCTTTTTAATACACGAGGGAAATCCCAGGGCTGCCCTGTCACCAGCCTCTGATCATCCTCCTGTGGTCGATTCGCTTCAGACGTGCTCCACACGCTCCATTTCCAAACGCCAGCGAGTAAAGTGCGAGTTGCAGGAAATGCACAGAAAGCGAGCCGCTCGCCCCGCATACCCAGGATGCCCTGTCGCATGATCCGCACGGCCCGCTGCAATTGGCTGCTCGACGGGCATCACCAAACAGGCCCGCTATGTCCTGGGATACAGGCCTCCCTTTTCCATTTCACCGTTCTTTTCCATCCCAAACCTCACTTTCATCCCCCACCTCCCCCAACCCAATCACCTCCCACCAAAAATGCGACTCAACCGTTTCCATGGCAACATAGGTGGAGGAGGGGCCCGGCGACGGCACAGCGGGCATGGCCACCCAAGCAGAGCTCACTGAGGTCTGTGAGGGCAGTGGCGGTTTTGGGCATCTACCATTCTCTTACATGAAAGTGGGGAGACCGCTTTGGGCACCTACCATTCTGTGACGGGGAGGGGGGGGTGAATAGCACGGGCTTTGACCTTGTGTAGCTAACATGCCCTTTCTTCCCTGCGCTGAGACAGACTGCTGGAGACATGGAGGACTCCCAGCGACAGAAGGTTGATTAATTGAATGGTTTATACATCTGTACAGCCTCTGGGGCTTCACTGCTTGTTTTGTATTGTGTTTTATTGTTTTGTTTTGTTTTTCTCTTGGCTGGGACACGATTTGTGTGTATTGCATTGGGGGTTTTTTGGTCACTTTGGCTTTAATGACACGGGCACACGGCAGAGCGGCTCGTCCACCCAGAATGCACTTCAGCAGAGCAGCATAAGGCAGTGGGCCCTTTGAAGGAAGCCGTCACACCTGGATCTTTATGCCGTAAAATAAGGCTTTTCTGTGTGAGCTCATGTGCTCAGCATGAAGAGATTCAGAAAAATGTCCTGCACTGTTATCAGACACATTTGGAATCTGACTGTGGTCGTGTTTATCTGATTGGCGCACAAACTCTAACTGCTCCTTCCTGGATTACCTCCAGCCGACGTGTGCTGTTGAGAGGCTGCTGGAAGCCTGGACCCTACACTTTTTCGTGGGGGGCTATGTGACCCCTGCCTGTCTCCCCGTGTGCCCCTGTCATTAAACTTTTTTCAGCTGTGGGTTTCTTCCATTGCTCTTGTTTTTTGTGTTTGCCTGCTGGTCCACTGTCACGATGGTCTCACTCCATTTTTGATTCCACAGAGCAAGTTGAGAGTACAGGGGGAAAATATATATGTCAGACATAGCAATTTAATGTTGGAGGTTGGTATGAAGGCCGCGTTGGGGATGCTCCCAGAATGCACCTCTCTGCCTTCCTGTCCTGGCCTGGCCTGCACTCTCGGGCTCTGCATTTCAGACATACTGCATGATCTGCATGTGAGCCGAGGGGGGGGGGGTGCATGCTCAACCCCCCCACCCCACGCTTGTTCACGGGTGGAAGGGATTTGGGTTTTGGGGGGGGTTGGCTGCTGTGATGGGGCCTGCAGGCTGATGTGTGCACGATGCCGTCCAGTCCGTGGTATCTGTTGATCTGCGATCGTTCTCTTATCTGGAAACATAACCTCACTAATATAATTCATTTAACGGAGCGGAATTTCTCGCTTTGGTGGCTTCATTCATTTTTTTTTTCCCCCCCTCTGTGGTATTTATAACAGACCGCCGACCTCAAGTAACCAGATGAACCTGCATATCAGAAACGTGGAGTGTCAGTACTGAGTTTTCAGTAGGCCCCAGAAGAGACGTCCACAACCTCGTGGTGACCTTGTAGAGTCAGTAGAGATGCTCTGGTGAGCCCTAAGCATGACGAGGATCAGATAGACACCTGGAAGAGCAAAGCCAATCAAGAGTCAACTTTTCTGCCTTCCTAGTTGAGCACAACCAATTAAGTCAATCGTTCTGCTATGAGGCCTGATTTAAGACGAACGTTTGGGTATGGGGGGGGGGGGGGGGTGTCAAGAACTCCGGCAAAGGAAGAGAGGAAGAAAAACACAAGAACTAAAGAAATGTGGGGAGGGGTGGGGGCAGCATAAGGGATCCCCAGGTCCCTGAAGAGGACGAGACCCCAGCTGGACACGGGAAGCAGCTCCGCTGGCCGCAGGGGGATGTGCCGCAGGGGGATGTGCCGCAGGGGGATGTGCCGCAGAGGGATGTGCCGCAGGGGGATGTGCCGCAGGGGGATGTTCCGCGTCCTGATGCTCATCACTCCGAAGGCCATTTTAAAATGTCGTAATCCCCAGTGCCAACATCACACTCGCGCCCCACACAGATGAAAAAGCCATCAAAAGGGGGCTTTACGTGTGGGCCTGTTCACACTCCACAGTTCTGATGTGCGGATTCATAATCAAACTAAACAGAAAATCCTGTACGTGAGCCGTGTCTCGCTGAGGCCCTATTAAAACAGAGTGGCAATAAAGTGTTTTTAATTGGCTATGAAATGAGTAATATTCTTCAATAATGAAACGGTGCTGTTGCGTGTGTTTCAATTACATCCTGTTTAAATGGCAAGTCGAACCCGCTGCCATGTAGATGGAAACACGTTCTCCCAGAGTGTCAAGCGTGCCTGTTTTGAGGGTCTGGTTAGACACGGTAACCATTTTATGTTTCATTAATTTTTGTTTTTATGTATGAGCTAATGCATTTGTTGTCCATTATTCCCCATATTGCCCCCCCGGTCCACCTTCCCCAACCCCTCCCTGCTGCGGTGTGGGTCCCAGGACCTGGATAAGACCCAGGAAGATGTTTTGAAACACCAGGCTAGCATTAGCGAGTTAAAGCGCAATTTTATGGAGTCCACCCCCGAGCCCCAGCCCAGTCAGTGGGACAAACGCCTTACCGCCAGTCCCGCCACCAGCCTACGTCTGCGGGCCCAAGCGGTATGTGTCCTGCATCTCCCTCTGCCCGTGCCCAGCGAGGTCGCGGTGGCACCGCCCTGGTGGTGGGCAGTCTGTATGGCAGTTGGGATCCTCCCCCTTTCTCTGCTCCATTACTCACACTGCTTTTGGTTTCTCTCCTCCCCCACCTCGCCTCACTAAAACCATCACTGGTGTCTCCATGTGGATTTATTAATATTACCCACAATTCCTGGCTGTCACACAGGGGTTAGCCACAGACCTCTTCCTGTCGGATCTCTGCTGCATTGTTGCTGTTTAGTTGTGTTCGGTGCTGGTCACGGATGTTTTTTAGTTTTCCGGTGAATCCTCCAATTCCTGCTGCTCTTGCTTTTCCTTCACGTTGCGCTGCAGATGCCTGGCATGACCTTCGAGTTTGGTTTCTAATGTCTGCGCTTCATCTGTGGGTCAGCCTCAGTCAGATGTCCCGCATGTCTGTCTTTTTTTGTTGTTTTTTTTTTTTTTTTTAATGGTCTGCTGGCTCTTCTTTTCCTTTTCTTATCGCTGTGATGTTCCCTTTGCCTTGTGAAATGGTATAATAGCACTTTCTTTGTCCGAGGTTTGCCCTTTGATCATAGAGCCACACTGCATGCCATTGCTCCGTAAATAAAAATTGGTAACACTTAAGGCCGTGTTGTTGGTAATTCATAGACGCATTCATAACACACAACGCATTCACAAAGCATTATAAACATGGTTCTAAATATCTAGCAAAAGGCATAACACATTATATAATGTATTATACATTATTCTTTATGAAGCTCTCATCTATAATGCACCTTAATGCATTATAGTGGTCAGTATAAGCCATAATGCATTATCAAGGTATTTATAGTGCATTATAGATGAGAACTTTATAAAACAGTCATAATGTATAATAAACATAGCCATGAGGTTATGCATTTTATAAAAATGTATAGTTATATGTTTAATACTTTATGAATGCATTATAATTCATTATGAATGTGTTTAGAAATGACAAAAAACATTTATGGGTGTGATGCCATGACACGTTGCGGTCGAGCCTGGCGGTTGTGTGAGTGTGGTTAAACGTTCCACGGCTAGTATTGAGCGAGCGAGGGACCAGTCTCTCTCTCTCTCTCTCTCTCTCTCTCTCCGAGGCTGTTTCCCCACTAGCTGCTGTAAGGCGCCGTTCCGTACCCACTTCTCCCAGCACCGTTTTTCTGTTCTGCAAACTAAGCTGCTGTCCCCGCGTGTCCCCGCATTCCCCGGCGTGCCTCTGTTCAGCTCCCCTCCTCACTCGTAAGCCTGCCATGTTTCCACATCCCCTGTAACTCTTGGTTCTTCTTCCTTCTCCTCATCCCCTAACTCACTCCAGGCCTTTGAAGAGGAGGTCCCCAGCAGCTCTCTCTTATCGAGCACGGTGGCCTGCACTACCAGCGTGCCAGCAGCAGAGGGCGCCATCGCTGTAGGCTCTCCCCCTGCGGCCGCACATGTTGCCGAGGTGCCCCTCAGTTTTCACACACCTTACAGCTTAGTATTTGTAAGAGTTCTGCTTGTCTCTCAGTATGTGCTCATTCACAGATTCGTTTATTAAACACTAAATTCAGACTGGGACGTAAACGTGCATGGAGTTAACTGGTCACCCATGTGAATGCTGTGGTCTGCCTTGCTTTTCCTGTGTTTAACAGCATGTGCTGTGAGGATGTGTTGGGGTTCCCCTTGCCGCCCTGCCGGGGGGGTGTCTGTGCAATGCTGTCCACATGTCTGCTGGTGTTGGGTTTTGCCACGAATGTGGGTGTGACCCCTGTCCCTCTGGTCGCCTTTTCTGCTCCCCAGAAAGCGCTCCCCAGAGCAGACGGGCCGGCCTACAGCAGCAACGATGTCGGCAAGGTGCTAACCCCCCCCCACCACCACCGCACGTTCCTGCCTAACTGTGCCGCCATCTTATTCCTTTCAGACATGTTTTCCGTTCAGCTCCCCGCCTCTGGCTTTTCACATCTGCCCTCTTGTTATTATTTGCTGTCATCCTCTTTCGGTTGCAGTATCTTTTATGTTTGTATTTCTCCATATTTGTTTTTTTTTCTCCCCCCCCTTTTATTTATTTTTCTCCCCGGTGTAGACGGCAGAGGACAAACAGAAATCAGACACACTCGAGCAGGCTGAGGTTGAAATAGAAGAGACTGTGGTCATCAAGGAGGTCAGGAAGGCGCCCAAGGTCGAGGTGACTGTGCCTGAGGTCGTCGTCACCGCTGTGACTGAGAAGGAGCCGGAGAAGAAGCCGGGAGGCGAAGCGGAGGGGAGGGGAGGCGAGGGGGTCACCCAGAGGGGCAGCACCTCCTCAGACAGCCACAGCGAGAGTGAGGACGAGGCGGAGTACCACCCTCAAGCCCCCAGCGTCTCCGTCGACCAGATCAAAGAGCTACCAGAGGAAGAAGAGGAGCTGGAAGTGGAGGCCCAGCCTCTGGAGGCGGAGCCAACAGCTGCGTCGCCTTGCCCCACCACCGAAGAGCAGGAACCGGCCCTGAAAGACGAAGCCCAGAACGGCCACCCTGAATCGCAGTCGCCCCAGGGGTCGGTGGAGGAAGATGAAGAGGATGAAGGGGAGCCCAAGCTGAACGGGGACGCGTCTCGCGCAGAGACTGAGGGCTTCCCGCAGGTTATTTGTTGTTCCGAGGTAAATCCCCGCGTGCTGCGTGGCTGGACTGCGCTGTGGGCCACTGCGGCTTCGCCCCCCCGCCTGCCGTCCGTCCCACCTGCTACTCCAGCGCCGGTCAATTCCACTCTTCATCCCGTGTGTGTTTTTTTTTTCTTTACCCCTCCTCTTGACAGGAGCCTAGCTGGTTAATCTTCTGCACCCCCCCGGTACCTCTTTCTGTCTGGCTGTCTTGTCTGACCCCAACCTCCTTTAACCCCCCCTCGCCTGCCCCCCTCCCCCCCACTATTCCAGGGCAGGGACAGATCTCACGATTCTGCAGTCGGTCGGTCTGCCTGCCGGAAATCCTGAACACAACTTTAAGCGTCATGTTTATTTTTATAATCTTACTTTGGATGCCGACGTAGCGAAGGGGGGGTGCAGTGTTTGTTTTCTCCCGTCTTTTTCCTCCTCCTGCATGCAGTTGGGTGCGTTATCCAACCAAAGACTTTCTACTGCTTAATTTGTTGGATTTTTGGATTTTAATATACACTCAATTCCTCCGGGCTATGAACACGCCATCTTGCGTGTTGTTCTGTGTGCGTGTGCGTGTGCGTCCTGTTCATCACTATCCCCACCTACCCCCCCCCCCCCCCCCCGCAGCCCCCAGTGGTAAAGACAGAAATGGTGACCATCTCTGACACCTTCGCTGCCCAGAAGACGGAGATCTCTACCTTGGAGGTGCCCATCGTGCACACGGAGACCAAAACCATCACGTACGAGGCTGCGCAGGTAGGAGCTTGATCCGGGGTCCGTACGCCGCCCTCTAGTGGTGTGTAACCGCATCACGCCCTCCAGCGTCGTCGTGTGTCGCATTCTTTGGGCCCGCCCCCTGCAGGTGGACGGCGCCGGGGACAGTGAGCCCGGCATGCTCATGACTGCACAGACCATCACCTCGGAGTCCCTATGCACCACCACCACCACGCACATCACCAAGGTAACTGTCTGTCCGGCTGCCCGCCCACGCGCTGGGAAGCCGCTCGCGTTCCCTCGCCCTCCCCTGAAAATTAATCAAGTTTGGAACCAAACAGACCGCAGCTTGCTGCCTGGTACCCTCCGAGCTCCGCGGCTCCATCTGGTGTTTGAGCGACTCTGCTGGCCGTGGTGCTCGGCAAGCGTGCCGATCGGCCAAGAGTCGGTGTCAGCGTGACACAGAAGGGCACCCCTGGCTCAGCATTTGCCTGCCAGTGAGTCACATGGTGACAGACCGCCGATGAGCCCCCACCTCCCGGCTCTCCCCACTGGCCGCTTGTGACACGCTGCTGCTGCACTTCAGGCTGCTCTCAGCCGGTCGGCAGTTTGGCGAAATCGAACCTCTGCTCTGTCGTGTTCGGGTGCCTCACCTGCCACACGTGCCGGGTAGCATTAGTATGTGAGGCTCAGCACTCGCGCAAAACAGCTGCAAAATGAAGTCATGAGCCTATTAAGCTCTGGAATGCAGGAGTAGTTTGAGCAATTTTTTTGTTTGTTGTTCATCCACAGATGCTGAAAGGTGGGGTTTCGGAAACGAGAATTGAAAAGCGCATCGTCATTTCGGGAGACTCTGATATCGACCACGATCAGGTGAGACGTTTGGGGACCCCCGGCATTTGGGGAGATCTCACAGGCGCTGGGTGTCAGTCCGCCGGAGGGGTCTCACTGCGGCAGGTTGGCGGGAGGCTGACGTGGTGTTTCACAGCATGCTCACACTTGGCCCCGAGCGCGATTGTTCCCTCTCATCCCTCCCTCACAGGTCTGCGTTCACATTGCGCTTAACGTTCCAGGCCTGAGCGCGCTTTCATCATCACTGTGCGCCTTTTTATGTTGAAGGAAACATAGGAAGGAAAGCGTTTTCACACAGCACACTTGAGTTCATGATTAATGTCCTGTTTTGCGGCTTATTTGGAGCCATTTTGGGCACGATGACACACGGCCCTCTTACAGACTTACCGAGCACGGATGCGTACCGTGCAAACAAGCTGAAGCGGGCCCGGGCATGGTGCAGAACGATCACACCGGTCAAACGTGCTCGGGCACGGTACCGACCACCTAGTGTGAGTACACCCTTAGTGTGAAGCTGATAGCTCGTTAACTGCGAATAAACATTGTTTCCTGGGCTCTCACCCCCCTCCCTTACCCTGGGAAGGCAGCATTAAGAGGATTTTCATAAGCCTGGGGGAGTTAACGGAGTTTGCTTTGTAATGAGACTTAAAATAGGCAGACAGTACTGCTGTGATGAACACAACTCTGTGGCGTAGGGGGAGGATTCCCCTTATGGGTACAGTTTGTACCTTAGCGAAGGCTGTGGGTTTGAATCCCAAGACTGGCACAGTAAGTCATCACCAAGGGGTTGTTGGGTAAGGCCATCTGCTCCAGGCGCACCAGCCAATTCTGTGTTCTGATTCTCATGTGTGCGTCGCTTTGTACAAACGTAATGTAGATGCGATGGACCAAAGCTGAACATGTCAGGAATGTAAGGGCATCAGGGGATGTTCTAAATGAGCAGCATGGCTGTCTCTTAGAATTTGAATCAAATGAGAAGCGGAAAATGACAGGAGCGTCACGAAGACGGAAACAAACCCGGTAATCCCTCTGACTGCCTCAGTCCTTCGGTGTGAAAGACATGCTCATCGTGAGCTTTGAGGTGCTGCAGGGATCCCCGGGGATGCTGGTGTGTCGTGTCCCGGCCCCCCCCCCCACCCCCACCCCGCCCCCCTTTGCCATCCTAGTCGGTGATGCTGCCCGGAGAGGATCCCCGTTTCCATGGAAGCACGGAGTCCCCACTCCTGGGGGAATCGGATTATTCTGCAGCCATGAAATACCCCAATAAATATTCTAAGCTAATGCAAAGCCTTCCTCCCTGTTCCTGGTGGGGGTTCTAGGCGTTGGCCCGGGCTATAAAGGAAGCCAAAGAACAGCACCCTGACATGTCAGTGACCCGGGTGGTGGTGCACAAAGAGACTGAGGTGATGGAGGAGGGCAAGGACTGAGCGGCCAGGTAAGGCGTCCCACAGCCTCACAGCCCTGCCGCCCCGTCAGCTGTGCCTGCTTCTCCCAGAATGGGCGCGTGGCCATATTGATGTTTAGCATTAATATCAAAATGATTCCAGCTGGGGCTCGTAAAGGCAGCCGCTGCTGTGTAATTACCGCTGTAACGGTAAACCTGCCTGGCTATAATGAGGGTCGTATACCAGGAAGCTTAATGAGATGCCACTAACAAGCAGAGCGGGGCCCCGCCCACAGCCTGCCGTCGATGCCCCTCCCCCCCAACGTGGCAGTTAGGGATTCGCTCATAGGGGGCAGCTGTTTGCAGAAGTGAGAGGGGCTTCTGTGAATTTTGACTCTGGTACTGTCATCACTTCAGCTTGGACAGTTGATATTGTCATACCTGACCTCTGCATATCTCTTTGTTCTTTATGAGAAGTGTTGACTTGCTTGCCAGAGTCCTGAAACGCAGGGATGGTCTGTGCACTTTTACTCAAAACCTCGTGTGTTCCGTCCTCGTTCAGTCGTTCGTGTCTCGCCGTCACACCAGTCCTTACTATGAAAGCATTTTAGCTAGTAAACGATCTTAGTCGCCAAAAGAAATGTTTTAGAGCAACTGGAAGTTGTAGTTTTTTTTGGGCTGTCTGACAACCCAGCGCTATACTCCTGAGACCTGAAAAGGCAAACTGTTGACCACAGTGTGGCAGTATGAAGGATCATCGAACTCACATTGATGACTAATGAGGTCTGTCTTTAAAACCTACCAATCAAATAGGAATATAGCAAATGACAGAACAGCTTGGTTTGTGAGTGTGGATGAAATTCCCTTTAGACAACCTAGGAAGGGTCACAGCTGTAAAGAAGCCATGTGTGTCTTTTGATTATTGCTGGTAATTAATAGGGATTAGTGATTATATTATGGTAATGTGGTTGTTAAGCCTAGGATTCCATTACATAGGTCTGGGAGTGTTTGATGAACCCTAATCTGAATATAACTATTATCTGTGTCATTGCAGAGGAGACCGTGGAGCCAATGAGAATTCATGTTATTTTCCAAGAGGAAATCCCCCAATCATCTGTCCAGAAACACCACGGTTACACCTCCAGACAAAGATGGCTCCCAAGGACCAACCCCAGTCTCCATGCTTTGCACAACTTCCATTTTTTATCATTCATAAGAAAACCACTTAGCTAACGTGTAGCTTGTTTTAATTACTTAGTGCTTCTGCAGAAAAATATCTTTATTAAAATCTTTTAGGGTTTCATAAACTGGTCATTTTTTTCCTATTTTTTATTTTTTTTCCTAGTGTTCAGTAGCTGTCACATTCCTAGTATGTACATAACGGTTATTTTTTTTTTTTTGTTTATCATTTTTTTGAGAAACTACGACCTTTAAAACAGAAAAATATTTAATGTCATCGTTCCGGATTCATGAAGTTGACGTAGTGTGGCGAAGAGGGCAGCCTTGGTTCCGAATCAGTCTTTGCGTCATTTAATCCCGAACCGCGCGAAGGCAGAGGATGGACCACCAGCACATGTGACTGCGGCACGTGCCCCTGCGTGGAACCGGCGGCGGGGCAGATGGACGGATCGGCGCGGCACGTGCTGCTACTCTAAATGCCAACTCGATCTCCAAACTATGCAGTCGGTCCATTTCAAACATTCCACGACTGGGAGGAGCCTCTTATCTACCTCCCTCCAAGAGCAAAACCGACGAAACAAGGAGGACAAACTAAAGTGATAAAAACGGAAATTCTAGGCAGCTTGGAAACTCGCTTTTCTGTAACTTTCTGGCAACATTAATCAGATTTATATTTGTAGATCTTTTTGCTATCTTTTAAAACTTTGTCTTAAACTGTAAACCAATTTAGACCTTTTAATATATATCTTTTTGGATTTTTTTTGACTAAAGTATACAAAACCAATGGCCCTTTAAATCCCTGTTTTTCTATAGGTGTACCTGAGAGAGACCCTCCTTTAGCGTTGCGCTACCTGTGATCTGGCTACCTTCCCCAGACCTGGTCACGTCCGCTTGCGCTCGGACCCGGGTGCACAGCCGCTCTTTAGGCTTTTTAGCAGCTTGAGAAGTGCGTCCTGTCTTTCTGCCCGCACCCGTTCGGTGTTCCCCTGTTTAAAATAAAGGTTTGTTTATTCTCTACCTGCTGGCTCGTGGTTGATCTGTAACTCCCGTTTCCTTATTCGCGTACTGGAGCTGCCTCCATTTCCCTTGTGGTCTGGATTTGTTCTATACAAGCAGCCTGTACTTGTTCTCTTAATTAGGCTTCAGTTGTGTTCCAGATAAAGTTCAAGTTGACTTCCTTTGATGGGACACCATCCCAAATTCCTGGAAAGGCCTTAAACTTTCCTCTTAGTGAACTGATGAAGGGTTCAGCTGGCTGAGCACAGCCACAGAGGCAGGGATATACACAGCTTGTATCTAATGCCTGCACACTGTTCATCTGTGTTTACTGAGAGACTTTTGATTGATTGCCCTTTTAGATTAAATGATTTTACACTTTCCACAGAGACTTTCCACCAGTCTTTCCCAAAATCCCAGTTAAGCTATTCAGGGATGTTAGCCATATTTTGAAAGGTTTTAAATAAAATTTTATTAGTGATTTATAAAGAAACTCGATGGTAGAATCTATACTTTCTTAGAGAAATCTTTTAATCCAGTCCCATCTGATTTCATGGTCCCTAGTAGCCTATTGCTAAGTCTGCCTGCATCTTCTGGTCTGCAAGGCGACATGGAGACCAGGCCTGTTTCCATTTCGCCTCTAGTCTGGATCCAAAGATGAGCAGGAATGGGTGTTTCCATTCTGCTGGGCGTTCGGAGCGCAAAGCTCTGCTGGAACCTCTGACTGGTTCATAAGCCGGCGAGGTCTGCTTCCACTGGGCGCGTTGCCAGCCGTCCAGCCCCACCTTTCCCGTTGCTCTGTCAGCTCCTCCCACGTCCCGCAGGACCCCCTGCGGGGTTAGGGGGCAGGGATCCTTCTCAGGTTCCGGTCCTACCCCCGGCCCTGCGACCTGCCGTGGTTGGCGCCGGTCCGTAGCAGAACCTGAGCGCTGTGTCGCGGGGATCGTGTACCTCAGCCAGCTCAGCATCCACTGTGAGGGGCGGTGAGATGAGAAGGTGACCTTGTGGGAAGCTTTTAAATGATCTCCAGCTGACCCCCACACTTTTTCAACTATGAGTGCCCCCCCCCGAATGCCATTAGTAATAACGTCAATAATGTTAGGGAAGGTTAACCGAATACATCATCCTGATCATATTTCTGCTCTTGCGATACTTAGTATTAAAACAATGTTAACATCTGAATATGGCCATTTCATCATACTTTTTTTTTTCTTTCTTTTCCTTAATGGACAATTTTGTCCAAAGCAACATATATTGTTATTTCAGACGGTCGCTGGATCAATTGGAGGTCCAATGCCTGGCTCAGGGCCCCACAAGTGAAACCACTCTGACAAGCTTGGGATTTGAACCAGCGACCTTCCGATCATAGACAATGTCCTCTCCCACTGAACTGCACGCCATCCCACCTTTACATCGCATTACATCACGCTGCACTTTATTTATGTGCAATCATGCAAGATGGGAGTTAGTTAGCTTCCCAGCCGCTCAGGTACAATGACAGACCCGGGGAAAATACATTCTGGCAACTGCAGGATTATGTTTAACGGGCCGGCGCCTGAGGGTGGGTGGGGCTGGAGGGCATACCTTCCGCAAGCTTCCACCGTAGGTGGGCGATGATCAGGAGCAGGAGTAGAGCCACAGGGAGGAAGATTCCGAGCAGGAGGAACCAGCCTGGGACCTCCTTGAGGAACATGGCCACGCTGGGCATTCTGTAGCAGACTGTGAACCGGCCGGCCGCCCCGGGCCTGCAGAAATAGCCGGTCTCATCTGGACTTTGCGCTTCTAAACAAGCCTGTGATTGCAAAGAGGCTTCCCAGGGGATGGGTTAATGGTTCACTCAGCCCGTCTCTGGGGTCCAAAGGCTCAGATTAACTCCTCAACCAGCTGACTGATGTGTTCGCTGACCTTGCAGGAAGTTTTGAGTCATATGTTTCGAAGATTAATTAATTAAAACCATGATTGTGTTGTTTAAAAAATCCCCCCCCCCTTCTCCTGTCTGCTTTCTCCATCATCCAATTACAGTTGAAGTATGACTGACAGGCTGCTGCTCATTTGACCTCTTTATCTTTGACCTTTTCTGATTGGTCCCAGTAAACGGTTATCAGGCGTTCTTGCCTGGTACTCATTAAAATGCCCAGAACAGACTAAATTGGTTATCTTTAAATTTCCATTAAATATACTGTGACAGTTCTTCACTTTGATCAACCTCGGAAGATGGATGACGAACTGTAATTTTCAAAGAAAAAGCGTCCCTTATCTGTCCTGACACTAGCCTTGTTGAAACATCTGAAGCTATGTTGTGTAGTTTTGTTGTTCATACAAGATGAGTTTTGAACAGAGTATAAGGGAAATGTCACCTGTCTGATAGTTTATAATGGTACATAATTAAATAAAATAAAAAAAAGCAGAGCTTCTGTGTTTAGAATACACCTTCAGTTTGAGGACCCCGAGGGTGTCTTCAGCCTGCCTGATGGTGCTCTGCACAGCCTCAAATGGACAGCATGGTGTTGCATAATCAATTAAATATGACATGCAACTAATGCATCTACTCTGTGTTCCCAGGGATATTGCAACGTAAAACAGAGAAAAGATGCATGAACTTCCTTTGCCTGCTGTCAGTGAGAGATCACACTGGTGAAAAATAGTGTCTTCAGTGGCGTAATGGGTGGGTTGATTTTGGGGTGTTTTGTGGTGTTTGTAAGCACTATTGGACCATGTAGTGCACATGTGCAATAACAGGTTCTCCTTGACGGCAAGCGAGGGCCATTCTCTGGTCTGGTTCCAGGCGCGCCAGCTCGCCCTCAGATGTATGTCAGACTCACGGGATGCCTGTTCCTTTCTGCCGTCTGCATCGTCAGCTACAGTATTAGCGGCAAGCACTTCCTCATCCAGCATCTCTACAGAACGTTCTTGGATCTCCTTTATTTTTTAGCAGGTTAAAAAAAGTTCTGTTTGCGTTAAAAAAAAATTCTCCACATTATTAAAGATTCCAGACCTTTATCAACCCATTAACCATTTGTGGTAATTGTAATAAATATTGTTATACACGTAAACACTCTCTGTTGTGTGTTTTAGCAATGTCCCTAATTATCTTAATCTGTCATTTAATTTTGATGTGTGGATTTATGGGTCACGGACTGGTTCCCTCAGGTTCCTGCGGCAGGTCTAAGACAGCATACCACCCTGGGATGGATGGGTGGGAAATATACTGATGCAGTCAGTCTCTTGAAACAGTGATTCCTGTATGCGCTTATTTCAGCAAACCTTTCTAGGAAAAAATGCACACATTTTCTATTTTCTGTGTTTGTTCCCAGGCATGTAGGAGGTCTTACTACCAGCCACTGGGGTATTTCTGAGAGAAACCCTCCTGTGTTTCATCTGCTCTTGTTTACTTAGCTGGCTCATTTGCATACTGTGTATTAGATTATCCAATCAGGCGCCTGATCTCCACCGATTTGTGACCCTTTGGAAGCAGCAGCTCTCTCTCCCTGGTCATTGCCGTTATGAAACGTTGACTTTGAGTGGCAGAGTTGACTGTTTTGAACTAACGAGTTGATTCCTTTTAATCTTCATCTAGATCTGTTCTGTTTCTCTGGCATGGTTTGTTCATTAAATAATGCTGACATCTTTTTAATGATTTTACTGTGCATTTCATTCAATTTCAATGCATGACCATGTTATTTTGCAAAACGAAAACTAATCTATTTAAAAGTCAGATATTTCTATTTGTCATTGTATTTTGTGGATGGTGTCTGGAATATGGTGCAAACGACTAAAGAAAGACTGCGAATTCCCTATCTCCCAGACTGATCTGAAACCGCACTCCCCAACAGATAACGGTGCTGCTCTGTGCAAACGTTATGTTTCACAGATGGAGCGGAATCAGTGTTTTAAGCGTGAGTGGGAGGTCACGTGACATCGGAACCCAACTCCTCTGAGGTAAACGTGCACTGCGGCCATGTGTCTGGCGTCGGCTATTGCCACCTCCGCGGAGGACGAGCACATGCTCCTGTGTATCATGCTCCCTTTCAGCTCCACAATCAGCCCCGGGAGACGGATCCCTCCATTTTTATGGAGAGGGAAGAAACGCACACAGGTATACATTGTAGTAAAATGAAAGCCACTGTTCAGCCTTGATTTACTCAGAGATTTTTCCACGGGCTTTTAATTCGGCCTGTTTTTGTGCCGACCTCCATTACGTTGGGGATCTTCTGAGTCGCGGCAGCTTTCAGACACATTTGGAGATTTATAAGCGCGGCTCCAGGGCCCAGGAGAGCTGCTCTTTCCGGCACTCAGCGCACAATGTAATCGGCAGGCAATTAAAGTCGCTCTCTCTCAGGTTAGCCTTCGCACAAGCGTACTTCAGGAGAATTAGTCATGCTCTCCTGCGTCACTGTCGTGGTCATTCGGAAAATGTGTAATGCATTGCTAAACACCAGGAAGACAATCATTATATTTTGATTATCATATAAACTTTTAATTTTGGAAGGTTTGCGATTCTTTGGCAGAGCTCTGTAATGGGCAGGGATGGACATTTGTCATTATACCAGGTTATATATATATATTAGTGCTGTCAAACGATTAAAATTTTTAATCAGATTAATCACAGGGTTACTGTGGATTAATTACGATTAAATGTCATTCATTTTTAATCTATATTAATCGCATTTCATTTTGCATGAGCAAACAGACTCAAGAAAAAAGGGAATACATATGCACTTAACATGTTTAATAAATGTCTTGAACAGAAGTCGGATGCATTCAAATCTGCCACAGAAGTGCAATATATACCATGGACCCATATGAAAAAGCAAGATTTTTTGCTTAGCCGGACATCTTGTCGTATTTAAGGTACCTTCGTTTAAATGCATGTCTTTATCTTCGTTCACTTACAATTGGCCCGAACTACCGTAAATCCGACAAATAATCCGACTAATCATGAAATCCAATTCTGGCTCGGTTAATTGCCATTGTTAGCAATATCAGTTGATAACACATTACGCGCGGTGCTTTACATATAAAACTCCGTAGCAACACGTCCACAGATAAGTTGGACGGTATAGTGTGTGCGACCGATTTAATGAGCCACAAATAAGAAGTAGTGCTTAAACAGGATAAAACTACAACTTTCCCTGCTGTTGATAAAAGGCGCAGCCGTCTCGGAGTCTGAACTTGGGATCCCCTGTGCTGCTCCGAGATATTTCTCAGATCTCCGAGAAACGGGAGCGCGCATGTCATCACTTCCGGCTTCAAAACTCGGAATCCGAGTTCCCAGGGCAAATGGAATGCGCCAAAACTGCCCGAAATGGGTTGACAGAGACATTTCTGGGATTTTGAGTCATTCTGCGCTGCAGTTGGGTTAATTGCGTTAAAAAATTTAATCAGATTAGTCATGATGTTGGATTAATCCACGTTAACCCGTAAATTTTGACAGCCCTAATATATATATTGTGCCTTTGGTAAACTTGTTTTTCTGTAAACAGAATACAGAAGCTCCTATCTGGAATCTACCTGCACTCACACTGTAAGTACAATCAGATGTGGAGATTTCAGGTCCAGAGAGTACAAATCCAGACCAAGATTACTCTGTTACTGTGACTCTTTATACACATCTGGTTGGTTGAAACACAATCTTAGTCTGGATTTGTACTCTCCGTACCTGAAATCTCCACCTCTGAGTACAACCTGGAATGTAGGAGGAAGTGTTCTTACAGAAAGGGGCACAAGCCCCCCCCCCCCACCGCATGGATTGGGGGCAGCTTCAGACCCACATCCGCATCCATCCTTGCACACTGAATCAGTCAGATAGAGCCTTGCGTATTGGTAATGATCAGCAGCACATTTAGGGTCCTTTACAGTAGCCAGATCTCCATAGCAACAGTCAAACCCAGTATACACTGTAGTGTAATATATTTGATACTGGGATATTACTATTTTCTACAGGTAGCATTACTGTACTATGGCCTATGATTATGAGAAAGTCAGTCTTTTTCCCTGGAGGGCAGTGGGGCAGTTTTGGCTCTGGGACCACTGCCTGTCATCATACATTTGCTCCTGTGCCTGAACTGGCCGTTCCTGTTCTCTTCCTGGTGTCGCATGTATGGGCTAAGCTATTCTTAGATGGTGACAGTGCAGGCACTCAGTGACACCCCTGTAAGACACTCACTACTTGACACTTTTAGCTTCCAGTGAGCCAAAGCCTCACTGCGTCCTCACTGCGTCCTCACATATGAACGCCGTCCATACGCGCCATTAAGGGTCTGAACTGAAACTGCGGCGGCAAACTGAGTGAACAGTCCGTGTGAGAAACGGTCAGATAAAAGATGAAAGTCTGCTTTTCATTCATTCATCATGACGGTTTAACGTTTGTAATGATAAAGCATCTCAGATTGCACTGATGGTGCAATGATTATTTTTGGGTAGCGTGATTGTGTTAGATAAATGAGTATGAGTATGAGTATCACATAGCCTGTGTGAGCCTATAGATGGCAGCGTAACGGCCCAAGTGCAGCGTTTGGTCAGTTTTAACCACAGGTATCGCAGCCAGTCAAACTCAGCTGACCATTTTTAGGCTGCCGATCCCGTGGGGGCTTTTAAGGATCGGCTAGATGGACGGGGGGGATGTGCTGGAGGAAAGCTGGGGAAAGCGGGGGGGGGCAGCACTGCACCTTCAGTTTGTGCTCATTTTAGTTCACTTTCTGTGTGTGTTTGGGTTTTAGTTTAATGGAAAGCGTTTCCTTAGGGGTGCTGTGTGGCTCAGCGGACTGAGCCCCTGAGCCTGTGATTAGGGGGCCATCCTACCATCCGCAGTCTCATCTCTGTTGGACCCTTGATCAAGGCCTTTATACCCCTAAATTCTCTACGGGAGCCAGAGAAATGGCCCGACTCTGTTATGGGACCTCAGACACTGATCTCAGTGGAGTGTGTGTGTATACATGTTGTATAGTACTGTGCAAAACTCTTGGCAGTCAAAGAGAATGATGTCTAAATGATCTCCATCTTGGTGTAAGACTGTGATTTCATGTCTGTAGAAGTGTGTCAGTTTAGCCATTTGAAAACTAAAGCCCAGAATTTGCTGCAGCCATCCAATGAACCCATGCGACCATTAGCCCACCTTATATGGCTGGTCAATCAGTATCTCACTGACATGTAAAACTAATATAACTAATTAATTGAACCGATGCTGTTTTGATGAAATTTAATGAATCCATGGAATGGCTGAGGTGCCCCCGAGGAGAGGTTTGGGAACTGAAGCGATGTTCATCTAGCCGTCCAACAAGATATCAGTAACTTTTTGGAGAACAGAAGAAATTCCTGTTAGGTTTTATTGTGTAACTCTTAATTTGCATATGTTCTAATACTTACTACTGTACTTACTACCCAGATAAATAGCTTTGAATATTTGACTTTTGCACAGTGCTGTATGTGTGACGGGGTGAAAAGAAGCATCTAAATGTACCTGTACTTGGGCAAATAACACAAGGATGCCTGCTTCCTTTTTCCTTTCAATAAAATGCTTCTAATGATTCCTGCATTCACACGCATCGTTACATGCAAACAGAAATATTATTCTCTGAAAATAATTTGCTCGGCAGCAGCCCAGGAAATATAAAACTCTTCAGTCTATGCCTGCATAATATTCCCCTGGAATATTAGGAAATTAGTTTTCTGGCAGCATCTTGTTTTTTTTCTTCTTGACAACAATGTGCATAATGTGTGAAATCTAATGACTGTACAGTGCATTGTATCTTTATGAATAAATGAGGCCTGCATAAATAGTCCCATTATTAAATTGTGGTCTATTTATTTTTCTGTATTTGTCAGTGTTAAAGCACTGCCATTATTTAGAGTTCCACACTAAGCTCTTGTTTTGCCGTGATGTCATGCATCCCTACGTACGCATCTTCGTCTCCCTGCTTATGTGGATGCCGCTCTCCCTAAAACATCCAGATCTTCGTTTGATATTCATCACGGAAGGCTGCCTTTTTATCACGCTAGAAAGAAGAGATCTATGCTGAGGTCTGCACGCCGTTTGATTTATAAACCATCTCTCCCATTCTCCCACATGTACGTTGTCCGTGGTGGAATAGTCCTCATGTTCCAAACAGTACAGCTTTATCTGCAAGTATAAAACTCTTCCCCAAGGTTTAACAGTGGAGTCCCGTAACATGATTTCTGTTCTGCAGCCGAGTCACGTTTTACGGTTAATTTCCTGTCCCTGATTTTTGTTTTCTGTATATTGTTAATCCATCGTTAATGCGGATTGGGAAATCTGGACGGCTTGCTGTTTTCTGTAGGTCTCGTGTCTGTTGTCTGACAGCTTCCAGCTGGTGTTTTGTTAATGAGGAGCCGTGTTCAGCTTGAGTGTCAAAACTCAAGTGAAATGCTACAGTTTGCATCTAAATTTATCAGGGGATGCTGACAGCTAAAGTCTCTGCTAGCTCATCTTCGATTGTCACGCCTGAAAAAAGCAGCTCCTTTGATCGTCCAGCAGAAGAAGCTGCTTGGGGTGAACGGAAAAAACTGTCTCGGGTTTACTGAGTCACCGATTGATTTTCTTACAGGTATCGAGTTTTACCCTCAGCCATGTTTATAATTTATCCGTATCAAATCCCTCTGGCTCGGAGAGTACCTCCGATTTTGCGATGCTCACCATGTGATGGAATAAGGAAGCGATGACCTTTGAAGGTCACATGGACGGGAATGTGGAGGGCAGGGCGATTTGCAATGCAATCTTTGGTGCCTGATCAGGTCAACTCACAAGAATGTCTTTTTTTTACTGGAGAAATTAAAATATTTGCCTGCTACCCAGAAGTCCTGGGGGGGGGATCCTGCCGGCCGGCACCTGGTATAATGACCATTTGCTGATTAAGATTTAGAGGGACTTTATTGATCCCTGGGGGAGATTCTGGTGCACAGATGAAGGTGCATATAGTGCAAAACAGACAAGCTGCAAAGACAGTGTAAAGACGAAGTACACAGTGTAAAACAAGGTCAAGAGAGTGCAAAGTGACTGACAAAGTACACAGTGTAAAACAAGGTAGAGTGCAAAGTGACTGACAAAGTACACATTACACAAAATACCCAAAAAAAACAGAATATTATGATTCTACAAATATAGCAAATAAATATTTAAGAATAAAAATAATGCATTTTCTGAAAATAAACTGTGCAATTAAAACAGAAAGCACCTGACTACTGTAATTATAACCGTTACAGATTCCCTTTGTGCAGACTTTAGCCAGAATGAGTATCTCTGGGTAAATTAAAGCTTAAGGTACTTTATTGATTCCAGGGAGACATTCTGGTGCATAGAGCAGCACGAATATGTGCAGCATGCAGGCGACGACGCGTAATAGTGCCAGACAGACGGCGTGCAAAGACAGCAGGACACTGCAAGCGCATAGATGGCAGCATGACGGCCAAGTGCAGCGCTGGTGAATCGTAAACGCAAGACAAACGCAAACGTATGGCACCTAAACAACATAGAAAGCAAACAAAACACGCGGGAGTCGCTGTGGCAAGCGGCCGATGGTGCCAGGAGCCGGAACGCCAGGCCGCCGCCCTCCTGAGAGCAGCCGTGGACGATCGCTGGGCTGCACCCAGCTGCAGAAGGGGCCGAGGCCGGAATCTGGGAGTCACAAACCGCCACAGGAACACCTGGCGTTCCGGATGACAAAGCAGGTAGTCAGCATCAAAGCTGTTCCTTGGTGATGAGGTCAGTCACCAAAACAAGGCCAAACTGGAAGCCCGGTGAAATTTATACCACAGGCAGGGTGAAAGTCAGGCTGTGCCGACCTCTGATATGGCCTGCATTAGTATTGGAAGTAGCATTTTAGAACCTCAAAAATATGGTGGGTTAGAAGGACTGATCAGTGAGTGATACTATACCCAGACAGGAGAGATTGCCTGACCAACCGTGGCCTGGAAGATAATCCAGAATAATCTGATACATTCCAGGAGCCCAAGAGGATATTACTGAAGATGTTATCATGTGACATTTTTATGCACGTGTGGCTTGTACTACGAAGCGGGGTTACTTGCTTATCGGGGTAACTTGTCGGATTTAAGGTAGTCTGGGCAAAATGTAAGTGAACGAATATGAAGTCCATTTAAACTGTGGTACCTTAAATCCGACAAGTTACCCCGATTAGCCAGTAACCCTGCTTCGTAGTACAGGCCACTGATCTTATAAAAGGTAAGCTAAGCTGTACTAATTTAAAAGCTTTTATAAGGCCCATCAGTTCTATTCTGTGGGGGGGGGGAGCCTGTCCAGGCAGCTATGGGTGCAAGGCAGGGAATAACCCAGGACAGGGTGCCAACCCATTGCACTCGTCAATACTATGAAGTGTAAATATTTATTGTTTTGGGGGAAGGGGGGACTGTAGCTGTTTGTGTGAAACAAATGAGGTGGAACCAAGCCAGCGACAGTGTAAACAGGCCCTTTGGAGAAAAGCAGCTTTAATTAGATACCCGCACTTTCATATTTCCATTAAATCCCCCGCAAAGGCATCTTTCTCAAAACAGAGTCCATCACTGCCAGCCGAAGAGTGAAGCGCTCAGCGTGACGAAGGACGGGAGCGGATGGCGAGGGCTTCGGCCGCGGCGAAAGGAATTCATTCCGTCTTCCGCTCCCCCTGTCCGGCGAGCCTTTCCATTCTCGTGAACCGGCGATTAAAAATCCTAAATCGATCACACTGCGCCCCCACACACTGGGAAAGTCCGCGGGGGCCTGAGGTCCTTTAAAAGTGGCAGACGGCAAGTCACAGCTTTGCGACCAGCGTGACAGCACCGAGAATGGTGGGAGGAGGGGCTGACCGGGTACGAGAGGGGGGCAGGGATGGCCGAGGGGAGAACAGCGCCCCCTAGCCCGCCAAATGAATGAAGTACAGCTGTGAGATTAACACGAGGAAGCAAGACGCTTAACATCTGACAGCGGAAAAGTAATGAAATCTCATATTAAAAGGCACAGTAAGGTTGACAGCTGCTGTGTTGAAAGACCCCAGTTGTGGCTGCTTAAGGATGGGATGCGTTCTGTGGTTTGATTACAGTTTATTTGCTAGATACATTTACCTATAGCTGTGTGTGTGTGTGTGTGGGGTCCCCACAAAGTGAATGCAATCAAAAAACTAAAAATGTCAAAAGTCTTGTACTTTGGTTACTTTGGTCAAAGCTGCCACTCTTCTGGGAAGGCTTTTCACAAGATTCTGGAGTGTGTCTGCGGGAATTTTTGCCCATTCATCCAGAAGAGCATTTGTGAGGTCAGGCACTCTTCGATGGGGTTGAGGTCAGGGCTCTGTGTGGGCCAGTCAAGTTCTTCACACCAAACTCACCCAACCAAACCATGTCTTTATGTTCATTGCTTTGTGCGCTGGGGCACAATCATGCTGGAACAGAAAAGGGCCTTCCCCAAACTGTTCCTACAAAGTAGGAGGCATAGAAAGTGGAGTCAGACAACAATTGACGGCTAAGGACCTTACTCAAGGGCTCAATAGTGAAATCTCTCTGCTGACCCTGGGATTTAAGCCAACAACCTTCAGGGCTCAATTGTGAAATCTCTCTGCTGACCCTGGGATTTAAGCCAGCAACCTTCCAATTACAGGCACCACCTCTGGGATTCCCGAGGAAGATGAAACAGAACGACCACAAAAACATCTATAGTCGCATAAAATGAATGTCATGTTTAATCTACATATTTATTTAGACAAGGCTTTTTGTTTCGGCAGTCAGCGATAGCTCTGGTATGCCCCTCTTGTCTGTCTATAGAGTGTTTGTGACATTTCTTCAGTGAGGGATACAAACTTGAAGCTCACCAACAACAAAGGCCGAGTTTCTCTAAGTAGGTCCTGGAAATAAGGATGTGCTGACAATGGACACTCTGTATTCCTCAATGGCCTCGGAAACCATAGACACAGATGCAGCAAGGCTTCTGGGTAATTTGATAAAATGTCACAACAAACAATGTCATTTAATTCTGCTGTAATAACTAGTATTTTGTTTTCAGCTGTGCTAGATACTTATGAGAGTCTGACGGGGCTTCTGTAAAATGCGGATTCAGGAGCAGGGAAATGATTTGGGTAAATGATTCCTCTGTGGCGTAACATCTCATATGCCGACATCTGTCACGACCGACCTGGATCTCCCGGCAACAGATCACACACACTGATTCATGGCTGAAGCTATAACAGGAATCAAACTCTCAGAGTCATCCTTACTAATTAAGCCCTTTATTAATTAGGTGGTGTTGGACTAGCTGGGTAAAAAGAGACCTGTCTCTATGTGTGTGTGTGTTTTCCATTGCGTGTATCAAAGCAACAACATGTTTTGTTTCAACAATTTAATGACCTAGATAAGGCTGCTTTCTCGCTGAGTGCCAGCAGAAGGTGGAAGCCAAAGGACGGGACTTTTAAAAAAAATTGTGTTGCTTTTGTTCACATTGTCATGTTGCAAATTTGACAGCAAAATCGGCTAGTCAATCTTCTCTAAGCCTTGTTATTGCTTACCCCTTGCTCCCTGAATCTGTATAAGAGGATATTTGTTGACCTCTCACCCCTGTCAATTTGCGGATGTGCCTGAAAAGGGGGCTGATGTACAGCCACAAGCCCACGATCCATCAACAGGCATCGCTGGGCTGAACATTCAGGTATCCCAGATCCTCATTAGTAACTCCCATGTCTAAATTTATATCTGTTTTTCTGTGTCAGAGACCCGAAAACAGACTGACACAGGGATAAGGAAAGAGGTGGCACCTCCAGAAGGGATTCATAGGAAGTGGAACTGGTGAGGAGGAGTTTAATGAACGGGAAGCACTTACACAATGGATTAGTCAGAGTCTGGCTCAGCGCGCGCCCATCATGTAGTACTCCGCAGCGCCTTCCATACCCGGCTAATCAGGAGTAACTATCTACTGATCAGCTTCCACATCCTCGCCAAAAACGAGAAACACTTCCACAAACCCGTTTGCAAATATTTAGAGTCGTTCTGTGCAGCAATTCCCACAAGCCGACCGAAGCGAAATGCCGAGATCGAACCACTTAAACAAAGATGAGGTGCTCTTCCCGGTAACTATGGAAACTGCACAACAAATTGTATATACCAGCCATTAGCTAAACAATGGCACCTTTTTCACAAATAAAGAATCTTTAATGGGAAAAAGACAGGAATCTGCAGGGAAGGAATGCTGTGAGGTGCTGCATGTGTTTTACAGTGAGAATCTTCTTGTCTGTACCTAGTTGGTTTGTGC
Organism: Paramormyrops kingsleyae; assembly: GCF_048594095.1. Taxonomy (NCBI): domain Eukaryota; kingdom Metazoa; phylum Chordata; class Actinopteri; order Osteoglossiformes; family Mormyridae; genus Paramormyrops; species Paramormyrops kingsleyae. Next base: position 5,363,525 of record NC_132815.1, on the reverse strand, counting down.
AGTATCCCATTAATGAAGGATGGCTCTTTAAACAGTGTGTGTCCACATAACAAATAAAAAAACTAAATATCTGCTTTTTGCCATTCACTTCCAGAGGCAGTAAGCCATTTTTGAGATAGAGAAATTCTAGGTGAATAAATTAATGCTCTAATCTCAGAAATATTTAATGCATCTAGGCGTCGGGCAGACAGGATTTTCTTAAAAAAAATTTTTTACGAAGGTTCAATGCTGACATTGTTTCTATTGATCTGTATCACTATAATATGTAAATATGCACATTCAGCACATTTGTTTGCTATTTCGTTCTAATCACAGATAACAGCCATGGAAATATTTAGAAAATTCAGGGTATTTATCTTCCAGAAAATCCTGAACATGAGAAAATTTTGGAATTTTTCCTGGCACTAAAGTTACGGCACCATCTAACAGGGAAACGTCACGCGCACATGTGACCTCATTAAAAATGCATGAAAAATAACCAATAAGAATTCCTAGACTATAAGTTCACTTAAGCCCCACTGTTTATTTTAGTCCAAAACTCTGGGCTGATTAAATGCTTACGTTTAAATCCTCCTGTGATAGTACAAACCGCCTGTGAGTGATTTGCCAACCGTCTGTGAAAGCAACCCCCCTGTGAGTGATTTGCCAGCCTTCTGTGAAAGGCATCTGTCTCCGCAGCTGAGGATCTTGTTTCCGTGACTTGGTCTTTCATGTCGTTCCTCTACTGTACCTCTCCCTCCTCTCTCTATTTCGCTACTTAATTGCAGACAAAGAAAAGCTCAGTAGAAAAATCAGTAGAAGCTGATGAGCTTCATAGTGATTTATGCTGAATGTGTAGGGACAGGATTCTTTGGGTGTGTTGCTTAAGTTGCATACGAATCCTGCATGGTGTATTAGACTCTCGTGCCTCCGCACTCTTTCCAGAGGATACCTGCTAGGTGGCACACATATGGTATCTGCCCACTTGGTGTGCCCCGATGCTCTGCTACTGCGCGTGTGCATGCGCCTCTGGGGCGTAAATAACTTTTCAGGTGCTGTCCCAGAAGCAGACTTGCGATGGCCTCTCTGTGACCGACTGACGTGTCCCAGCTCCAGGAAACTTGATTAGAACATGGAGGTACGGTTGTTGGTACGATGCTTGTCATGGTCTTAGGTGTCGGATGTGATCACTGAGGTTTGTTTCATCAGGGCTTCACCGGCAGATGCGCAGGACATGGAAACGCAAGAAGGACACATCATGTTATGTAACTAAGGGCTGATTTCTTATTCAGCCTCTGTGCTTTGGTTGCCGCTGGGTAAGGTACTTGTTTCTCTTTTCCACTTCTTTATTTTGATTTTTGTTTCTTTTCAAAATATTCTTTTTTTGCTCTTCTTATTTAGGAGCCTTGACGTTTACCGGAAGTAGGAAACATGCAGACTTGCCCTCTTTTGCCAAAGCTTCGCAGATGGAGGGGGAGGAAATTTTCCCTGACAGCAACTGGGTATTGTTGGGGCCCTGGAGGGGGGGGGGGCACACATTGGCCTTCTCACTGGCAGACTGGGACAGAAATTGATGCTGACAGCCTGTTTTTATTTTATTATTTTATCTCACCCTTGGAAAGTAGTTACTGTGCTGAGCTAATGTTTGTTTTCATGGCAGGCTGGTGGAGTACAGGGGGCTTATGCTGCATGCAAGGTGACAACGGGAAAATCCTCATGTAAGCCTAAGGTAAGAAGGAGAGTACAGACTGTGACTGTATATGTCAGCATGTTCGCTGTGTTTACCTCTGATCTTGATATAATACTGGTGATGTCACGCTAATGTAACTATTTATTCACGCCATACATTTCTCGAGCCTCGAGTTTGGCGCCATCTGGCCCTAACCTAACAGAACATCAATTGAACACAGACATCCGGCCTGCAGCAGCATCTAGGGAACGGATCCAGATGTTGGACTCATCCAGAGCACAGGCATCTGTCTGCACCAGCTGTGTCCCAGTCCAGTCCTCCCTCGACTGGATCACCAGAACAACATTCCTTCACCCCCAGCCAAAATCAGGCATAATCAAGGTATTATATCAGTTTTATTGGCTTTTTCATTTGTTTGCTGTTTATAGGGTTGCCATGGTGGTAAGCACTATAGCCTCACACCTCTAGGATTTGGGTTCGAGTCCCATCTGTGACTCTCTGTGTGTGGAGTTTGCATGTTCTTTCCGTCACAGTCCAAAAACAAGCTGAGGTTAATTGGAGGCTCTGCAACCCTGCATAGAACACGCGAGTGGATGGTTAGGTATTCATACTCAAAGAAATCACCTTAAGGTGTCTGGGATTTTTTTTTTTTACTTTAAATCACTTGCTTGTTAAAATGTACTATATGGTCCAGAATTTGTTTGATGGAGCTACTGCTGCAAGGTACAGTAGCTCAATGGACAGCACTGTCACCAAAGAGCATTCAGGGTTCATTTACTGCCTCTGACTTTGTCATGAGGAATTACCATTTTCTCCAGTGTTCTCCTGCATGCGGTTCAGTATATTTGGCTCTCTTAATTGCCCATGGGTGTGTGTGTGTGTGTGTGTGCGTGCGTGCGTGCTTGTGTGTGTGCATATGCTCTGTGCTGTACTGGCCCATCCATCCATCCATCCATCCATCCTTCGATCCATCCATCCATCCATACATCCATACATCTAACCAATTATCCTGGTCAGGACACATGGGGCACCATATAGATCAAAGCTATAGTACCCCCCCAGCTGGGATGCCAGCCCTTAATTTTCTCATCCACCAAGAATTTTAAACACATGCATGCTCATGAATTCCACAATAATATGCAGTAAATGCCAGAGCTGCACTCAGGAATTGTCTGTTTTTGTTCCAGAACATATGGTTTGGAAAGGGGTGGAATTTGACTGACATCTTTCATTGCGGTTCTTCAGGCAGTACAAGTTTGAGATTTTATGCTTTCAGAGAGTAACGGTTACCGCTGAGGGTGTTCAGATACCATGGTAACATGATAAACCCGCTTAATTAGCACATTTGAATACGGCACCCTCGGATTTAAATTTATAACGTGATATTTGAGCACTGAAGTGTACTAAGCGTACATGCTAAAAAAAAAGAGAGAGAGAAAATTATTTCTTGTGTTCCATCTCAGTGTGGAGTCACTTCAAACCTGTGAAACAGTCTATGTCTCTGTACCTGCGCATAGTGTTGCTGCAGAAGGTGATAAAAGCCGAAATAAACACTGAGGATTTAGCTTAGCCTTGGCACTGTGCTCCGCACTACAATGTTCAGGATATGAGCTGTAGCAAGAGGCAGCAATGGACCGTCCCCATTCAAGGCTGCTAATTTGAGGCTTGGGGTGTCCTAACCAAAGGCACGTCTCCCTCCCAAACACAGATGTAGAAGACGATTCCTCCATTCTCTGGTCTTTTGTTCTGTTCCTATAGTTCATTTTCAGTGGATGACAGCAGGAATCCTTTTTTTCTTAATAAGCATCAGGTTAGACACTTCATGCTAGCTGCCTTTTTATGTTGGGCGCCCAGTTTGAAAGGCCGGTGGTTGCTGTGATGTCGGATCCTAGCGGCGGCAGGGAGCCCCAATCAATGCCTTGAAACATTTTGAGAAAGTGGAAAATGCAATTAGCAGGACCTTTTCACGGCGGAGGTGGCCGTTCCTCCACACCACATCTGACGCTGTCCCGGCATCTTCTCTAGAGGTAGCTCTTGAGTTATCTTAGATTAACGATATAAAAAGCAGCTGTCTCTGTGCTTAATTAGAGATCTGTTATAATTGTTCTTAAAGGGGTGGCTGGCCCCTTTAAGAGCCCTGGCCTTAGAGAAACAGGATAACAGTAGAGCTAATTGCCTCACTGGCTTAACGAGCCGAGATTTTCTCCCCCCCCAAGTGGTGCGATTCTGAAACAGGAAGGTTCCCCTCGCCTGCTCTGTTCATTAACGTCTCCCGTAGTGCTGCCCAAGTGTGGCTTGAGAAATGGGTGCAGAAATAGTCATTGCTGGATCCTGGCGGCTCCGTCGCTGTAACCTCACAGGTCAATTTTAATGAGGGGAACTGCAGCACAGATTACTACCTATACTCAAAGCACAGGTGATAATTATTTTTCAGCTGCTAGTGAAGAAACTGGCTAACTCCTCAGTCAATACTAATGAGGTTTTTGAGTTTTATTTTTTTTATCTCCTCAAGTTTAAGAAAAACAAATTGTGACAAATTTAAAATCATGAGAATACCCTAATAATGTTTTGTGTGAGATGTTTTTTTTTTAAAATCACATTCTGTGTATTTATACTTCATTTGCTCCATAGCCATTTGAATTATTGGTAGTTTATGGTTCTGTTAAGGGTAATAGTTGCAAAGATGGGGGGTGGACGTCCCCACCCATAATGATTATCGAAGAATAAAAGGTATTTTGGTCAAATCAGCTGGTGCTAAGATCAAGTCCTTTTTAAAACTACGGCAGAGTAAATGAACATTTTTCTTCTCCATCAGCAGATGACTTAGATTTTAACAGGATGCTAAGTTTCTTGTCGCTAACTGGAGGTGTGACTTCATCTCGAATGGCCACTGTTCATTTCTAGCATGAAATTCTAATATCGCAAGTTCAACTTTTCTTGTCTATGAAGTTAAGAAGTCATGCTGACCTGAAGATCCACAGTTCGTTTAAAAGTCTTTTATGTACTTATCAAATTCCGTAAGTATTGTGAGCAAAATTTCATCATATTCTGCCTGTGAAGGTTTCAGCTTGCATGGGCTGGTTAAGCAACTAGAAAATATGAAAATAAGAAGATTAATCTAAAATACGTGTTTTCTTGGTGTTTCTTTTAATCAAGCCAAGAGAATGGAAGTTTGAAATTCCAGAATAAGGATACCTTTCATTACCTATAGGTGGCGCAGTGGTACAGTCTGTTCGGCACTTTTGCCTCACACCACTAGGACTGAGGGTTCTAACCTCAGCCTGTGTGTGTGGGATGTGCATGTTCTCCCCATATTGTGTGCGTCACCTCCTGGTTGCCTGGTTTCCTTCTAAGGTCTAAATATGTGCGGTAAGATGCTTTGTCCAAGGTGTATGTACATGTGTGTTTGTGTGCGAAAGTCTTCGGTAGCCAAAGAAAATGGTGTTTTTAGTAGTATTTATTGTGTTACTCCTAATTTGCATATGTTCTAATGTTACATTGTGTTTTTTTTTGTTCTGGTTTCACTCCACAATATATACCTTTTAACATTAGAACATATACAAATGGACAACAACACTACAAAAAGAATTTCTTCCAAAAAGTTACTGATATCTTGTTGGACGGCTAGATGAACACGCTTCAGTTCCCAAACCTCTCCTCAGGGGTACCTCAGCCATTCCATGTATGCGTTAGATTTCACCACCAGCTCACTTAATTAATGAACTTAATTAGTGAAATATTTTGATGAGGTATTAATTAGTCAAACACGATGTGCTAATATATGGGTATATAGACTGGTATACGGAATGGTTTGCTGCATGTACTGGGGAGAGTTTTGGAGAGGTTTTAGAGTGACTGAGCTGACACACTTTGAAAAGACACAAAAACATCTTCTTCTTTGACCAAGATAAAGTACTGAATGTTTTTCAGTAGTTCTTTTAAGAACTTTCAGTGAAAACCAATGACATGCATGGAAGTATGAATATGGATTGAATATGCATAATATTTCTCCTGGGGCAAAACGTCGAATGAGCAAAAGAGCCAAAAAAAACTAACTCAGACATGAAGCATCAAGAGTTACTCATCCTGTGCAATTGGTGGGGACGTCTAATCATGCAGGATGCCTGTCGTAATGTTTTCATCTTTTTATGCTAATTTTGTCACGCTGGAGTGCAGGGTGAAGGCGGGCGAGGCTCGGAAGGCACACGGGGGGACGGAAGAGTGACATTTCAGCGCCATTTTCATTAACGGCCTGCCGCTGTTGACGAGTTGCTTCCTCCAGTGGGACTGGCCCTAATTGAACGACAGATCACAAGCGACTCCCGCTGATTCATGCCTCCCAGCCGGAGAGCGGCGCCTCAGATCCGGCTGTCCGCTGCCTGGTAGCCACCTGGGCTAACTGGCCGGACTCAGCTTTGATTTGGGCTCCAAAATTGGTCACCCCTGCTGCCACTGCCTTCAGCGTTGTGCAGTTAAATGGTAACTGGCATCTATTTCTACCACATTTAAGGCCGTATTTAATCGTTAATGTCAGGGCAAACAGCACAAATACTTCATGATTCTCAGGAAGTGCACATTGCCTTGCACTGGATGGGGATCTATGACTTTTGACGTCAGGGTGATTGGGGGTGTTTGAGGGGTAAGACAGTGGGGGGGGGGGGCTAAGCTACAGACTTATAGCCCATAGAGATGTTGTCTTCTAGAAGCCTGCGGAAAGCCTAGCAGGAAATAATCATCCTTCGTCCACGTCTGCCGTTTCTCCTCAGAAATCATGGAGGTGGACTGTTTGTGTCTTTAACTCTTCGTCTCTTTAACTATTTAGGGTAATAAAAAATTGCTTACATTTGCAAGAATGCAGATGAAGTCTCACATTATTTCCCCCTAATATACAGATAAAAACAACCAAGGATAATTACCAATGAAACTCCATTTCGCCATTGATGGCGTAGCCTGCCAGTGTCAGTGTTTCTATGGAAACCGAGCAGGCACTGGAGGTCCTTGCCTGTTGCGTAACCTGGTATTTCAGAATCAATCTTTAATTTCCAAAGGCAACACAAACTGAAGGACTACAGACAGCAGGACCACTGAAGTGGACAGTCAGTGCTGCAGCACCACAGCACTGACGGCATGTTAGGCTCAGGTAACCCGTGAGTAGCGTTTTTTCGGAGTGAGACGTCCTTGAGCTTCCGAGAGTGAAACGCTTGTCACGTTCACATGTCTTGTTGTGAGCCCAGGAAAACAAATAATTTGGCTGACATTTGACTGAATTTTACAAAATTGTTTTGTTCAAAACAAACAAACAAATAAATAAATAAATAACACGTTGTCAAAGTCCTTATTGACTTGTGTATTCACAACACAACCTATAATTACTAAAACGGTAAACATTTCAAAACAATGGCTGTAGGCTACCCACAGGACCAAGAGACGTTTCTGTTCCCATTTGTGTTGACTGCCTGCAATTAATACATTGTTGAACACAACAGCATCTACTTTCTCGTATGGGGATGTTTACAGTAACAGACAGTATTTTCCCTGCCTACTGTAGATGTTTGGTTACCCATGAGATGTCTGTGCTTTTACAGTGTATGAAACCCAGGAAAATCCCTGCTGGGAGTTACGCTGGATAATGGCCCTGATCCACAGCTGGGAAGCTAAACAACATGAAAATAAAATTATTAAGAAAATGGGGTTGGCGTCTTGATTTTTTTTGGATTCTTCACAGGGGCGAACATGGTAAACTACAAAATTTGACAGAAATTTCTTTTAAATCGTGATTTAGAGCTCATTTTAGCTTTCTTATAGAATTTTTAATCACTGGTGAGTAGGGTGAGCACCTAATCCAGGGGTGGCAAATCTTATCCGCAAAGGGCCGCTGTGTATGTGGGTTTTCGCTGCAGCTCCCTAACTATATTACTAATTAGAGGACTGATTGGCTGAAGAGTCCTCACACCTGGGTTTGAACAGCTGACCGGAAGATTACCCTAAAACCTGCATACACACCGATCCTTTGCGGATAAGATTGGCCACCGCTGACTTAATCCATGTCAGGAGGGACACTATGAGCCATGATAGGGTTTGTAAACTACCATTTCAACCATTTTAATTGACAGGAGGATATCACTTAAGCGCTGAGTTCATGCTGTGTGCTGATTGGTCAGTTTCCTGTAATCATGCATGTGTCATTAATGTTGATGTGAAACAGCTGGATAAGTCTTTCAATCAAGGAAGCAAACCAGTAAAAGTACAAGACGAACCAAACAATTTAGCCGAGCACATGAGTCTTTCAGGTTTAAAGTAGTTTGTAAAACATGAAGTAACTCATAGTGTCCCACTGATATGGATTATGGGGTCACCCTACTGGTGTGGGAAAATAAGAGTCTCTCTGTATGCAGCATGTGCATTTACTGTGCTTTTTATTGCGCAACTTCAAATAGAAAAGAAGCTGTAGCAAATGCAGTTTTTTTCGTGCTTTGCAGTCGGTGAGACTTTTACCGGATGTGGGCCGTTCTGTGTCCTCGTGGTTCTGATCTCAGGTTCCACTCAGATCAGATCAGCTCTCCCTGATCCCAAGCAGACAGCGGGGTGATGATGGACAACCGGCATTCAGAAGTTTTCCAAGCGGAAATGATCTCCTTCGGATGTCTGTGGGACCCCAGGCTGCACGTGTCACATGATGCCTGCTACACCGGCAGCCCGGACTCTGTCTGAAGCTGAGCTCAGGCTGTCGGGTCTCGGTGAGTCTGCAAGCAGGTGAATCATCCAGCCTCATTAAGGACCCCCGTTATTCTTGGCTAATTGATTTGTTTTTTCCTCATTGCTTTGAGATTCAATCTGTTGCTGCTTTGACAATTTGTGCTTTGCTCAACTGATTATTTCCCTATATTTACATCCATTGGTAAAAACGAAAAAAAAAAAAAAAAAAAAGACACGGGAAATCATGAGTGTGACAGCACAGTCTGACAAGAGCACAAACGTCAGCCATTAAAAGGGTCGTTCAGTTAAACGTGGAGAATTCTGCGTGGGAAAGAATCTGGCTTTTCTCACCACGTATGAAAAGTCTGTACAAAGGAAAATAAGTGGGGGGTAAATTGTCCCTGAGATGTTTTCAATTTCTTCTAAATTGAATAAATTAAAATGAGGACAAGTCTTTTGCATCCAATTAGATCAATTTGGGATGCTTGCACAGTGCTTTAGGTACACATAAATGACAGCAGAGAATGTGTAAAGAGATGCGATTGCGCTGTGCCAGAGGACAGCCTTACAGGTCTGCTGTATAACCTGAGGCTTCCACTCAACCACCCAAAGAAACAGAATTTTTCTGATTTTCTTTCCTCCTGCATGGTAGCTGACCTGATAAAATGTTTCTTTCCCAGTGATGGCAGAGACCCCCTTACTCACCGCTGTTTAACATTGTTTACGGAGAGGAAAGGTTACGCTGTCAGGTTAGTAGTTGTTTCTCCAAGTTTCCCTCTCATGTTATATTATCGCAAAACCAGCCAGCAGAAGGAAGAACCTTCTTAAGCATGATAGGCTGGCATCCCATCCGATGTATAGCCCACACTTCCCAGGATAGGCTCCAGGCCCTTTTCGTGACTGAGATAAGCAGTTGGACGATGTCGAAATGGGCAACCTCCTTATCCTGCCTGTAATATTGTCCCTCATGGCACGTTAACTCATATACGAATGGACACAGCTAAACGTTTTCAGCTTTGCAGGACACCTATCCTCCTGGCAGAACAGTTCCTTAAACATC